>NW_017731357.1:2564784-2577755 GCF_001890085.2 Hipposideros armiger | reverse complement strand
GCTGGGTCGTAAGGTAGTTCCATTTTCAGATTTTTGAGGTGCCTCCATACTGATTTCCATAATGGCTGCACCAGCCTGCAGTCCCACCAGCAGTGAAAAGGGTAACTATTGCATTGTTCTGTACACCTGAAACTAACAATAAAAAATAATAAATTAAAAAAAAAGAAAGTTAGGATTACCAAAATAATAACAAAAAACATTTAATAAAAATTCAATAACCATAGAACAAGTGAGAAAAAAATAAAAAATAAAAAATAAATATAAATGGATTAAATGCTCAATCAAAAGATCAGTGGCTGAATGGATAAGAAAACAAGACCCTTACATATGCTACCTACAAGAGACTCACTTCAGATCGAAAGACACAGACAGACTGAAAGTAAAGAGATGGAAAAAGATATTTCATGTAATTGGAAAGAAACCAAAACAAAAAAACCTAGAGTAGCAATACTTATACCAGAAAAAAGACTTTAAAACAAAGGCTATAACAAGAGACCAAGAAGTATCCAGTAATCCCACTTCTGGGTATTTAGCCAAAGAAACCCAAAACACTACTTCAAAAGGACGTGTGCACTCACATGTTCATTGTAGTATTATTGTAAATAATACCAAGACATGGAAGCAACCTGGATGTCCCTGAATGGATGAATAGATAAAAAGGAGGTGGTACATATTTACAGTAGAATATTACTCAGCCATAAAAAAGAATGATATCTTCCCATTTGCAACAACATGGATAGACCTAGAGGGTATTGTGCTGGGTAGAGTATGTCAGACAGAGAAATACAAATTCCATATGGTTTCACTTGTATGTAGAAACTAAAGAACAAAATAAACAAAGCAAGAAATCAGAAACAAACTCATAGATACAGAGAATATTTTCATGGATGCCATATGGGAGGGGGGTTGAGGGTAGGTAAAAAGGGGGAAGGTATTAAGAAGTACAAATTGATACTTACAAAATAGTCATGGAGATTAAAAATATATAGCATAAGGAATATAGTCAATAATATAATAACTATGTATGGTGTCAGATGAGCACTACATTTATTGGGGTAATCACTTCCTAAATTATATAAATGTCTAATCACTATGCTGTACACCTGAAACTAATATAATATTGTATGTCAACTATAATTGAAAAATTTTAAAAAATTATTAAAGTTCAAAAAAAAATCAATGTAATCCATCAGGTAAAGAAGAAAACTCAAATGATCATATCAATTGATATAGGTAAACTCATTTGACAAACTTTAACACCCATTCATGATAAAAACTCTCAGCAAGTAGGAATAGATTGGAATTACTTGATAAACAGCATCTACAAATAACCCACAGCTAACATCATACTTAACAGTAAAAGACTAATTATTTTTCCCCTAAGATCAGGAATAAGGCAAGTACTTGTATGTCTGCTCTCACCACTCTTATATTCAACATATTACTAGAAATTCTATCCACTGCAATAAGGCTAGAAAAATAAAATAAAAGGGATTCACATTGGAAAGGAAGAAATATAACTATCTCTATATGTAGATGACAAGATTATCTATGTAAAAAAAAATTTCCCTCAGAATTAAAAAAAATCCTGCAACTAGTAATTGAGTTCAGCAGTATCAACACACAAAAATCAGTCACATTTCTGTATACTAACAATTAACAGGAGAAACTGAAATTTAAAACATAGTGTCATTATAATCACTCCAAGGAAAATGAAATACAAAGCACATACAGGATCTGTAGGCTGAAAATTAGAAAATGCTGATGAAAAAAAATCAAAGATGACCTCAAGAAATGGAGAGACATATCATGTTCACAGATTAGAAGACATGACATAGTAAATGCCAGTTCTCCCTGAGTTGTCTAGAGGTTTAATGCAATTCCTATCTCGATCCCAGCAAAGTTATTTGTAGACATAGACAAGCTTATTCTAAAATTCATATGGAAAGGTACAGGCTCTACACAAAGAAGAATCTTGACAAAGAAAAATAAAGTGGGAGGAATCACTATACCTGATATTAATGTTTACTATATTACTACAGTAGTAAAAACAGCGTGGCATTGGCAGAGGGATAGAAACATAGATTAATGGAACAAAATAGAGAATACAGGAAGAGACCTACACAAATATGTTCAAATGATTTTTTACAAAGGTGCTAGGGCAATTCACTGGAGGAAGGATAGCCTTTTCAACAAATGGAGCTGGAGTCATTAGATATCCACAGGCAATATAAAATGAATCATGACGTAAATCATACAACTTACACAAAAATAATTCAAAATGAATCACAGGCTTGAACATAAAATGTAAAACTATAAAAAAATTTGAGGAAAACACATGAGGAAATCTTCAGGATGTAGGGCTGGGCAGAGAGTTCTTAGACTTAACACCAAAAGCACAGTCTATAAAAGGGAAAATTAATAAATTGGATATCATCAAAATTAGAAACTTTTTTGTTCTGCAAAAGATAGTTAACAGGATGAAAAGACAAGCTACAGATTGGGGGGAAATATGTGCAAACCACATCTTACACAAAGGGCTTATATCTAGAATGTATAAAGAATTCTCAAAATTCAACAGTAATAAAAAACAATCCAATTAAAAACCAACAAAAGACATAAACAGACATTTCACCAAGGTGGATATACAGATGGCAAATAAGCACATGAAAAGATATTCAACTCATTAGCCATCAAAGAAATGCCAATTAAACCCACAGTGAGATATCATTACATACCTATCAGCAGCTAAAATAAAAAATAGTAACAACACTAAATGCTGACTAGGATGCGGAGAAACTAGATCAACTCATACACTGCTGCTGGGAATACAAATTGGTACATTTGCTCTCAAAAATAGTTTGGTACATTTTTTATAAAACTAAATGTGCAATTATTATATGATCTAGCAATTGCTTTCTCAGGCATTTAACCCATAATATGAAAACACATGTCCACATAAAAACCTGTACATGAATGTTTGTAAGCAGCTTTATTCATAACAGCCAAACTGGAAAAGGCCCAGATGTCCTTTAACAGGTAAATGGTTAAAGAAACTGTGGTACATACATGGAATACTACTCAGCAATAAAAATAAACAACTGATACACGTAACTACCCAGATAAATCTCCAGAGGATTTTGCCAAGTGGAAAAAAAGAAAAACAATCCCAAGAGGTACATGCTTTATAATTCTATTTATATAACATTTTCAAAGTAATAAAAATTTTTAAATGGAGAACAGATCAGTGGTTGCCAGGAGCTAGGGATGTTATGTGTGTTTGGGGTGGGGGTTGGTGATGGAAAGAAGGAGGGTGTGGTTATAAAAGGGCTATAGGACAGATCTTTGTGATGATGGAACTGGTCTGTAGCTTAACTGTCTTAATGGTCACAGTAACCTACACATGTGATGAAATGCATAGGCTAAATATACACACATGAGTACAAGTAAAATTGGGGAAATCTAAGATCGGTGGATTATATTAATGTTAATATCCTGGTTATGCTATTACACTATAATTTTGCAAAATGTTACCAATGGGAAATTGGGTAAAGTATACACAGGATAGCTCCATATTATTTCTTATGGCTGCATGTGAATCTACAGTGATCTCAATAAAAATTTCAATTAACAATAAAAGGAAGGAGACAGTCCACTTTCCTTGATAACTAGGAGAGATTCCACTCAGGTGCCTTTTATAAAGTATTAAGTATGAACATGAACACAGATGAGCAATAAATGACGAAAGTCTCACAGAAATAAGATGCAAATGGTTCTATAAATGACAAAACAAACACCTGTTTCAATTACCAAGCTCATGTGAAGAAGAAAAGGTAGTCTAAATTAACCGTTAAGCCATGTGAATTGATCTGATCCCCAAAACTCTAGCAGTTGTGACCATTCCCTCCTTTGTGATGCCAAACACATAGTTAGGGAAGCAAAGAATTTGTTTGGCCTTCAACTGGCCAAGCTGGTCACTTTGTCCAGTGGAGCTGCCAGGTCAAATTCGGGGCTTGGTTAATAAGGGAGTGAAATTACCACCTGTCCCTTCCCTTTGCTTTGGGGAATCCCCAACACACATACAAAGTTGGCTCTGTCCTTTCTACAACTGTAGGCATAGGATAAATTCCTCAGGAAATGTCCCAGGAAATCTATTTACATTTGCACAATTGCCTCTCTAGAATCCTGTTGTTGGGAGACTGGCTCTGCCTGATGAATGCTCAGAGAAAAATCTGCTGCCTCCAGAAAAAGCCACCTGGATGCCAACAAGGAAAAGAGCAATGTCCCTCTGCATGACACAATAGGCCACAGGAAGGCTTTTAGTCACAACTTGCAAAGTGACATCTTCATGCTATCCTGGCCACTTTGTATAAACTACGCATCCTGAGAGGCTTATAACTTATTTAAACCACAAAAGCACTGTTGCTAAAATAATACATATTGTGTTCCACAGCAGCAGCGGAAGACAAGCGAGAAAATAATTCCAGAGGTGTTTCTCCCAACCTATGTTTATCTCCTCTAGTTTTTAGGCATGGCTGCTACAGGTAGACAGGGGCAATTGACAGGCATGTATTAAGGGTCTGCCCTAGGTAAAGAAGGGCAATCCAAAGAGCAGTCACTCAGTTTCTCAGCCAGTGAAGAATGTGATGATTACACAAAGAATGAAAAACATAACACAGGCAATAAGGCAGTAAATGAGTGGTCTGGACAATATGAGTGTTCAGGATTATATAGACAGAGAGATGACTCCTGTGGAGATGATCAGGGAAGCCTTTGATGAGGAGGGGGGATTAGTTTCCAGGGAAGGCTAGGACTTGGATGGGAAAAGGAAGAGGCATGAGAATGCTGTCAGGGACCAGGGCAAGTAAAAAAATAAATGAGTGGAAATGACCAAAATACATTCAAAGGACTGACAGGGAGCATGCTTGTTTAACTGGAGTATTAGGCTTGTTTTTAATTATGAAAATGAAGATTGTCAAGAAAGAATGGCATTGTTTGGATTTTTTACAATGATGATGTCCTCATGTGTTACTTGTATAATTAAAAAATGCAAACAAAAAATTTTTTAAGAAAGGGATACTAAGGCTGAGGAAAGCATCTAAACTCACAGGTATTGATTGAGTCTGTGGCTGGTGTCGCAAAGTCTGCTACCTCTTAACAGCCATTATTTACTCCCTTTTCTCTTTCCCAGCTCCAAAAATAGATGGTGAAAAATCAAGTTCCTAAATCCCCTTGTAGCAAAGGAGCTATGTGACTCAATGTTAGCCAATAAGATGCAAGGGGCAAACCTACTGGGAAACTGGGAAACACTTTGTTTTCTGATGTAAGAGCCTTTTTCCCCCTCCCTCTCCTTCCTGCTTGTTTTGAACATGGTTATGAGAAGTTGTGATGTCTGGAACTAAGGCAACCATATTGCAACCATGAGGACACAAGCCTAAGAAAGAAAAAAGCCTTCTATGATGATAGCAGAATGGACAGATAAAAAGAGTCTGATTCCTTAGGGGTTGGCCGAGTGGCTCAGTTAGTTAAGAGCTCACGCAAGAGTTTGAGCTCTGAGCAACAGTGGTTTGATTCCTGGCCCGAGCTGAGCTGCTGCTGAGCTGCCAACGGGTGGCAGGATAGCTCAGCTTAAAAAAAAAAAAAGAGTCTGATTCCTTTATGACATTCATCAGCCACTGCCTAAACCTGAAACTGCCACACCTCTAGAGTTCTTATGATATGAGATAATTAATTTGGCTTAATCCACTGTTAGTCAGATATTCTGTTTCTTACACACAAAAGTATCATAAGTGACACAGCTATAAAGTTCAGGACAGAATACAAAAGTGAGCAAAGTTAGGTGCTTCATCCCTGAATACAAGTAGGCAAAGTGACACTATTTCTGAACCCTAAATTAACATTTAGGAATAGCAATGGAATATTTTGTCATTTCCAAAGTATGAATGGCAACTTTAAGAAGTGGCCCAGTCTGAAATAATGCGACTTCAAGGACATTTCAATAGTTACTGGGAACAAGTAACAGAATACTTTAAATCAAAACCATCTTGTGATCTGGTACAGTAGACACCTATTGTTTGCCTGCCCAGCAATTCTCCACCACCAACTCCTTCCTTTGGCTATTTATTTTTTAACTTTATTAAGGTATAACTTATATATCACAAAGTTCACCCATTTAAAATATACAGTTCAATGGAGTTTAACATAATTACAACGTTGTGCAATCATCACCATAAATTTTAGAACACTTTCATCATTCCAAAAAGCAACCCCATACCCATTAGCATTCGCTGCCCCTTTCCTCCCTTCCCCCAAACAGCTCTAGGCAGCCATTAATCTACTTTCTGCTTCTATAGATTTGCCTATTCTTCACATTTCACATAAATGGAATCACGTAATATGTAGTTTTTTGCATATTGTTTGTAGTATGTTTTTTGAGGTTCATCCATGTTGTAGCATGTATCAGTATTTCATTCCTTTTTATGGCCAAATAATATTCCATTGTATATGGATATACATGTTGTCTATCTATTCATCAGTTGATGGACATTTGGATTGTTTCTACTTTGGGGCTATTCAGATATATGCTTTGAAAACATTTTCTCCCATACTATAGGTTGCTTTTTCACTTTTTTGAAGGTTTCTTTTGAAGCACAACTTTGGCTATTTATTGCAGCATTATTTCTAATAGCAAAAGACTGGAAACAACACAATTACACATCAAAAGGGGATGGGTTATATAAACTATGGTATGTCCACACAATGGAGTACTATGTAGCTGTGAATGGAATACACATTCCAATGGAATAAAGACATCTCCAAGATACACTGCTAAAAGGAAAAAGAGAAGATACAAGAGAATGTGTAGCGTATGTACCATTTACTTAATAAGAGACTATGTGAATATATTTAAGATTTTACTATTTTAAAAAACAAAACCAAAACAGGAAAGATAACACAAAACTAAATAAATAGGTTTTTTTTAAGTTACTTATAGAGGGAGGGAATAAGATTAAAGGGACAGGGATAAGCACTACATTTGTCTGAATGCACCTCACTTTGTAAATTTAACTTTGAAGCCACATAAATATTTTATTTTTACATTATAATAAAACAATTTTTTAAGTTAAACATCAAAAGCAAAATTAAACAAATGAACTTAACTATATATTGAGTTGGTGACTTAACCATGCTATCAGTAATCCTTTAAATGAAATTAAAACCTAATAATTTGACCATACATTCCTAGTGGGATATATTCTAAAAACAAAAGAACTATAGAGAAATCTTAAACTATTTTCAAAACTCAAACTGTTAATAATGTTATTGTTAATCAAAAACTATCATTTGGATATATATTTTTATTTATGGTATGATGGGACTCAGGGCAGGCTGCCCCAAAATATGCCAATGTGGCATATTGATTATTTTGAATTAAAGTTAGCTGAGAAACAACCAATACAGGAAGGACACTCTGATCTTTCTCTCTGTCCCCCTGAAAGCAGGAAAAAAATCTCCCATGTGAAAGCTAATTTCCCTGAACCAGGAGGTAGAGAGACATCCTTATCACCAGAGATAGGAAATTCAGGGCCAAAAATTCTGTGTAAACTAAATTCTGCTTAGTTTTTTCACTAATTAGTACCCAGACCTAATTTCTTTGTTTTGTTAATCCCTCACAAATTTATTGTTTCTTTGTTTAAAAAGTATAAAAGCTGCCAGCTTTGGTCATTTCTTTAGGTCCCATATCTATGAGAACCCCATATGTTCAAAATTAGGAGTTTTTTCCCTCACATTAACCTATCTTGTTTCAATTTAATTATTGGACCAGTGAGAAATAATCAAGAGGGGTAAGGGGAAATTTTCCCATCCCTGACAGATAGGATAAAGCAAGTAATTATAATTATGTCCTTATGAATCAACATTTTCAAAGTAAGTAAAAGATAAGTAAAGAATCAAAGAAGTTAAATAAAAACCTTATAATCCTTAATTGCATTGGAAATATCAGTTTGGATTTATGTCATATTTTATCTTTAAAAATGTGTACATATTTTCTAGGCTTATTTTAAGAAAATGAAAATTCAAGCCACAGACTTGGAGAAAATATTAGCAAACCACATATCCAACAATGGACTTGTACCTAGAATATATAAAGAATTCTCAAAACGCAACAGTAAGGAAACTAACAACCCAATTCACGACGGGCAAAAGACATGAACAGACATTTCATCAAAGAGGATATATGGATGGCAAATACACACATGAAAAGATGTTCAACATTATTAGCCATTAGGGAAATAACAACTTAAATCGGGATGAGATACTACTACAAACCTATTAGAATGGCTAAAATCTAAAACATTGAAAATGCCAATTGCTCACAAAGATTCAGAGCCACAGGAACTCTCATCATTGCTTGTGGGAATGCAAAAATGGTACAGCCGCTTTGGAAGACAGTTTGGCAGTTTCTTATAAAGTTAAACATATATCTATGGCCAGTTCCAAATTTACATGAAAGTCAAGTATCCTGCCATTCATAGGAAACCAGTGACCATTTTGCTGCAGTTTTCAACTTCTTGCATGTAAAAGCAAAGCTTTCCTTGTTTAAGAGGTTTCAAGCGGAAGGCCAGAAATCTTCTCATTTCAGCTAAATATGAAATCTAAGTGAGCTTATCTCAAATATGACCCAGAATTGAGTATTTATATGGCAAAATACAAGCATAGGTTTCACACTGAAAAAGTAATTTACTAATTTAAAATAAGGAATAATAAATTATTCTTTAAAAAATAATGTTCTTGGGCCAGCCGAGTGGTGCGTTGGTTAAGAACTGGCTTGGGACGCCAGAGGTCCCCGGTTCAGATCCCACATATGAGGGCCAGTGACACTGCCCTCTACAGCTAAGATGCTGAACAACAGCTTGACCTGGAGCTGGGTTGCCGTGAGTCGCCGGCGACGGCATGGGCTGCAGTCCCCTGCTGCAGTGGGTTGCCATAAGCTACTGTGTGTAGCCGGCAGCCAGCGTGAGTGGCCAGCAGCCGCCATGAGCCGGCTGCTGATGTGCCTCGCCCGGGAAGAGCGCAATGATGGTGCCAACTTGGGCCAGTGAAGCAACATCCTCCACAACTAGACTGAAGAACAAAACAACAGCAACTTGTCTGTTCCCCTTCCCCCGACTCCCCAATAAAATCTTTAAAAATAATAATAATGTTCTTGTGTACGAGTATATACAAGTCTACAAGGAAATCAAGATTACAATAATTTTGCAACTGCCTATATTTGAGCCTAATCATGTCAGTCAGTAAAAAACTTAACCTTTAAATCTCATATGTGGATGAAAAAGGGGCCACATACTAAACCTGACAAGCTCATGGGTAGGCCAACATGGCAGGCCCTACAAAGTCAGAGACCGAAATTAACCACATAGAATGGTCTGAACATAATAATTCCTAACTAAAAGCAGATCATGGCTAGTAGTCACATCCTTGGTCTGGAGCTTCTTTGACAAAGGTCAATCTTTACCTTAAGTGAGCCTGCCTATTGTCGTTTTGCAGCTAAGATAGCATACCCTTGGAATGTCAGAGTAATCCCTTTTTCCGGACCCCTCAGGACAAAACCCCCTGCATCAGAGCACCAGACTGCAAAACCCCTCATGTTATCTTGTTCCCCGAATACCATCGCTATGTGCTGTAAAATGTTAATTATTAACTATCCTGTACCCACCAATGTAAAAGAAGTATGTGTCTCTCCATTTTACTTTTTATCCAATCCCAGAGATTTCCCCACTTTGCTCTCTCCCACCCCCTTAATCTACCACCAATGGATTTCATGTAACCTTCCTTACATCTCCTCCTTTGATTCTAATGTATAAAATAAACTGCAAAACTGTCATTTTCCAGGGCATTTTCTTAATCCATTGAAATTTTGCTTCCCAGCAACTGTCATCAGTTTGGCTCAAGTAAACTCATTAAAGTTCTCTACAGGTTTGGACATTTCTTATGTCAACACATATAAAATTGTGTCTTAGGCTATACAGTAAAACCTTGGATTGCGTGTAACTTGGTTTGCGAGTGTTCCGCAAGACAAGCAAACATTTCTAATACATTTTAACTTGGTAAACGAGCGATGTCTTGCAATATGAGTAGTTTGTTTCCAGAACGAATTATGCTCTCAAACCAAAATATTACTGTATTTTTATTCATATTGCTTTGTCATATGGTTTTTGTAGCTTTACTTATTTAACTTTGTCAATATATTTTCATGTTGTAAGCAGCATTAATTAAAATTAATTTACAGCCTTTAGTTAAATTAAATCAGCTGAGCCTACTTTTTAAGAAAGTAAATCCCATCTTGGGTTAAAGCGTTATTTAACAGAAATGTATTATGCTGCCTTATGAATTTTTTAAATGTGTGAAAAGGAAAGGTAAGCTAAGCTTAACTACCTGTTTGATTGTTTCTCAATAAAAGCTGGCTAAAAGTCAGTTTTAGTTTTAAATCGGGGAGAAAGCTATTCTTGTTCATAGCATATATCACATCTCATACCTACTAGTACCCTCTATAGTAGAAACTATGAAAGGATTCGTAGGCCTACTCAGATAAGGCCTACTCAAGCAGGAAATTTTACCATTAAAAATAAAATAATATAAAAACACCTGACATTTCCTCTACTACACTCCCATGTGCATTAGAGTTGATATCCTTTATGGCAAAGGGAAACCACAGAGTAGGTGAATAAGTTGGCAGAAATCAACAAGTTCAGAAAACTATTACTCTTTACTCAAAAGAGACATTATTAGTGGATCATTATATCTACAACTCATGGATCATGCTAAGATACCATGGGCTGTAGAAATCATTTTTATGCAGGAGTTCCCCAAGACCTGAAAATCATTTCAAACTTTCTTCTGGGGTAAAAAGATTGAGATTTGGAGGTGAGAAAATGGCTTGGAACTAGCTAGAGGTGATAGTTGCAGAATACTGTGAATATACTATTGTAAATACTACTGCATTGTACACTTTTAAATGATTAATGGTTAACAGGATCTGTTGAGGCTTCCTGAAAGGCAAGAAACTAAATATGGTCTTGAAGGAAGCTGAAGATCTGAATTTAAAACAAAGGCAAGAATTGATGGAGATGGCTCTAATGAGAGTAGTTTTCAAACTCTGACTACAACCACAATAACAAATACATTTGAGTGCAATCCAGTTCACACATGTGACAGAAACAAATGTTTGTGAAACAATATTTATCCTTCCCAAACATAATACACTCTGATTTTTTGTTCTACTCTATTCTGTTCCTTTAAAAAAAATTGTTGGGGGGCCAGATGAGTGGCTCAGTTGGTTATGAGCACGAGCTCTGAGCAACAGGGTCACCTGTTCAATTCTCACATGGGCCAGTGAGCTGCACCCGAGCTGAGCTGACGCTAAGCTGACGCTAAGCTGCCAACACGTGGCAGGATAGCTCAGCTGGTAAGAGCACATGCTCCTAACAACAAGGTTTCCGGTTCCATTCCCGCATGGGATGGTGGGATACGTCCACCCACAACTAAGATTGAACATGGCACCTTGAGCTGAGCTGCCCCGAACTGCCAACGGGTGGCCATATGGCGATTGGACTTGGAGCTGAGCTAGCTGTGCCCTCCACAACTAAGATTGAAGGACAACAACTTGGCTATTCCCCTTCCTCAATTCCCCAATAAAATCTTTAAAAAACAATGTTGGTCATAATTTATTAAATTGATCTCACACAGTGAGTGCGACAAACTCTAATGGCCCGGGTGTCAGATTAAGGGGTTCAGACCTGATGTAGGTTATTTTAAGGCAATGGAATTGACCACTAAGAACATAACCAGAAATCTGTAGGCAGAATTTTAGATTGGGAAAACCCTCTACCTTGTGAATAAAGTGATTGTTTTATGATTATATTTGTCATTGAGCTAAATTTAAATTGACTTATCTAACATTACATAATGAAGTCAATATGTGTACTATGTATTAGCGTGTTTTTCTCTTTCAGCTATTTATCATTTAAATCAGTGGTATATTTCCCAAAGAACGATATTCCCTATATATTTATAGGCTTATATCAGTCTAGAGATCAAAATAAATTTCAAAGTATTGCCCACACCTTTTTGTAAGAGAGACACAGAGATTCTGAATTTCTGTTTTATTTTACTGTTGTGAATTCAAATAATTTTTTTTCCTTCTTAAAGAAACAGTTACTTCACTATAAATTAGATGATGGACTATTTACAACAAACCCTCCAAAGATGGCAGCAAGATAGCTTCATAAAAAAACAGAAAGTGTGTTCCTCATTACTCATTAGAGACTTTCAGGATCAACTACACAACAATCTGTCCAAAATGCTGGAGAAAGGATTTTCAGCTTTGGCTAGAAATGTCCCTTTTTAACTTTAATATCCTATCATTTTTGACAACATGCCTGAGATTCTTTTTGCTCAATACAAATCCAGCATGTAAACTGTTGGAAAAAGTTACTGTGTGTCTGGAATTTGGTTGTGATATTTCCCAAAGGTTTTCAATTAATTCACATCAAATTCAATGTCATCAGTGGTACAAATGCTTATATTTAGAAAGCACAATACTTCTTATATTTCAGAGATAGAAGTATAGGTTGCACATCACCTAGCTGTGGACAGAAACCAATCTATATTGCTCATTACTACCAGCAGCTAATTAAGGAGAAACAAGCTCCTTTTTAATTTCTGAGAAAAAGCAGTAAAAGTCAGCTTGTGTTACAATTTTAAAACCAAACAGCCAGTAATTATGCTATCTCCAGGAGGCCCAGGTTTTTCACTTGATAATTTAATTCAGCAAGCAAGGCTCTGTAATTGGGGTGGGGGGAGGACGAAAGTGATAAAAAGGCCTGATTTGGCTTTACCGACTTTCTGACCATTCTAGGCCAGACAGCATTCAATCTTTTAACCAAGTACAACTTTTTAAAATAATATTAATT
>NW_017731357.1:2553319-2564254 GCF_001890085.2 Hipposideros armiger | reverse complement strand
GCGCGCGCGCGCACGCAAACTCCTATTGATCTGAGGCATAAAGTAAATATATATACTCAGGAGTCTAGAAGCAGACCCACACACCCACCCATATCTGGATACTTCAATTATGACAAATGAAGCTCTGCAGAGAAGTGGAGAAAGGGTGGCCTTTTCCAAAAATGTGTTAAAGCCAACAGACCCAAAATGGAGTCACTTATGCTAAGCCCCATGTCACCAAACTGAAACCTAACTTAATTACAGTTTCAATTCTCCTAGAAATAGAATCTTAAGCCAGCTAACCTTGAATCTCTCCATCAGCACTAGTTAGGTAATCTGCCTGATAAACCCCTGCCATCCACTATAAGGACAGTCACCTTGCAATAACCAATCTGCTTTCTGCGTAGTACAAATTACTGGTTCCTGCTCCCTTTTGCCTATAAAATCTGTTTTGTATAGCTCTTTGGGATTCCTTTCTATCTGCTAGATTGGATGTTGCCTGATTCACGGATCACTGAATAAAGCCAAAGAGATCTTCAAAATTCATCCAGTTGAATTTTGTTCTTTAACACATGGTTCTATGTCAACTGAATATCCATATGGGGAAAAAAATACAAACTGACTCCCCTATTTTCAACACACACACACACAATGTTTTCACAAATTTATTCTAGTTAGATTACAGATCTAAACATGAATAGTAAAAAACAACAAAAGTTCCAGAAGATAACACAGGAAAATATCATCATGACCCTGGTATAAGGAACTATTTCTTAAACAAGAAACAAAAAATCACTACTCTAAAGGAAAAATTAGGGGCTGGCCGAGTGGCACGTTGGTTAAGACTTGGCTTGGGATGCCAGCTCTGAGCAGCAGAGCCCTGGTTCAGATCCCACATGAGGGCCAGTGACGCTGTGCCCTCTACAGCTAAGATGGTGAACAACAGCTCGACCTGGAGCTGGGCTACTGTGAGTCACCGGCGACGGTGTAGGCTGCAGTGGGGCTGGCCCGCAGCGGGCATGAGTTGCTGTGAGCTGCAGTGGACGGCCATCCAATGGCCGGCGAGCAACTGCCTCTCTCAGAAAGAGCTCAATGAAATACCAACATGGGCCAGTGAAGCGACGTCCTCCACAACTAGACTGAAGAATAAAAGGACAGCAACTTGTCTGTTCCTCTTCCCTGATTCCTCAATGCTGTTCCCCTTCCCCAATTCCCCAATAAAATCATTAAAAAATAATAATAAAGGAAAAATTATCAAAAACACCAAGAGAGTGAAAAGGTCAATCACAGACTAGATGATATTTGCAACATATATATCTGACAAAGGAGTCATATCCGACAAAGGAGTCATATCCAAAATCTATATAGAACTCCTACAAATCACTAAGAAAAAGGCAGGCAACCCAGTAGAAAATTAGATGAGACAAACCGACACTACACAAAAGAGAATATCCAAATGACCAATAAATGTGTAAATTCAGATTAAAATTAGAGTTGTACTATACCCACTGGTCAAAATAACTAAAATTTAAAAGACTAACAATATCAAGTGTTAGGAAGAATGTGGAGTAATAGGAACATAAAATGCTGGAGGGAATTTAAATTGGTGTAATTACTTTGATAGTGTCTACTAAAGCCAAACACATGAATACCACATGATCTAGCAATTGTACCCTGAGACATAAATGAGAATAGTCACAGAAAATTTATTAATAACTCCAAACCAACCAAATCTCTGTCAATATTAAACGTGTATATAAATAATGTCATACTCATGCAGTGGAATACTACAGAGCAATGAAAAGTGTCTGTACAAACTACGTCTATATACAGCCACATGAACAAACTTCATAAACATAACGTTGACCTAAAAAAAGCCAGTCACAAAAAAATAAAACCTGGACATTCCCATTGACATAAATTTCAAAAGCAATCAAAACTTAACTATAGTAATAGCAGCCAGGATAGTGGTTACTTTTGGAGAATAGGGAAGGGGAAATGTTAGGGTTGCCACATTAATTACAAGATGCTCAGTTAAATTTGAATTTCAAATAAACAACAAAAAGTCTTTTTGTATACATAGATCCCATGCAATATTTGGAATGTGTTCTTATTTGCTGAATCTGGCACTTCTAGTCAAGGGGGATGCTTTAGAAATGCTGGTAATATTTTATTTCTTGTTATTCATTCAGTGATCATCCATTGTGCATTTTTCTGTATGTGTTGTACTTCATAATAAAAAAAAAGTTAAAAACAAAAAGCAAAAGTACACTCAGTACAGTCTTGCAGGTTTTAAAATATCACATCCAACCACTGTTTTTCCTCCCCACTCTTAATCACTGCATGTGAGAGCTGTGGTACTTCTGCAGGAGGTAGGCATCGGTAATCTGAAGTATTGCTGGGACCAAAGCTGTGGGTTCTACTTTCCATTTTTATTACAATTACTTTTACACAGCATGCTTCTTTACTTCTGGAATCTTTTTTTTTTTATGCGCTGCCTCTCAGGAGTCTTCCTTATTTGTGCAGCTGGCTTAATCTTACCAAAGGGCAATGCTAAGCTGGAAGGCCAGCCTCTCCACCCATCAGCCACGAAATGTACAAACTAGTGTTCCAGAAGCAAGTTGGAGTGGTCAGCCCACCTGTAGGGGTCAGAATGCAGTGGCTGAAGCTATGAAGAAAACCCGTACTCTGGGGTCCACAACTTAGATACAGACACTGTTCAAAATGCATAAAATTGAATGCTTCAATCTGTTGCCTGGTTTCTAAATTTATCAGAGGTTTACCCAAATAACTTGAATGGCTCCATCTAGTTCCCTCCCATTGGTGTATTACCTTCCTCCTACAGATAGAACTGGAAAACCCAATTAAAGAGTACTACCCAGTGGAAACAAAAGCCTGAATCTTTTTTTCTGCTGTTGCTTATATAAGATGCTCTTTATTGGCAAAAGTCCTTTCATGGTCAGGGTTTTTTATGTTGTGTTGCTTTGTACCTTGTCTTGTTTTGAAATGAACCTCTCCTAATTCTAAATAAAGGAAAAACTCCTCTAACTTTGGGTGCTTCTCTCCATAAAGGAACCCTTCCTATCTGCCACCTACCAGCCTTGAGAATGCCAGGTTTCTTCAATTTAATAACAGAAACTAAATGTATCTCTTTCACACACGTTATTAAGAATAACAATTAGCCTCCTGGGCTATGGAAACAGGTTGCCTGGAATAAATACAGCTTCACCACTGAGATTGTGTAGCTCTGGACAGTGAGTGACTCATCGCTCTGTGCCTCAGTTTCCTCAATTAGGAAATAAAAATAGTACTTAATACAAAGCGTTGTTAGGAGCATCAACTGCTGAGTAATGTGATTAAAGCACAATGCCTTGCACACCTTAAACGCTCAATGATGATTATCCTCACTACCATCTGTTACCTTCTAGGGTCCTGCCACCTCTAAAGACTGTACTTAGGTATCTAATATAGGAAAAGCATCCAGATGCAGTTGGAGGGACAGGGGAAAAGAGAAGCAGAAAATAAGGGTTCCACCGGCCTGCTAAGTTTGGTCCGAGTTGTGCCCAATTTAAAGAAGGTGAAGCAGCGGCAAGAGGCTTCCAGTAGGGTCCGGGGAGGTGGCCACGCCTGGACCCCAGACTCCGACCTCTTCTGACCTCGGGCGCCCTCACTACTCACGTTGCGGCTGAAGCTGTAGCCGGGCAACAGCGGTAAGGACATGGCTCTGACCTTGGGTCCTAGAGGAAAGGGGCTCGCAAGTGGCAGCAGCTTTGCGGCCGTGCTGTTTAAGCCCCCACTCTCAACACGTTACCTAGAGACGGGAGGCGGTGTCACAGAAGAGGGCGTGGCTGCCGCGAGTCAGGACTCTGGGCGGGGCCAGGGCGGGGCTCGGCCGGAAGCTCCCCGCGCGCTCCTCCTCCACCGCGCTCCCCCACCCACTCAGCGGGGTGCAGGTCTCTCCACGTTTGTTTTTCCGCAGGATTTATGCACACACAAAGACTGACAACTACAGCTTTCCCCACCCCCGCCGCTTTCTGGTTTAACCCCTTAATAGAGCTCAAAGACTTCAGCTCCTCCAATTCCTGTCACATTGTTTTGCCATTTGGTTATTAAATTTAGTTCAAATACACAGAAAAGTGCAGAAAATCATATGACACTCGTGTGCTCACAGAAATGTAACACCAGTTAATGTTGCATTTATACCAGCTTTTATTTTGTAATTAAAACGTTCCAGATGAATCCAAAGCCACACAGACCTCATCTGTCTTCCCCCACCCCAGCGGTTCTCAACCTTCCTAACGCCGCGACCCCTTAATACAGTTCCTCATGTTGTGGTGACCCCCAACCATAAAATTATTTTCGTTGCTACTCTATAACTGTAATTTTGCTACTGTTATGAATCATAATGTAAATATCTTTTTGTTTTCCGATGGTCTTAGGCGACCCCTGTGAAAGGGTCGTTCGACCCCCAAAGGGGTCGCGACCCACAGGTTGAGAACCGCTACCCCACCCCCATGAAAACCCATTCAGCGGTAACCATCATTTTCAGCCCTCTGTGCATTTTTGTATTTGAACTAAACATTTGTGAGGAGCTCGTTCCTGGTCCAATCACGGTGGCAGAGGGCGGGGTTGGGTGGCACAAAACGTGGCCCCCGTCACTCCATCATGCACCCAAGGTGCCCAGGCTAGGAGCCTCCTTGATTCCTCTCCCCACACCTACAGCTAATCCCTCTCTGAGTCCTAAGGGTTGGAACAGGCTGGTTGGTATCTCTCAGTCACCACCTCCTCCGTCTCATTTGAGGCCCCATTATTTCTTGTCTAGTTTTCTTTTTTTTTTTTGTTATATTTAAAAAAACCCAACTAACTGATCTTTCCTCTAGAGCCATCCTCTTACAAGTCATGCGCCTGTTACTCTTCTGTTTGAATATTCTTCTAGCCTTCCCCACCTTCAGGAGGCAGGCAAACTCCTTAGCCCTGTCAAAGCCTATGTCAGAGGGTGGCTTCCAATGCCCTCCATCACTTTCTTTGCCCCCCCTCCTCTACTCCAGCTCTGAAAAACCACTGGCAGTTTCCAAACCAGGCTCTGCAGTTTTACCCTTCTGGGAAGAAACACCCTTCCTTTCTATCTTTCATCTGGGTAACCCCTTCTTTTCTTCAGGACTTGGTTCAGTGTGAGAAGGAGGCATGGCAGGCTTTGCCATTTCTGGGAAGTGTTCACCTTCACCTTCTCCACCTCACCCCCCATCTGTATTAGGTGCCCAATCAAACTGTGGCTTTTGTGGCACTACACTGTAATCATGCGTTTACTTGCCTCTCTTCATATGTCCCCAAGTTCCTCCAGGACAGGGACTCTATCTCCTTTTTTATGAATAAACAACATATATTCTTGATCTCTGTCTTTATAAGTTTTACACTATAAATGTCTGCTACCTGCTTTTTTCACCTAAGATTTCGTTTTTGAGATTTCTACATGTTAACACATCTAGATATATTCCACTCATTTTAAGTACATTATGTGATTATACCACAATTTACCTATCCATCTGTTGTCATCTGTTGATGTCATCTGTCGATAGCAGTTAGGTTGTTTCCAGGTTTTCACTGGTTACCAACAATGCTGCAATGAACAACTCTCTCCTGTTCCTTTCTATGGAAGGCAGTGTGAAGGGTCCTCAGAAATTCAGATTGCTTTGTCTATTCTATTTTGGTTTTACTAAAAAACGCAACAATCAGATTCAGAAGACCTCTTATGCTCAGCATCAACAGGTCTGCCAAATCCAGAAGATGATCATGGAAATCATGACCCAAGAGGTGCAGACAAATGACTTAAAAGAAGTGGTCAATAAATTGATCCCGGATGCATTGGAAAAGTCATAGAAAAGGCTTGCCAATCTACTTTTCCGCTCCTTGATGTCCTTGTTAGAAAAGTCAAAATGCTGAAGAAGCCCAAGTTTGAATTGGGAAAACGCATGGAGCTTCATGGTGAAGGTAGCAGTTCTGGAGAAGCTACTGGGGATGAGACAGGCGCTAAAGTTGAACAAACTGATGGATATGAGCCCCCAGTCCAAGAATCTATTTAAAATTCAGACTTTTCACAATGAAAAATAAAACCCATTGGTGATGTCTAAAAAAAGAAAAATGTATCCAATAGCCTCTGATATGTAGTATTTTCATTATTTGTTTTGGGTTTTTTTTTAAGGCATTCTGTGATTTTGACCTCTATTTTTGCTTTCACCCAAGAGTTATTTAATAGAAGATTTTTAATTTCTAGTTGGAAAAGCTTTTGGGGTTTTGTTTTTAATTCTAGTTTTAGTTCACTGTGATAAGTATTGTTTGCAATATTTCCATTGTGTAGAACTTATTAATGCTTTTTTGTGACCTAATGATCAATTTTTGTGTATAGTTGAGAAAGGAGATGTAGTCTATATTCGTATTCTATATTAGTAGGTTCTAAGTTCAGTATAGAGCAATGAGATCTACTTTATTGATTATGTTGTTCACTTCTTCCATATCTTTACTTATATTTCTCCCACTTGATCTGTTCTGCCCTGGAAGTGAAGTGTTACAATCTCCTATTATCAGTGTGTTTCTATCTGTATCTCCTTGCATCTGTAATTTCTGCTTTTCAAAGACATTTGTTTGGTGCATAGATTTGCATAGCTGATATACCTACCTTGTGAAATTGGCTTTTAGCATTATAAAATATCCTCTTTTTTTGTCGCATTTAATTATTTTGGCCTGAATTCTACTTTGTCTGATATGAAGGATTACAGTCCCCACTTGCTTATTATTTCCATTTGTACATGCCTTTATTTTGGGCCTGTCTGAATTATTTTGATTTAGACGTATCTCCTGTATACCACATATAGTTGGGTCTTACTTTGTGAGCCATGTTGAAAATATTTTTCTTTTAGTAGGTGAGTTAAGCCCATTCACATTTATTGATAAGACAGATATTTTTGGTCTCAAATCTGATATATTATTTAAATTGTAATCACCACGTATATTATGTATATTTACTGTTTTGTTTTCTTCATGATGTGTTTTCTTTGCTATTGTAATTTATATATTTCTTTTGATATTTAGGAAGGCTTATATTTTTGTTCTAGTGTTTATTTTTGTACTTATAACTTCTTCAAAAGAATTGAACATTTTCAATTTTACCAAGTAATATTACATTTTTTAAAATTATTATAATCAATACATTGAAATTTTTCTTTTTTTTTTTTAGCTGAGCCATCCTGCCACCTGTTGGCAGCTCAGCGGCTGCTCAGCTCGGGCCGGGACTCGAACCGCTGTTTCTCAGAGCTCAAACTTTTGAGCAAGCTCTTAACCAACTGAGCCACTCGGCCGGCCCCAATACATTGAAATTTTAATTTCAAAAAGTATACTTTTCATTTCTAGAAGTTTCATTTATTCTTTTGAAATCTATATGTTCTTTTAAATGGGATCCTGCTCTTCTAATTTCTCTTGCTTATGTTACCTCTTTAATCATTTTAAACATACTTAGCTTAGAGTCCTTAACCAACAATTCTACTCTTTTATGTTCATATGGTACCACTTCTCTTTCCTGTGTTGTTTGACTCTTCTTCATGGCAGGTTGTTTCCTCACTTGTTTATAAATGTTTCTGGTAATCCCCCCTCTGTGGCAAGTTGTAGAGCTGGGCTTCCCACCCTCTAATTCCAAGTCCAGTGTCCTCTCTAAGATGCAACAGCTCACACACTGACCACTGCCCAGCCACAGCCACACTCCACATACACATAAGACCTTCCACAAGGAGGATATCTTCCAAACACAAAAGCAGATCTAATAAGAATGACTTTCTTAAGGGAGTAACAGAACAAAATATCTTAAATTAGAGCTGCCTGAAAATCTAGGACCTGAGGCTCCCACAACGCATCCACCTATTGCCCTGGCTATTCATATACGCTATCTGCTTTGGGCATACTGATACCTCCACCTTTGTACTTTCATAGATACTCCACATCTACTGTCTATTCTCCCATACACACATAGAGTTTTATATTATTGATTCAATAGTTTGGTATTTTTTGTTTTGTTTTGTTTTTTGTTTTTTAGCTGAGCCATCCTGCCACCTGTTGGCAGCTCAGCTCGGGCCAGTAATTGAACTGGCGACCCTGTTGCTCAGACCTCGCACTCTGGAGTGAGCGCTTAACCAACTGAGCCACTTGGCTGGCCAATAGTTTTTCATTTAACAAATATTTATTGAATATCTACTCTGATATAGCAGGACCTCTTCCAAACATAGAGATAAATCAATGATTAGGACAGAGTGAACACTTCTAAACAACCCAGATCTGAGATTCTTGGTCTTCTGTAACTTACACCTTATCTTCTTGCTTTGTTTTCTTTCCATGACACCTATTTTCCCATTCCACCTCCCCTGACACATCTACCCCAAAGAAACATCTAAAATGGCATGTATCTCTTTTTAAAATAAATTGAAAGTAACTAGTTCCAAGAATTACAAGACACCCCCTGAAATAACTGAAGACACTTTGGGGCATGTCAGGACCAGCACCAGGAAGCACCGTTATTGATGTTCAAAGAATCTGTGTTAAACACACCCACAGATGAAGAAAACATAGGGGAGGTCAGCAGAGCTAACACTTCTGAACAAGCTCAAACTGGCCTATAAATAAGGAAATATTTGCCCAGTTGGAAAATTTCTTTTAAGGAATGAAGTCATACAGCAATCTAGAGCCTTTCTACAAGATGCGAGAGACCTTGGCAGCAGGAGGGAGTGCCTTTGACAGTATTTCTGTGGGAACTTCCTTTTCTCCTCCATTGAAGCCTTGCCTCTCAAGTCTCCCTTGTCCTGATGTCCTCATAAATATCACTGCCCCATTCCTCTGAGCTCCTGAAAGCTGACACATTTTATTATTTTGTGCTTACTTGGGTTACATCCACATTTCAAGTCCTCATCCTGAGCATTTAAAAGAAGAATTAGCACCAATCCTTCACAAGCTCTTCCCAAAAAATAGAAGAGAAAGAAACACTTCCAAGCTCATTCTATTAGACCAATATTACCCTGACACCAGAACCAGGCAAAGGCATCACACACAAAAAGAAGAGTTATGAGTATCCTTTATGAATTAGAGACACAGAAATCCTTAACAAAATACTAGCAAACCAAATCCAGCAATATATAAAAAGGATTATACACCATGATCAAGTGGGATTTATTCCAAGAATGCAGAGTTGGCTTAGCATCTGAAAAATCAATGTAATATATCATATTAATAGAAAGAAAGATAAAAATCATATGATCATCTCAGTAGACATAGAAAAAGCATTTGACAAAATCCAGAACCCTTTTTTTGATAAAAGAAAAAAAAAGAAAAACTAGGATAGAAGGGAACTTCTTCAACTTAGTAAAAGCCATATATGAAAATCCACAGCTAACAACAAATCTGATAGTGAAATATTGAATGCTTTCTCCCTAAGATCAGGAAAAGACAAAGATGTTGTTCTTGACACTTCTGTTTAACGTTGTTCTGGATGTTTTAGCCAAGGCAATTCAGCAAAAATAAATAAATAGATAGATAGGTAGATAGATAGATAGATAGATAGATAACATCCAGATTGGAAATAAAAAGTAAAATTATCCCTATTCACAGAAGATGTGATTTTATGTATAGAAAATCTTAATAGCCAAAACCATCTTGAAAAGGAAGAACAAACTTAAATGACTCACACTTCCCAGTTTCAAAACCTACTGCAAAGTTACAATAATCAATACCACATGGTACTGGTATGAGGATACACATACAGATCAATGGAATAAAATTGAGAGTCCAGAAATAAACTCTTAAATGTGTGGTCAATTGATTTTTGATAAGGGTGTCAACATAATTAAATGTGAGAAAGAATAGCCTTCTCAACAAATGATAGTGAAACAACTAGATGTCCATATACAAAAAGAATGAATTTGTACCTCTGCTACACACCAATACATGGTCAATCACGCTATATATAATAATTAAGTTGAAATGGATCAGAGACCTAAATATAAAAGCTAAAACTGTAAAACTCTTAGAGGAAAATATGGAGTAAATCTGCTTGAACTTGGTTTAGGCAATGTTTTCTTTGTTGTTGTTGTTGTTGTTGTTTTGGGTATGACACCTAAAGCACTAAGAACAAAAGAAAAAAGATAAATTGGATTTTATCAAAATTTAAAATTTTTGTGCTTCAGTGGACATCAAGAAAGTGAAAAAGGAACTCAGAGCAAGGGAGAAAATATTTGCAAATCATATATCTGATAGGGGACTTGTACCCAGACCACATGGAGAACTCTTACAATTCAACCCAAAAGACAAATAACCCAATTTAAAAATGGATAAAGGATTTGAATAGACATTTCTCCAAAGAAGATATACAAGTGGCCAGTAAACACATGAAAACATGTGAAAAGATAGTCAACATCATTAGTCATCAGAGAAATGCACATCAAAACCACAGGGATATCACTTCACACCCATTAGATTGCTTATACTCACAAAGATGAACAATAACAAGTGTTGGTGAGGATGTGGAGAATTTGCATTGCTGATGGGAATGTAAAACATTACACCTGCTTTGGAAAACCATTTGGCAATTTCTCAAAATGTTAAACAGAGAGTTTACATATGACTCAGAATTTTCATCCCTGAGTATATACACAAGAGAATTGAAAACATGTGTCTACACAAGAACTTTTACACAAGTGATCATAGTAACATTGTTCATAATAGTCAAAAAGTAGAAATAGCCCAAATGTCCATCAACTGATGAATAAATAAGCAAACTATGGTATATGCATACAATGGAGCATTACTCGGCTATAAAATAGAATTAATTAACTGATACTAATATATCAGTTGATGAACCTTGAAAACATTATGGAAAGTGAAAAACACCACACACAAAATGCTACATATTGTATGATTTCCTCA
>NW_017731357.1:2511254-2553134 GCF_001890085.2 Hipposideros armiger | reverse complement strand
AATTAAATAAAATTTAAAAGCCATTTCCTCACCTATTCACATTAGCCATATATATATATATATATATATATATATATATATATATATATATATATCCACATATAGTTAGTAGCTACCACATTGGATAACACAAATATAGACTATTTTGGTTATCACTGAAAATTATATTGGACAGTGCCAGTGTAGATCTCACTACCAGATCTCAGAGATTTAAGAAATTTATCAAGTGCATTCAATGTAAGGGCCTTATTTGAATTTTTATTTGAACAAACTATAAAATCAAGTTGAGACAACGGAGAAATTTTGAATATTGACTGGACACTTGATTATATTAAGGAATTACTGTTAAATTTTTTTAGGTATGACAATAATCATGTGGTCATGTTTTCTGAAAATATTTATGGGTGAAATGATAGAGTGTCTGGGAGTTGCTTCAAAATAATCCAAGGGTCACAGAAAACAGATATAACAAAACTAGCCATGAGTCAATAATTGCTGAATTTCAACAATGGGTGCTGGGAGCTCATTATGTTCTTCTATCTTTGAAAATGTTTGAAATTTTTCATAATAGACAGTCATAAAACAAACAGGCAGCCACTACCTCTTTGTATCTGACTATTACCACATGGAAATATAATATTGTCTAATTTTCTAATTTTTAAGAGAATTCAAAAATCCAGATTGCAATGTAAAATTTTTGGTGCTTGCTGGTTCATTTGTTTAATCATAGGGCACAAAACAACAATCTGGAGCTTGAATTCAGTACACAGTCCCCAATTTGCAACATCCAATTTAGAATAATCAATAAAATTAATGAATTCTAAGGTCATCCATCATAAAAGTGATTTATCTTAAACAGATATACATTGTGTATTTAATTTTTAAAATTATGACCAATTCCAAACAGGTATAAAGAATAATAAAACAATCATATACCTACTATGCATTCTTTCTTTTTAGGTACATATTTTTTTTTAATGTTTTAAAATTTTTTAATTAATTTATCTCTTATTGTTAGTTTCAGGTGTACAGAATGTTGCAATAGTTATACTTTTCACCCTTCACACAGAAACAACCCCCTTCCCCATCTACTGCCCTCCCACCCCCCGATATCATGCTTATCTATTACAATTCCATTGACTCCATTCCCACTCTCTACTCCATATCCCGTGACTATATGTATATATAATTGTAGGTGACATACAATGTTATTCAACATCAGCTTCAGAAATACAGTGCGGTGGTCAGGCCTCTACACTGACTAAGAAGTGGTCTCCCTAACAAGACATGAGTCCATCTGGCCCCCTAAAAAATATTTACAACATTATTGATTATATTCCCCAGACTGTCTTTTCTATCCCTGAGGCCATATTGTAGTTACCAATTTGTATTGTCTCATCCCTTCCCCTTCTCCTTCATCCCCACCCCCTCCCAACTAGCAACCCTCAGTTTTTCCTCTGTGTCTCTGAGACTATTTGTTTACACTTCTCATTTATTCAGTTTTTTAAAATCCACGTATAAGTGAGATCATATGGTATTTGTCTTTCTCTGACTGACTTATTTCACTTAGCATAATGTTCTCTAGTTCCATCCATATTGTTGCAAATGGTATGATTTCATTCTTCTTTATAGCGGAGTAATACTCCATTGTGTAAATGTACCACAGTTTCTTAATCGAGTCGTCTACCAATGGGCATTTCAGTTGTTTCCAAGTCTTGGCTATTGTGAATAGCGCCGCAATGAACATAGGGGTGCATATATTTTTTCGGATTAATGACTTGGGATTTTTGAATAAATACCTAAGAGTGGAATTGCTGGGTCATAAGGTAGTTCTATTTCCAGTTTTTTGAGATACCTCCATACTGATTTCCATAGTGGCTGCACCAGTCTGCAGTCCCACCAACACTGCACCAGGGTTCCCTTTACCCCACAACCACGCCAGCATTTGTTGTTTGTTCTACTATGCACTCTTAACAAATCTTAATTTTTTTCCCATATTTGCTTCAAAGAAGAAATAATATAGATACCATTAACATCCTCTTGTGCCTGTCCTTGATCCCATTCCCTCTGCTTCTACAAATAACATTATCCTAAAATTTGTGTCCATCTTTCCCAACCAAATGTATAGAATTTCACTACAGCTGTATGTATCCATAAACAACAAATGTGTTGTTTTCCTGTTTCCAGATTTTAAATAAATGGTGGTTGTTTTCATTTTTTAAATCAGTTGCATTTATATCTACCAATAGCAGTTAGAAAACTAACTTTTTAAAAGACCATTTAGAGTAACATAAAAAAATAATATCTATCCAGCAATAAATCTAACAAAAGATGAACAAGACTTTTAGGGAGAAAATGATAAACTACATTGAAAGGCATTAAAGAAGAACTAAATAAATGGAGATATATGTTACATTCATGGGCTGAAAGACTGAATGTCATGAGGATATCAATTCTCCTTAATGTCATTCCAGTCACAATCCCAAAAAAGGCATACAATGGAGTAAAAAAAAAAAATCAAGACAACATGGAGAATGATCTATTTATACAAATTTCACTCAGGGATAGAAAAGACAGTCTGGGGAATATAATCAATAATGTTGTAAATATATTTTAGGGGCCAGATGGGAGACCCATCTTAGTCGGTGTAGAGGCCTGACCACTGCACTGTATTTCTGAAGCTGATGTTGAATAATAATGTATGTCAACTATAATTATATATACATATAGTCACGGGACGTGGAGTAGAGAGTGGGAACGGACTCAATGGAATTGTAATAGATAAGCATGATATCGGGGGGGAGGGCAATAGAGGGAGAGAGGGGAGTTGTTACTTTGTGAGGGTGAAAAGGATAACTATTGCATTGTTCTGTACACCTGAAACTAACAATAAAAAAAATTTCAAAAACACACAAAAGCAAACAATATATTGTTTACTTATACCAACATATGCAAACTATAATGAAAACAAATAATACAATAAATAGAAATACGTAAGTTTTACAGTTGAGGGGAAGAAACAGGATACAAAGGTAATAATAATGTTCTATTTCTTAAACAGAGTGATGTGAACATGAGTGTTCATTGTATGAAAATTCTTTATACCTTACACATGTTCATAAATGTTTTTGTGTTCAATATTTAATAAAACCACTTTTTAAAAAATAATGATATACATCTATATACTATTGTGGAAATATATCAACAACATATATGGTTCAGTGATAATGTTGAAAAGCTTTATGGATGATATTAAATAAAATATGAACCAAAATGTTAATAATGGTAATGTAGAATATTACATAGAATATGCACAAATTGTTAATGGTGGAAATATGGACCAAAAATGTTAACAATGGTTATATATAATATTAAATAAAATATGTACCTAATTTTAATAATGGTTATGTATAATATTAAATAAAATGTGAACCAAATTGCGAACAGTGGTTATGTCCTGGGGGATGTTTGGCAGTCTTTAATTTTCTCTATTGTGTAGCAGTTGGAGTTTTTGCAATTTATCATCAGAAAGAAAGAGAAAATGAAAAAAATTTTAATAAAGAATCATAGATAAGCAGGAAGTATTAAAAGTACATTACATGGAAAAAAAATTCTGGATGGATTAGAAGAGAAACAGTCAGAAAGCAGAGCAGGAAAAAAAAGTTCTTAAAGTAATCCAGACGGGTAGTGTAGTGGTCAAGGAACGGAAAGAAAGTGATGGAAGGGCTCCGGGGGCTGATGAGACAAGAAAGAGCCCAAATCTAATGAGGGGAGGAGGTAGAAAGAGGGAAGATGTGCTTTTATGGGGAGGTTGAAGAGATCAGTTTTAGAAATGATGTGTTTGAGACAAAATAGCAAACTTATTCTCTTTTTATAAATGAGAATATAGGCACAGAGAATTGCCCAAGTTACTCAGCTGGCAAGTGGTAGAAGTAGAATACGAATCCTGGCAGTGCACAAGGAAGGCCTTTGGGCTTAACTGTTTTCCAACTCTGCCTATTAATATCTATTAGGCCATATCCAGTTCCACATCTTTTTTTTCCCAATTTTATTTTATTTTCTAGCATTTAAAAAAATTTAAAGTATAGTTGATATACAATATTACACTAGTTTCAGGTGTACAACATAGTGATTCAACATTTATAAACCTTACAAATCTGATCATTACAATAAGTCTAGTACCCATCTGTCACTATTCATAGTTATTACAATATTATTGACTCTACTCCCTATGCTGTACCTTACATCCCAATAAATTTATAACTGAAAGTTTGCACTTCTTAATCCTCTCCCCCTTTTCTGCCCATTCTTCCATGCCCCTCCCCGCTAGTAA
Source organism: Hipposideros armiger (assembly GCF_001890085.2). Classification (NCBI taxonomy): domain Eukaryota; kingdom Metazoa; phylum Chordata; class Mammalia; order Chiroptera; family Hipposideridae; genus Hipposideros; species Hipposideros armiger. The sequence goes on along the minus strand of NW_017731357.1, from coordinate 2,548,801 downwards.
CCATCAGTTTGTTCTCTGTATAGTTAATATTAGTGTTTAAGGGAATTTAAAAGAGATGTTAGAACTGAAAACAAAATATTTGGGAGTAAGTTACATAGAGATGACTGTTAAAACTGAAGATGAGCAGTGAGAGTGGCACCACCAACCTCCTTCCCCAGGAACTACACTCAGCATCTCAGCATCAAGCCCCACAGCTTTGAACTGTATCTGTGAGCATCTGTGCTTTATCTCGATTTATTGTGTGCGTCCATTAGGAAGCTGTACCCAAAGGTAATGCCTTCTTTGCTTTATGCCATTTTGGCTTATAAAAGGCTTCACAGGAATGTTCTACTTTTGTATAGTGGAGGAAACCTGCATTTTCCTTCTAAATAAAGATGCACTCTCTGTTTCTTTTTTTCTTTTCCTTTCTTTCCTTTATTCTCTAGGCAAGAGAATCAGAGAGTGAGAAAGCAAGGAAATAGAGCAAATCTGACAACCATATCACAAATAAACATTGTAATAATAAATAATAAATGTTTCAAATATTTTTAAAATATAAAAATAAAACTTTGAGGAAAGGACACTATGTTACAAACAAAGATAAGGAATAATTGAAATGTGACTTCTAGAAATAAGAAATATTATTAAAATTAAAACCTCAATGCACAATTTAAGGACTTAGATATATTTGAAGAAAGAATTGGTAACTTGGAAGACATTTCTCAGGAAATTTCCCAAAATGCAATACAAATAGACTAAGAGCAGGAAAATATGAATACGACATAAATAGAGTCATGTAGAAAAGCATGAAAGTGTCCAATATATACTTAATAGAGTTCCAGAAAAATAAATTAGAATGTGGAAAAAACAAACTTCAAAGTTGTAATAACTAAAGATTTTTCCACAATGGTTGAAAGACATGAATCCTTAGTTACAGGAAAAACAACAGATCACAGTCCAAATGAATAAAAATAAAATTCAGCCTCAAAAGTTCACCATGAAAACTTATCAAATATATGCAACACAAATCCACCATCATCATTATAGGGAAACATAGTTAAGGACAAGTAAAGTGAACAAAAATGAGGGATGCTGGAACTCTCATACATTGCTGGTGGGAATGCAAAATGGTATAGCAGCTCTGGAAAAATAGTTGAGAAGCTTCTTATAAAGTTAAACATACACTTATCACGTGACCCAGAAATTCTACTCCTGGGTATTTATCATAAAGAAATTACAATTTTTATGCTCAAAAACCCATGTGCACTCAAAAACCTGTGTGCAAATGTTCATAACAGCTTTAGCTGTGATAGCCAAAAACTGGAAGCAACACAAATGTCCTTCAATGAATGACTAGATAAGCAAGCTGTGATAAACCATAAAATTGAATACTTCTCAGCTATAAAAATGAACTACCAATACATGCAATCTCAGATGCATTTTGCTAAGTGAAGGAAACCTGACATAAGGTTCCATACTGTATGATTTTATTTACATGACATTCTTGAAAAGATAAAACTTGTAGTGGTGGAGAACAGGTCTGTTGTTGCCAGGAGCTAGAGATAGGGGCAGTGTGTAACTACAAAGTGGTGCAAGAGAAAGTTTGGGGGCTGTTGTAACTGTTCTGTATGCTGATTATGGTAGGAACAACACAAAGCTACATGTATTGAAAGCCATAGAACCATACATCAAAATAAAGAGTCAATTTTACTATATGATAACTTTCTAAATTAAAAAGTGGAAAACCTGAATAAACCAATAACCATTGAAGAAATATAAAAGATAATCCAATATCTAGTGCTAAAAAGTCACCAAGCCCAGAGGGCTTAATGGGAAATGTCTTCTAACCCTTCAGAGAACAGATGTTCTCCTTGTTATACTGTAAAAGAACTTAGAAAAATATTGTTTCCAACTCTCTTTCTGTGATGCTAACTAGCATGACCCTAATATTGATAACAGACAAAAAGAGTCCTAAGAAAGAAAAAAGGGAAGAAAAGGAGGAAGAGAAGGAGGAAAGGAGAAAGAAAAGGGTGAATAGAATAAGGAAAAACTATAGATCTATCTCACTTATTGATATACAGCTGACCCTTGCACAACACATGTTTGAACTGCGTGGGTCCACTTATATGAGGATCTTTTCCGACAGCTACCTGTACTGTTTTCAATCCGTGGTGGGGAATCCATGGATGCAGAGGGATGACTGTATACAGTATTCTGCACCATTTTATATAAGGGGCTTGAGTATCTGTGGATTTGGGTATCCGCAGGGCATCTGGAACTCACCCCTCCCAGATACCAAGGGACAACCAAGTTTTGGGGGAGTCAAAAGTAACATGTGGATTTTTTATTGCACAGGGGTTGGTGCCCCTAGCCCTCAGGTTGTTCAAGGGTCAAGTGTAGATACTAAAATTCTAAATATAAAATATTAGAAAATTGAATCTAGTAACATATTCAATAAATGATATATCATGACAAAGAAATAGGAGAAAACTCCCCAAGAGTATTTTAGGCTTTGCAAGAACTTAATAAGACAAAAGCTCAAGGTAAGTTGTTTTGTTAAATATGATACCTGTGGGGCTATATATAAAACACTATGTATATGCAGTGTATTTAAATGTACAGAAAAAATATCTATCTTTCCATTTCTGGTACTAAAAGACAGTAGATACCCTTCAAAACCCTTCACTAAGGGACATATATAAAGCCCAGATAAAAACATGACAAACTCCTTTTAGTTAGTTAGTTAGTTATAGTTACCAGCACAAATTCCTTTTGTATAATAACTGAGTTCAAAGGAAGAAAACTACTGGAGTCTAAAAATGTAGAGGATGCTGTGAATGAGCATGGTGAGCCACCAAAGACTGTACTGGCTGCCCTACCCCAAGTACGATTGTTTCTCAGCCTTGGTCACTAGGAGACTACTAAAGTCTATAGCCTGCAGGACCAGGAGAGAGGCCTGTAACCCAAACAAGGCTGGAATCCTCCAGGGGCCTCCCCCTCCATGAAATAGGCTAGAAAACTATCCTCCTACAAAGCAGTTTGGTTGACTTGGACTGGCTTAGGGTGGGAAAAAAGGTCTCACCTTAACCTTAGGTATGCCCTCAAGCAGATCAGGGTTAGAAAATCTACTTTGCTTCCTGCACTGAAACTGCTCTAACAAATGTTCAAAATGACCCTCCAATTGGCAAACCCAATGGACATCCCCCCTACCCCCAACTTGCCTTCTGGATTGTCCTGAGGGATTTGACACTGGTCCACCAGTCTCTTCTAGAATGTCTCCAATGGCCCAGCTTCAATAGCATTGCCCTCTCCCAGTTCTCTTTTCACTCCACCCCATCCCAATGTTGTTTCTCTGTTTCCTTCATGCTCCTCTCTCCATCTACCTGATTCTTGCTAAGGTGTCATCCTCAGACCATAACTCTTCATATGTGCTTTCTGATTGATTTTACCTGGCCTCATGAATTTAATCACAGACACTTCCTAATCTTGGTCCTAGCCCAGAAATGTCCCCTGACTTTAGAATACTATATCCAAATTCCTGCTGTGCAAACCCTCTTGGGTGCCCCACGGACACCTCTAACCCAAAAAGTCCAAAACAGAGAGCTCATCATTCCTTCCCCTGAAATTTTTCTCCTGTCTTTCATCTCACCAAAGCATGCCGACAGAAACCTAAGGATTATACTAGAGTTCTCTTCTTAACCTCCACAGTCAATCAAACACCACACCCTGGTAATTCCACCTACTTCAAACCCATCATCCATTTGTCTGCTCCTGACCTGATTCTACTGCTTTAGTTCAAGCTATCTTTTCTACAGATCATTGCAAAACCCCCCAACTGGTCTCAGCTTCTAGTCTTGTCAGTTTCGCATCTGTACCCAGTGCCACCTGAGTGATTTACCTAAATTGCAAACCTGACCTTTTATATTTAAATTTTATTTTTGCTTTTTAAATTTAAGTTTAATTTTTAAAAATATTTAGTTATTCAGATATGATTATCATATAACATTGTGTAAGTTTAAGGTGTACAATGTGTTGATTTGATACATTTATGTATTGCAACATGAGTACCACCATAGCTTTAGCAAACACCTCTATCATGCCACATAATTATTATTTCTTTTTTGCGGTGAAAACATCTAAGATCTGGTCTCTTAGCAACTTTGAAGTTTATAACAGTATTGTTGACTATAATCACTGTGCTGTGCATTAAATCTCTGGAGCCTCTTCATCTTCTACTTGCAAGTTTGTACCTTTAGCAGCATCTCCCCAATTCCCCCACCCCCATCCCCTGGTAACCACCATTCAACTCTGTTTTTATGAGTCTGGCTTTTTTAGATTCTACATATAAGTGATATCATACAATATTTGTCTTTCTAGGTCTGGCTTATCTCACTAAGAATTATGCCCTCAAGGTCTATCCATATTGTCATAAATGGCAAGATTTCCTTCTTTCTCGTGGCTAATATTTCATTGTATATATATACCACATGCTCTTTATCCATTCATTCATTGATACACACTTAGGATATGTCCATATCTTGGCTATTATGAATAATGTTGCAATGAACATGGGAGTGCAGATACCTTTTCAATATCCTGTTTTCACTTCCTTTGGAGATATACTCAGAAGTGAGATTGATGGATCATACGGTAGTTTTATTTTCCATTTTTTGAGAAACTTCCATACCATTTTCCCATAGTGGCTGACCCAATTTACATTCCCACTGTTTCTATAAAAAAAACAAAACCCTTCCACGGTGCCTCATTTCCTGCCAAACTTCATATCATGGCATAGCTGGCTTGGAAAAGCAAGGAAGCCCTTCTTGAGCTGGTCTTTTGACACCTCTCTAGTATCTCTCCCTACTGATTGTGCTCAGCACATGGTTCACCAGCAATCCCAGTGAAGCTTGTAGCAAGCTACACAAACCCCACCAGCATACATGATTTTGTCCATGCAATGTGTTTCCCTCTCCAACTGAGCTGAAAGCTCCTTAAGGAAAAAGACCCAACTTACTCAGTGGTGCATCTTAGGATATAGTAGAACCTCAGTAGATACTCGCTGTCTGAACTGAATCTGAAACATGGAAAGTAAAAATTCTTTAATCAAGTAATGATATAGATTTTATAAAAGATGAGAAATGCTCTTTATTTTTAAAAATGTCAAGGAACACATCAAAGTACAAAGAACAAAACTGCAAATACTCCTGAGTCCCACCACATGGAAAGAGCTAGCATCTACAGATGCAATGAGGGAGACAGAGGCTATAACAATCCGGATAGCCTGAAATAATTTCATAAGAATACAGTTGGGCTAGACATGTTATATCTAGTAAAACATATGAAATTTAATATTGCCTTAATTTAACTTGAGAAAAAAACTGAAGTGAATCTGCAGGAATATTTTAAACCATCCATGAACATTTCTGCAGCACGAGCAATATTAGTGAGCTTTTAAAAGTGATTCAGACTCCCAGGCAGATGATCTGCATTCGGCAGAGTAGTTAACAACTTCAATTACTATGTAACTTGGGGGTTGGTTAAGATGTTCCCAAGAGGAAAAAAAAGTTTTACTCAGAAACAAAATGTATTGAGCTAAGCAATGGGGAGTTCAAAAACAATTATTATTAAGAGCTTCACTGTTTTTTTAACTTAGTAAAATTGGTTTTCATTACTTTCACTCTTGGTTCAATAAAAAGGCTTTTAAATTGGCTCTTTTCAGAATTTAATAAGCTCCTTAAAAGTCATGCAAATATTTCTTAAATCCTGAAATAAGCTTTCCACTGCATTCAAATGTGCCCATCCAAAAAGTTTGATTCCAATCAATGGAATTTAAGAGATGCACCTAATTGAAGGATTACTTAGTGGGAGCCTTACAGAATACAATGTAGGAGAGACATGGCCCCTGCTTTTCAGACACTTACAATCTGGTAGAAATGTGTTCATTCATTCTATAATATTTTTCACAAAAGATGACAATGTGCCTGGCACTGTGAAATACACAGTGGTTGACTGTGATGTTTCCATCAAACCATGGATACATGTGAATGCTAAGAAGTCACTTTGGACTGATAGTCACAGAGCTCAAATATCTCATCAGTGAAGTCTCCGCCATTATGGTAGCATCAATACCAGAGATGAGACAGTCACAAAGGGTACTAGTTGGGAGGTCATTGTTACCAAGATGTTTTCAGTTACCTGGTCTCACAACTTGAGCAAAGGGTGGTTTCTGTTTTAAGTAAGCTGATTTTGAGATCCCATTGAGGAATTCACAAGAAAACAGCCAATTGCAGTTCTTCTGGACTCAGCACCCTACTGCCATTGATGTCCAGATCTTGAACCAACGGGTCTTACTTTGTAGGTGCTTTTTAGAATGAGTGATAGAGCAGTTCATTAACGAGTCTGAACTCTGGAGCCAGGCTGCCCGCGTTCCAATCCCAGCCTGTCTCCTTACGAGCTATGTGATCTTGGTCTACTTCCTGAAACTCTTTGTGCCTTCGTTTTCTCATCTTTAAAATCAGGATAATAATACAACCTATATAATAATTTGAGGGTTAAATTAAATAGCAAACGCTCAATAATTGTTAGCTATCTTGTTTTCCGAGGGAGGGAATAGGGAATGGGACGATAAGAGAATGAATGGAAAGAATACGAGTGAATGAACCCACACTTAAGCAGTGGAAGGGAAAAGGAAAGCCAGGCAGGAAAGGAGAGAAAGGCAGAAGAATTGGAAGGCAGATAAAAGAGTGTGATGTCCTAGAAAGCAAGGAAAGAGAGTCTCAAGAAACATGAGGGGAGATCCGGTCAAGATGGAGGAGTAGGTAAACTTTGTGATTACATCTGCTCATCACCATTTCAAAATTACAACTAAAGTACAGAACAACCATCTTTGAGAATCGCCTGAAGTCTACAACTAAGGACATACAGAAGAAGCCACCTCGAGACTGGTAGGAGGAGCGGAGACATAGAACGGGCTGGTCCCACACCCGCATGTGATCATTAAAAATTAGGAGGGATATCTCGGCTGTGAAGGGACCCCCAGAAGAGTGAGGGGGCCCAACCCCACACTAGGCTCCCCAGTCCACGGTCCCAGTGCCAAGAAGGAAAGTCCCCATATTTTCTGGCTGTGAAAATAGCAGAGATTGTGGCTGAGTGAAATGAGGACAGCTGCAGTCCCAGGTGCTCCTCTTAAAGGGCCTTGCACAGACTTACTCGCTGACAGACTCACCCACTCTGAGCTCCAGCGCTGGGGAAGCAGCTTGAAAGGCATTACGGACATATGAACGAGGAGGAACTGAGTTGTCTGGTTTTGGAGTGAGGACTGGAAGGAGCAGCTTTCCCCCTGACAGAGGAGCTGGCAGAAGCATTGTTTCTTTGTGTCCCTCCCTCCGCGCCCCCACCCCTAGCATGCAAAGGCAGGCAGCCGCCACATCTGAGTCTCCACCAACCTGGCTAACACCGTGCATTCACCCTGATCCCCTGAGATCCCACCTTGCCCAACTTTTGGGAACAGCGAAGCTGCTTCCAGTGGCTTTTCCTCATAAAAAGCTTATCTTGGCTTATGCTGTGGACTTTCCAAAAATCTCTCAAAGGCTCACAAAACCCAAACAAGCTGCATCTGGTGTCAGCGTGTCCAGTACTTCTGGCTGAGCAGCCTCAAGCCCTGCACTAGCAACAGCCATCCTTGGTTTGCAGTTTGGTCTCTTGAGGCACCTCCAAGACCAGCGTGGGCAAGGACCATATGTGAAATGCTTTGTGGCTCATGCCAGGTTGTCCTGGGCAAGACACTGGCTGCGGCTGAACTTGGCTTGAGGTAGGACCCCTCCTAGGAGGCCCCGGGACTCGCACACCTGGTGGCCACCTTTGGACCCAGCCAGAGCAACACCAGGCCACCTCCAAAAAAGATACACCCAAAGGGCACACTAGGCAGGCACCTGAGCCCCGCTACAGCAAATCCTGCTCTATAGAGTCAGCCCTTGTGCCACTACTCCTCCACTGCAATCACGGTCAGTCCTCACAACCAAAGAGCACAACGGTCAATCCCTCCCAATGATGTGCAAACAGCAACCAGGGCTCAACTACAACAGGAGGGCACATACACTCACACAAGGGACACACTTGGAGCATCCAACTCAAGTGATGATTGTGATTGTGCCACACAGCACACCTACTACATCAGGCCACTCTGGCTGGGAGACATAGCAGCCCTACTTAATACATAGAAACAAACACAGGGAGGCAGCCAAAATGGAGAAACAAAGGAATGTGTCCCAAATGAAAGAACAGAACAAAGTTACAGAAAAAGAACTAAACAAAATGGAGACAAGCAATCTACCAGATGCAGAGTTCAAACCACTGGTTATAAGGATGCTCAATTGTCTCAGGGAGAACTTCAACAAAGAGATAGGAAACACAAAAATGGAGATGGAAAACATAAAAAAGAACCACTCAGAAATAAAGAATACAATGACTAAAATGAAAAATACATTACAGGTGATCAACATTAGATTAGATGAAACAGAGGACTGAATCAGCAATTTAGAAGATAAGGTAGCAAAAAAAAACACCCAAATAGAACAGCAAAAAGAAAAAAGAATCCAAAAAAATGAGGATAGTTTAAGGGGCTTCTGGGACAACATCAGCATACCACCATTCATGTCATAGAGGTACCAGAAGGAGAAGAGATAGAGCAAGGAATTGAAAACCTATTTGAAGACATAATGATGGAAAACTTCCCTAACCTGGTGAAAGAAAAAGACATATTTCCAGGAAGGGCAGAGAGTCCCAAACAAGATGAACTCAAAGAGGCCCACACCAAGACACATCATAATTAAAATGCCAAAGGTTAAAGACAAAGAGAAAATCTTAAAAGCAGCAAGAGAAAAGCAGTTATTTCCCTACAATGTTGTTCCCATAAGACTGTCAGTTGATTTCTCAACAGAAACTTTGCAGGCCACAAGGAATTGGCAGAAAATATTCAAAGTGATGAAAAGCAAGACCTACAACCAAGATTACTCCACCCAGCAAAGCTATCATTTAGAATCAAAGGACAGAAAAAGAGCTCCACAGACAAGAAAAAGCTAAAGGAGTTCATCACCACCAAACCAGTATTACAAGGAATCTTAGTGGGACTTCTTTAAGATGAAAAAAAAAAGATAAAAAATATGAATAATAAAATGGCAACAACTACATATCTATCAACATTTTAACACTCTGTTGGGTGCAACTGATCTCACAAATTTATTGCACAGAAATTTTCAAATATGAAATAAGTCTTTGCTGTACTAAGTCACAAACACAACTGGCGATAGGTTATGGTAGAGGGGGAAGATACAGAAGTGATGAGTCACAATACTTAAGTTAACTGTTAGATATTTGAAAATTTGTGTGCAATGAATCTGGGAGATCAGTTGTACCTGACGGAGGGTTAAATGAAAATGGATTAAATGCTCCAATCAAAAGATAGGGTGGCTAAATGGATAAGAAAACAAAATCCTTACATATGCTGCCTACAGGAGGCTCACTGCAGATAAAAAGAAACACAGAGACTGAAAGTAAATGGATGGGGAAAAGATATTCCATGAAAATGGAAAGAAACAACTAAAAGCTGGGGTACAATACTTATACCTGACAAAATAGACTTTAAAATAAGGTCTATAACAAGTGACAAAGAAGGACCCAGTAATCCCACTTCTGCATATATATCCAAAGAAACCAAAAATGCTACTTTGAGAGGACATGTGCATCCATATGTTCATTGCAGTATTGTTTATCATGGCCAAGATGTGGAGGCAGCCTGGGTGTCCATCAGTGGATGAATGGAGAAAGAGTAGGAGGTAAATATATACAATGGAATATTGCTCAGCCAAGGAAGGGAACAGGTTCTTGCCATCTGCAGTGTCATGGATGGACCCGTAGGGTATCGTGCTGAGTGAAGTATGTTAGACAACAAAAGATAGATGCAATGGGATTTCACTTATATGTGGAATCTAAAGAACAAAATAAGGGGCGGATGGATAGCACAGCTGGTAAGAGCGCACGCTCTGAACAACAGGGCTGCTGGTTTGAGTCCCACATGGGCCAGTGAGCTACGCCAGTAAGCAGCACCCTCTACAGGTACGATTGTGAACAACAGCTTGACCTGGAGCTGGGCTGCCAGCGTGAGTGGCCGGCAGTCAGCACTGCCTCAGCTGGGTAGAGCACAATGATCATAATACCAACATGTGCCCATGAGCAGCGTCCTCCACAACTACTGTATTTCCCCATGTATAAGACATTCTCATGTATAAGATGCACCTTAATTTTGTGGCCCGAAATTTGAAAAAAAAATGTATTACATAAAGTTATCGAACTCAAGTTTTATTCATCATAAAATTCATACAACTCCTCATCAATTGTGGGAAATGCAAGTAAAAAAGTCTACAACCACTGTATAAGATGCACCCAGTTTTTACACCCCAAATTTTTCGAAAAAGGGTGCATCTTATACATGGGGAAATATGGTAGATTGAGAACAATGGCTCAGAAATGGTGGGGGGAGAGGGAGAAAAAATATAAACAAACAAAACAGAAGCAAACTCATAGATACAGAGAACATTTTGATGGTTGCCCGATGGGAGAGATGCTGGGGGAGTGGGGGTGAAAAAGGGGGAGTGATTAAGAAGTACAAATTGGTTGTTACACAGTAGTCATGGGGATGTAGGGTTCAGCATAAGGAATATAGTCAATAATATTGTAATGACTATGTATGATGTCAAATGGGTACTACATTTATCAGGGTGATAGATGGGAGAGGGGTTAGGGGCAGGGTGGGAAAGGTGAAGGAATTAAGAAGTACAAATTAGTAGTTACAAAGTTGTCATGTGGATGTAAAGTATAGGGAATATAATCAATAATTTGGTAAAAACTATGTATAGTGCCAGGTGGGTACTAAACAGAGGGATCACTTCTTAGTTTATATAAATGTCTAACCACTATGCTGTACAGCTGAAATTAATATGAAATAATACCGAATGTCAACTGTAATTGAAAATTTTAAAAGGGGGAAACAGGTGAACAGGAACAATAAGTTCAAATTTCCAGGTATAAAACCAGTGTCATTGGGGGCCAGCCGAGTGGCGCGATGGTTAAGAACTGGCTTGGGACGCAAGAGGGCCCTGGTTCGGATCCCACATATGAGGGCCAGTGACACTGCCCTCCACAGCTAAGATGCTGAACAACAGCTCAATTTGGAGCTGGGCTGCCATGAGTCGCCGGCGACGGCGTAGGCTGCAGCCCCTGTGGCAGTGGGTTGCCATGGGCTACCGTGTGTAGCCAGCAGCCGGCGTAAGAGGCCAGCAGCCGCCGTGAGCGGCCGTCCAGAAGCCGGCGACTGATCTGCCTCGCCAGAGAAGAGCGCAATGATGGTGCCAACTTGGGCCAGTGAAGCAACGTCCTCCACAACTAGACTGAAGAATAAAACGACAGCAACTTGTCTGTTCCCCTCCCCCCAATTCCCCAGCACTGTTCCCATCGCCCCAATTCCCCAATTAAAAAAAAAAACAGTGTCATAGGGATGTAATGTTCAACATAGGGAATATAGTCAATAATATTGTGATAGCATAGTACGGTGTCAGATCATTGCTGTACGTATCATGGTGATCACTTCTTTATGTATAAATGTTGAATAACTATGGCGTACATACCTGAAACTAATATAATATTGGATGTTAGCTTTATTTCGATAAAAATCGCTTTAAAAAAATAAATAAAAAGAAACAGGAAAGGAACAGCTTCAAACACTGCAGAGTTTTAGGAGAAAAGGCCACTGTATTTGATAAGTAGGAGGTCCTTGCTGATTTTTAAGAGACCAGCACAACTGGCCAATATTGCTTTCTTTTTACATGGTTTGTTTTGAAGTAGTACAACTGTGAGCCCTTTGCTGCTTCCTTTGTGGTCATATTCAATCAGTTTCTAAGTAGATGAGATACTGTCTGGCTCCATATTGGCTCAAGCAAGAGCTAGAACAGTGATTCTCAATTTCAAGTTTTCAAAATGCCAGGACTTATTTTTTTATAATAATAAAACAAACTCTCAATGATGATGATTAATAATAATAAAGAGTAATATAGTGCTTTACAATTTTCAGAAATTTTTCAAAATTGTGATTTCACTCAATTGTATCTCAGAGAACTACAAATAATAAAAGATCCCTAAATATAAATATATTTAAATTCATCTGTGAATCAAATAGATGCCTAGTGATTCATTTAATATCATGTGACAAGTTGTTTATAGGTACCTGCTTTTCTCACATGCTAAGGTACACTCTGGGAATTGATGGATGGTTAGACCTAGTTCTAAATATTTTTTTTTAGCTGAGCCATCCTGCCACCTGTTGGCAACTGTTGGCAGCTCAGCTCGAGCCAGAAATCGAACCAGTGACCCTGTTGCTCAGAGCTGACACTCTTGAGCAAGCTCTTAACCAACTGAGCCACTCGACCGGCCCCTAGACCTAGTTCTGAACCTCCAAGTTCAAGAGAGAGAGAGGTAAATAATATTAATGTAACATGATCAGTCTATGGAAGCGATGGGCACAAAATATAATGTTCCAACTTATAAAGGAAGGACCCGCTTAGCCTGGGGGAGTTTAGAAGCTGCACTGAGGAGGTGACATTTGAACTGAATCTTAAAGGCTGAGTAAGGATTTGGCAGGCAGAAAAGAGAAAAGAAACTCTCATGTTTTAGAAAAGTGAGTCAGGTGTCTTGAGATCAAAACAGAATATCCACTAGGAGCTGCATATATCTACAGACTTTTTCATTGTCAGTTACCATATTCAGATACTTTAAGTTTAGATAGAAAAGGATGGCCTATTTGGGGAAATTTCAACTTCTAAGTATACAGTTGACCCTCAAACAATGTGGGGGTTAGGTTCACTGACCCACCCCCCATGCAGTAAAAAATCTTGGTATAATTTTTGGCTCCCAAAAAACTTAACTACTGATATCCTTACTGATAACATAAACAGTTGACTAGCATATATTTTATGTTATATATATTATACGACACCTGACAATTAAGTTCATGAACTTGTTGCAACAATTTGCTAACCTTTTTGGATATCAGAGGGATTACTCATTATGAATTTGTACCAACTGGACAAGCAGCTAACCAAGTTTAGCATTTTGGAAGTGCTGAAAAAGCTGCATGAAAAAGTTAGACGACCTGAACTTTTCACCAACAATTCATGGCTCTTGCATCATGAAAATGCACCAGCTCACACGGCACTGTCTGTGAGGGAGTTTTTAGCCAGTAAACAAATAACTGTATTGGAACACCCCCCCTACTCACCTGATCTGGCCCCCAATGACTTCTTTCTTTACCTGAAGATAAGGGAAATATTGAAAGGGAGACGTTTTGTTGACATTCAGGACATCAAGGGTAATACGACAACAGCTCTGATGGCCATTCCAGAAAAAGAGTTCCAGAATTGCTTTGAAGGGTGGACTAGGCACTGGCATCGGTGCATAGCTTCCCAAGGGGAGTACTTAGAAGGTGATCATAGTGATATTCAGCAATGAGGTATGTAGCATTTTTTCTAGGATGAGTTCGCAACTTAATTGTTTAACCTTTATTTACTGTATTTTTACAATAAAATACGTTAAGAGAAAAGAAACTGTTATTAAGAAAATCACCTAAAACTAATATAAAATGGTATTGAACGTCAAATGTCAATTATATATATATATATATATACACACACACACACACACACACACATACATATAGAAGGTGCCCAAAAAATGTATACACATTTTAAGAAAGGAAAACACTGTATTAAAATTGTAATAATATATACCAGCAAAAAAAGATGAATGCAAGTCATGTGTATACATTTTTTTGGTACCCCTGGCATATATATATATATTCTTTTTTTTCCCCCCATGGGATGTAAAGTATAAGGATGTAATGGTATGTAATAGTTATGTATGATGTCAGGTGGGTAGTAGACTTGTTGGGTTTATCACATTGTGAGGGTTGTAAATGTTTAATCATTATGTTGTTTTGTATACCTGAAACTAATAATAAAAAAGAGAAAATCAGAAGGAAAACACATTTACAGTATTTATTGAAAAAAATCTGCAAATAAGTGGGCCATGCACTTCAGACCCATGCTGTTCAAGGATCAACTGTATTTTGTTTTGTAGAACTATATATGTTACAATAAGATTGTTTTTAAAAAGTAGGTTCTGCTTTGACTGGATGTTTGCAGCACATCAAAGAGGAAGGTATGCTGGGAGACGATCTGAGAGTACTAAGTAAAATAATTTTCAAGTAAGGTCATAAAAGCATCCACATTTGGTGTTTGAGTATGTGGCAGGGACCCCCCAAGACAATCCCCAGGTTCAATGTTTCACTGGGAGGGCTCACAGGACTCAGCGTATCATTTTCTTCATGGCCAAGATTTATCACAGTGAAAGGACACAAAGCAACAATCAGCTAAGGGGAAAGGCTTACAGGGCGAAGTCCAGAGGAGACCAGGGGCAATTTTCCAAGAGTCCTCTCCCAGTGGAATCATAAATGAGTGTGAAAACACATGTGAAATGTTGCCAACTGAGGAAGCTTGTTAGAGATTTGGTGCCAAGGAGTTTTATTGGGGGCTGTCACGTAGGCACCCTTTGCCTGGCACGTACTCAAACCCCAGACTTCCAGCAGGAAAGCAGGTGTTCAGCATAAACCTTAATGTTTGCACAAACAGTTTAAGCACAGTCAGCCACTCTTATCAGTTCTGGAAATGGTGGGAATGTTTCTGAAATCCAAGTTCCCAGACACGAGCCAAGGGCCAACCTTGTAAGCAGGCCTTTCTATGGATAAGCAGTTAGGCGTTTTATGTTAACTCTTTTCTGAACTCTTTTCCCATGAATACTTTTTTCTTTCTTCATGGGTTGTGTCATTATTCCAGTCCCTTAAGATCTAAAGCAAAGGCCTATTAATAAAATTTAATCAACACATACTTGGACATTGAGGGTGTGTGTCTGTGTCTGTATGTGTTTACAATAGTCATTGTACCTGAGACAGCCTAAACATTTTGAGCTGCAAATGTTTGTCTGGAGTCTTTCGTTTATGGCTAATATGTTTTGAAGTCCTTACCCAGATGAGTAACTATAAGAAAGTGTTGTGGCCTACTGTCAATGTTCTATTTTAAAATCATTCCTCAGCCATTAGAATTTGCTTCAACTGATCTTAACATCGGTTTTCTAAATGCAGGTACTCTGGGAGAGAAAAATATACAGCTCTAAGCAACATTTCTTCTTCAGTCACATTTGTTTCTTTAAGGTCCACACCTCACCTTTTGTGTGTGGAACAACAACAATATTTTTAGTACTGAGTTTGCTTATGGGTCTGATTTTTACCTCTCTTTCTTTGTTTACTGTATGCTTCATCTGCATGTAAAAGTCAAAGCTTACTAAAAGGGAAATATTTGAAATCAGTGATAATCACATTTTATTCAAGTCAGACTCTTACTTCCTGAGAATTCGTCTGTATCATCTGATGCCCAAATCTCACAGAGCAATTACCCTCAATTTTTACTACTAGGAGATTATTTCAAATAATGACCCCCCTGCATATGTTCTTCTTCAAATCCTTATCCCCCAAAATGATTTCAATAGATTCTGCCTCTATTTTTATTTATTTATAGACTAAACATTTATTTAATGTATATCACATGCCCTCTAGGTGTTAGGATACAAATAATAAAGAAAACAAGGTCACTATCCTCACGGAATTAAAAGTCTAATAGGAAAGCCAAACAGGTTTAAAAAACACAAATATCTATAAAACATGAGGTATACAGGGCATAGAGTAAGTAAAGGTGATACAGTTCAAGGGGGTCAGAAAAGGTTTGAGATATATGAATTTAGTCTTGAAAGATAAATAGGAATTCATCAGAGAATCCTCAATATTCTGCATATACAATGACCCAAAGAACAAAAACATGGCAGTTGAAGGAATTGCCAGTAGCTTAGAAAAACTAGCTTGCTGAAGGGTGGGGCACGTGGTAGGGGATAGAACTGAAAAGATGGTCAGAGGCCAGATCGTGAAGGGACTTGGAAATTATGCTTATGAATGTTGATGTTGTTCTGCAGGCAATGTTTAACTCTTGAAGAATTTTATGCAAGAAAATGATATGATGAGCTTTATAGTAGAAAAAAATATCTCTTGGGGCAGACTGGGGGTGGGGGTGTATGAAACAGAAGACATTGAGTCCAGTTAGGAAGATGGTGGATAATCCCAATGGGAGATTAGGAGGGCCTGACCTAAGGATAGAATTACTTATTCCTAATTGAAGTCCATATTTTAAGGTGTATGCAAAACAGAGACTGTGATTGACTTGGACAGTATCTGTAAAATGCTGTCTCTAGGATCATCTTGAGTAACACATAGACATTGTCTAGCAGACAGTAGCCGGTCACAGGATCAGCACTTTGTGACTCTTCCCTTCCTTCTTTCCCCATAGAACATCTTGAACTTTTGTTTACTTTCCTTTATTCATGTCACATGAAGCTCATGGTGGCAGTGTTGGTGTGGGTGTGAATAAGAGGAGCTAGTGGTGATGAAGATAACTGAAGAGGTTGTAATTGAGAGGAGGCTGAGCACCATATGAGGCAAAGGAGACTTGTTTGAGCATTTATTTTTTAAATAATTTTTTCACTGGACAAAAAACTATATTAATGAATGTGCATTGTAAAAACAATAAAAAGTCAAGTGCCAAAGTCCATTTAAAAAATGGAAAATTCCACCCTATTCTACTCCCATCTTAAGTAACCAGTGTTAAGAATTTGTGTATCTCTTTCCAGAATTTTTTATATACTTAAACATGTATATACATGATTTCATTGTTTTTTGTTTATTTTTGTTTTACAAATATATCACATTATACATTTTATTGTGCAACTTGCTTTTTCCACCCAAATATATTCCTTGGAGATCACTCCATGTTAGTGCATAAAGAGCACCTTGTTCTTTCTAACCAAGGCATGGAATTCCATAGTATGGCTAAACCATACATTTAACCAGTACTGATGGACTTTAAGGTTTTTGTTGTTCTCTTTGTTGTTATTATTACTATCATTGCTATTACAAAGTGCTGTAATTCTCATTCTTGTGCATTTATCTTTGAATGTGTGTACAAGTATTTCTGCATAATAGATTCCTAGAAGTAGAGTCAATAGCATGCATTTCAAACTTTCATAAATAACATTGGGTCTTTCTTTTGCCCAGTGATTCCCAGTTGGGTAAGAAAGAACTGTCTCTCTCTGTTGCCTGGAAAACTTATCAAAATCACCTATACCTACTCCCCTGGGTCATTCTGACATGCTTATCACCATCAGACTCTGCGGGGCAGAGAAAGAGGGAGAAGTAATGTGTATAGTTCCCTGGGTGATTTTGTTCCATGCTTTCCTCTCTTGAGGACCATTGCTTTGGCTCTTCTAATTAGGAGAATGATGCTCTGAGTTAATTCACTTCCCATTGGAGAGGGTTGTATTGGCCACAATCCCTGCGAGAGAAAACGTTCCTTTAATATTTGCAGGCCCTGTATCCCTCAAGAAGCAACTCTTTTTTCCCCAGAGTCAACGTCATTTATTGAGAACACCTCCCAGTTCAGAAGATTAGGTCAGTGACAGTCCACAGAGCAGGAGGAACCCAGGAAGTTTTCTATTTCATCTCCAGGCCTCCGGCCCAAACCATATTTAACCACCTAGGGCCTACATGCCTCACTTGCTTCACCCTTACCCCAGCCCCATTTCAAGCAACTTTCCTGAAAACTCATAAATATGGTTGCTCTCAACAAGAACCTGGAATTAGACATCAAATGCAAAAAGACTCTGTAACCCTTTTAACAACTTTCAGACAACTGAATCTTTCTGTAATTCTCCTGAAAAAGAAACTTTAACCTAACGGATCAATGCACTTTACTAGAATTCAAAGGTCCAAGAGTTAAAACAAAGGACTACACTTTAAAAATTGGGATTAATTTTCCAAACAGAAAGAAAAATAAAAAGGGGGGATATTTTTAAAAAGAGCTTCCAAGCACAGGAAACACAACAGTCTATAGGATGATCACTAGCTGTTCTCTATTTTCATCATGAATGAGTACGTCAGTCATAGATTTGAATTACACATGAAAGCAGACTTAACACATTTGTGTAAATTTTTTTTTTCATTTTTCAATTACAGTTGACATTCAATACTGTATTAGTTTCAGGTATACAGTATAGTGGTTGGACATTTGTCTAACTCACAAAGTGATTCCCCAATAAGTCTAGTGCTCACCTGGCACCATACAAGGTCAGACAATTAAGTTCGCAAACTTATCCTAGAAAAAGTGCTACATACCTCATTGCTGAATATCACTATAGTCACTTTTGAAGTACTCCCCTTGGGAAGCTAAGCACAGACGCCAGTGCCTAGTCTACCCTTCAAAGCAATTTTGGAACTCTTTTTCTGGAATGGCCATCAGAAATGTCATTATATTACCCTTGATGTCCTGTCATCAAAATGTCTTACTTTCAATATTTCCTTTATCTTCAGGTAAAGAAAGAAGTCTTTGGGGGGCCAGCCGAGTGGCGCGATGGTTAAGAACTGGCTTGGGATGCCAGAGGGCCCTGGTTTGGATCCCACATATGAGGGCCAGTGACACTGCCCTCCACAGCTAAGATGCTGAACAACAGCTCAACCTGGAGCTGGGCTGCCGTGAGTCACCGGCGACAGCGTAGGCTGCAGCCCCTGTGGCAGTGGGTTGCCATGGGATACCGTGGGTAGCCAGCAGCCAGCGTGAGCGGCCAGCAGCCGCAGTGAGCGCCCATCCAGAAGCCGGCGACTGATCTGCCTCGCCCGGGAAGAGCGCAATGATGGTGCCAACTTGGGCCAGTGAAGCAATGTCCTCCACAACTTGACTGAAGAACAAAACGACAGCAACTTGTCTGTTCCCCTTCCCCCAATTCTCCAGCGCTGTTCCCATCCCCCCAATTCCCCAATAAAAATCTTTGAAAAAAAAAAAGAAGTCATTGGGGACCATATCAGGTGAGTAGGAAGGGTGTTCCAATAGTTATTTGTTTTCTGGCTAAAAACTCCCTCACAGACAGTGCCTTGTGAACTGGTGCATTGTTGTGATGCAAGAGCCATGAATTGTTGGTGAAAAGTTCAGGTCATCTAACTTTTTCATGCAGCCTTTTCAGCACTTCCAAATAGTAAATTTGGTTAACTGTTTGTCCAGTTGGTACAATTCATAATGAATAACCTCTCTGATATCAAAAAAGGTTAGCAACTTCATTGCAACAAGTTCACGAACTTAATTGTCAGACCTTGTACGTTCAGTAAATATAACAAATTATATGATAATACATAAAATATGATCCGTGTTATACAAATTGTACACAGAGGGGTGAATATAGTGTCAGAAGAAACATCATTTTCACGGATCAGAGGTCTCCTAGGGACTCAACTACTTCCTGCTTATGTGACTATTGTGTCATTTTCAAACCAAAAATTGACTTTGTTACCTGAGGAAATGACTTAATACTAAATGTCCTGGAAGAATTTAAGACCTCACCAAGATGCCTCATGTATAATTGTGTAACTTAGTCCTAGAGAGTGTTCGACTCAATGAGTATGCCCTATATGATTAAGAATTTGAATTTTTATAAGAAAATCAGTTAAGTGACACACTTAAACTGCTCACTTTTGACAAGTCATACAGTGCTATCTATAGCGAATGCTACATTAGATTTGCATATTCAAATACTGGAATCCTCAGATTTAAAAAAAAAATAGTCCAAGAAAGGTAGGGACAGTTTGTTTCCTCTGAAAGTGTCCTTACGTTTATGTCTCAAAGGTGGCTCTGATGGCTTCAGGCAGACCCTCTCATCCTGTCATTGAACCCCATTACTTCTTTAGCTCCTTTCAGGGCAAATTTTCTGTTATTAAAATAGAAGTATTGACCAAACTATTTAACAGTAACAGCTTATCAACCACTAAGCTTGAGCTTCAAAGAAAAGGAGCGCTACCTTTCAGGAATTCATTTTAAAGTTTCACCTTCTTTGTAAAATATTCAGTGTGATTTGGGACATCAAATCCCCTACGGGGTCTGTCTATTTCACAGGCCTCTGAACTACTCATGTGCTCTGGGAAGAAAAGATCAGGCAAAACTCAAAGCTAGAATTTAGATTGGAGAGTATAATTATAGATAAGATTTTAATGACACATGCTAATTGCTAAGAGACCTGAGAGAGCTTTGTAGAGTGTTATGCAACATCCAGAACACAGCATCTAGAAGCATCAGTGTATCCTCTGTCATACGCCCATCCTCTCTAGTAACTTTCATATATTTTGCTTTTGTGTCTCCTTATACGTGGTGAGCACACCACTGGGTTTCTGGGCAATCATACGTCTAAGAGAGACTCCTCTAGTAATAAAAATAATGCCATTTCCCCTCTATGCACACATAGTGGTCTTCCCTCTTGGCCAGGTGGTGTCGGGATTCTCTGCCACTCTCCTATGGTGCTGCAGAGGGGGATACTTGAGCCTCTGCAGAGCCAGGAGATCAGCAGCATTTAAGGCTCAGTATTGAACACCAAGTTAGCCAGCACTCTGGGCAGGGGAGAGGTTCATGGTCCCCAAGCATCTGTACCTTATTTGCCTCTCCCTTTGCACTCTAGTGCATGCAGCCTGACCTCTACTTCCAGCACCTTCATTTCTTAGGCTGAGGGCATTCTCTGGCCACCAAAACCAGCTTTGCCTGCAGGAATTAATGTCCCATCCCTACCCAGCAACCTTCAACCAATGACAGACAGGAGTCAACAATATATGAATGCACCAGCTTTAAGAGAGTAGATCTTAAAAGTTCTCATTTCAAGAAAGAGCACTTTTTTGTAACAATGTAAGGTGATGGATGTTAACTAGACTTATCGTGGTGATCATTTCACAATGTATACAAACATCACATTATTATGTTGTACAACTGAAACTAATATAATGTTATATGTCGATTACAGCTCAATTTTTAAAAATGCACCGGCTTCCTTGACCCCCAGGCAAGATAGCTCATTTTTCAAAGTTCTGCCACGGGACTGAGTCCCAGTCACCCTCAGTGGTAACATGCTCGATAATGGACCATTTATTGGCTGCCATCCCTTTCCTGTCTCCCTTCCTTACTTCCCTACCAGCGTTTCCTGGGATCAACTCCTGAATTAACTACCTGCTTCCCAATCCTTGTCTCACCCAGATGAAAAAACAGACATTAAAGCTGAGTGCAGTAAGGAAAGCAAGCAATATCCCCTGAGGCTCTGGAGTCAGATAGGGCTGGGTTCTAATCCTGAACTGTCTATATCCTAATTGTATAACCCTGGCCAAGTTATATACTATCTCAGAGTCTCAGTTTACTCACTTGTAATGTCCTTCCTCATAGGGATGTTGTGAGTATTAAACAGGATTATAGCTGTAAAGAGCCAGAATATAGGATGAACTTGAAAGTAGATGAAATTGTTATTATTGTGAGCCTCCCAACTCCCTCCCCCAGGCTATGCAATGGAACAGAAAACTGTACTTTCTGTATTAAAGTGGTTTCCCAAATAGAACTCTTTTTCACAGTCACATGCACAGTTCCAATTTCTCTACAACACCGCATGTGGAAATGTCCCCTATTCCTGCCTGATTCCTGCAAAGAATAAGCTTTAATATTTATGATATGAAAATTCACCAAGTTCTTGAAAGGTAAATGTCTGCCGTAACTCATCACCTGAAACCAAGCAAATGGTCTTCAGCCACATACATCTCTTAAGATTGTTCAACAGAAGCAACCATTTACATCAGGGGAGGAGTAAAACCCATCAAATAGAAGTGGTAACCTTCTGGGAATTTGGGAAAGCAGGCAGAATATTTCACTTCCCCAAGGGACCCCAGCATACACTGTGATCTCATCTGGTCCCCAGAGGAGTCTGTATTTTGGAATCCGCAGCCACTGTGGGATCAGTTATCTATATTACTCTCCTGGTGGTTTTTTGTGTTTTTTTTTTTGGTGTGTGTGTGTCACTTGGGAGTGTCCATTTTATTGTTTAAAAATGAGGAAATTTTAAGTGGTTAGTAATGAAAAACATTTTTTTAAATTACATGGATAGTCTATGGAATAAAATTCAAAGTTGACAAACATTTCAAGAAAAAGCATGAGACTTCAAGTAAATTTTCGTTTTGCAGCAGACTCTTCCAAAATATACTACCAGCCTCCTGTTCCACCACCCACCCCAAATTCCAGAGGGCTCACTCTCCATGTCCTTTGGGGGTATTCTGTTGGAAAAGTTGAGAAGCAATGATTTAATTTATCTTGTTACTGCTGGGTTGTTAAGTCTAACCACCTAAGGAAAGACAAACAGGTGATATGTGCCTGACATTGCCAAACTCCTTTATCAAATGGTGTATGTAGTATTGATGCCTGGAGGGCAGTGACAATCAAATCTTATGGGCTCTCAGAGGCTTATCTGGGTTCTAGACCCACCCATCTGCTTTGCTAGCCTCCCATTATCATTTCTGAATGCCCAATCCTCATTTCTGGGTTCTATTTGAGGTGGCATCTCTTCTTTTTGCCTACTGATGATTTGTCCTTCCTTCTGCTAATAATAGCTCCTGGTTTTTTTCACTCTCACCCCACTCAGTCCACAAGTCTTGGATGGGACTGTTCCCAACCACTGGACCAGGGTGGCCACATGACCCAAGCTTGATCTTGAACTTATGTTTTTCTTCTCTGGCTCCTGTGGTACTTTCTTCTCCCTGAACTTGAAGCTGTGAGGATGTAAACCTGGCAGCTCTGGTGCGTTTTAATGATGGAGTTACCACCATCTCCCTTAAGTGTTAAATAATAATGATGCTTTGAATTTGCACAGCACTTTTACTCCTCCAAGTGTGACAATATATATATCTTATTTTATTTTGTATTCCAATAGTTCTCAGATCAAGACATTGTGTTTCTTTTTCAATCAGAAGATTTGTAAACCACAATGTATTTCTCATGGTTATGTCCCCCAGGGATTTATAGACCAAATAAATCCCTCCTCCATGTTAACACCTTTCAATTGTTGTAGACCAGGCCACATCCATGGTCTATTCCCTTCTCTCCTTTCATGCTTTTATCCATCAAATTCACTTCAAACCCATTTGAAAGTTGTGGGAGGAGAGGTAAGAGTGCAATAAAGCACCATCAAACTCCATCAGCAATGTCTTTACATATACCTTATATATTCCCTCACCCTTCTTTCCTCCCATTTCTTGTAATTACTTTTGTGCCTCTTCTTTGTTTTCTAAAGAAAACAGTTATTCTAGGTCAAAATGTCAGCAACATCACAGTAAAAAATAAATGTTCATCTCTCAGGCCTGCAAAGTCTCTTTAAGACAAAAACAATTCCAGCCATCTTGCACCCGTTTTCCTTTCATCCATCTCTGGTTGAAGACATTTAAATCCTTCTGCTACATGTCCACAAAATCAAATAACACAGCTACTAAGGGTGCAGTTATTTCTCTCTCTTATAGCCCATTCTGACATCTTAATCTGACAGGCCTGACAGTTGAGGATACTTCCCTGTAACTGTGTATACACACACACACACACACACACACACGCACGCACGCACACATACATGCACACGCATGCACACATGCTTTTCTGGTGCTCACCATTCCCTTCTTGCTCAGAATCCAGTCTCCATGTGACTGTGCCATAGCCAATCTCCCACCAGGTTGTGTCCTAGATTCAGCTTCTGCCTCAATTAAGGAAACATGGGAGACAAAGCAGCACTTATTTTTAAATTAAAAAGCTTCCTGGCTTCCTTCCCTTACAGACTGCCCTGAGTGTGCTGCCCTGATCAAAGATGCTTTGAACACTCTTCTGCTCTGGCAAGCAAGGGAAAGAGTGCTGCCTGTAGAAAATGTTCGTGTAAAACACAGAGAGCATCAGGAACATGTGAGGGTCTGAAATAAGCATGGAAGAGGCTCAAAAATTTGTCTTCATTCCAGAGTCCTCGAAGAACATGATTAGAAGCAGAAGTTTCATGGTTCTAATTCTTTTTTACTTTTTCAAATTTTTATAGGCTTTTCTTTTCTCATCTCTCTATTATTTGTTTATTGTTTCTTCTTCTCCATGCCCATTTTAATTCTTCTCTGTTTTTCTTTTTAAATTAATTTTCCCTTGGATTACGTTTCTTAAAAGCCCCTTTTGTTTCATTTTTCATCACCCCTCCATCCCTAGTCTTTCAACTGCTTCTCTGTATCTTCTCTTAAGAAAATAATCACGGATCTATCTACATTTTCTTTCCAGTGCTCACCTCTTCTAAAATTGCTTTAAAAATGTTTAGAGTAGTATATTTCATAATAGACCCATACTGGAAAAAACCCAAATGTTCATCAACTGATAAACAAACTGTGATATAGCCATACAATGGAATATTACTAGTAATGATAAGAAATAAACTACTGACAAACACAACATCATGGGTGAATCTCAAAGTAATTGTTGAGCAAAAAAGAAGCCAGATATAAAGAAGTATACTGTAAAATTCCATTTATATGAAGTTCAACAATAGACAAAACTAATCTCTGGTGATAGAAATCAGGACAGCGGTTATGGGGAAATAAGGTATTGAATGGAAGGAGGCATGAGGGTACTTTTAAGGGTGATGGAAATATTCTTTATCTTGATTAGGGTATGTCTGTATTTGGCAAAACTCATCTAACTGTATGCTTTAGATCTGTGTATTTCACAGTCCGTAAATTATATCTCTATTTTTAAATGTTTTAAAAGAATAAAAAAGGAGATAATTATTCATTGTGGTACTTACATAGTGTGTTGACACAACTATCTAAAATGCTTAAATGTAAAAAAGGCAGGACATGAAATCATATGTAACAATGGCCCCATTTTTTATAGGAAACATTTTATATGCATATGCATGGAAAAAGATAGTGAAGTTTAAAAATTTTTAAAGGCAATAATAGCACTCTTCTTTTTTACATATAAGAGATTTTGCCTTCCCCGATGTTTGGTCCTAACAGTTACATAAAGTAGCACCTTACAAAAAATATAATCATTCTTTAAGAAAACCACAAACTGTACCTATTTGTCTGGTATGTTCACCCAAAAGCTTGCACTGAGTTGCACAGAAAGTGAATGAATCCTGGAAGCCTGTTTTGTTTTCCTCTCAAAGTCCCTCTGTTTCATTCAGCAGACCTCTCATTTAGTTTCTGTCCTTTTGTCCCAGTGGCCAGAGCCCTATCAGCCTGTTCTTTAGTGGGCCAATGACCCACCATTTCTTTGCCTCTTAAACCAGATGTGGGCAAGCATGATATCCAAACTGTAGGCACAGCATTTTCTATCCAAGTCATTACTCTAAGTAATTTCAGAAAAAGTTAAAAAAAACTGTGGGAGTGCTGAGACCCTACAGAATGCAACTGATAAGCCTACATTATTTTTAATAAGCATTGATGGGATGGCAAGGCTTTTTTTTTCAGATCATGTTTAGTTGAAGAAGGAAAACCTATAGGAAATGCTACAGGTCTTATTTTGGTGATTCTTAGACTTCTTTTTTCCCAGAGATGACACAAAGAGGATGATCACTCTTGAAAAGAGAGTAAGAGACTAGGTAGCAGGTAAAAAGAACCAAAGCATGATGAGATTTTGATAGACACAGGTCAAGGGGAAAGTGAATTAAAAAATAAATAAAGTAAAACCTTGGAAAGAACTGACTACATTCTCCTCCCATCCTGTCCTTATTTCCTTAATTCATTGATGAATGTATCTTTAGGAGAGAATCTTAATTTTTGCAGAAATATAGGAATACTTCTGACTGATTGACTCTTTCAATTCCTCTTTTGGAAAGGAGGTGTTCCAGGGGTTAGGGTGAGAGGAGAGATGAATAGGTAGAACTCAGAGGATTTTTAAGGCAGTGATACTATCCTGTGTGATACAGTAATGGTGGATACATGTCATAGATTGTACAACACAAAGAATAAACTCTAATGTAAACTAAGGACTTTGGGTGATAATGATGTGCCCATGTAAGTTCATCAGTTGTAACAAATGTACCATTCTAGTGAGGGATGTTGCTAATGGGGGAGGCTATGCATGTGTGGGGGTAGGGGGTACATGGGAAATCTCGATATCTTCCTCTCAGTTTTGCTGTTAATCTAAAACTGCTGTAGAAAAATAAAGTATTTCATAAACAAATTTTTAAGATTACTATCTTAAAAATTTGTTTATCAAATAATCACAATATAGCCACGGGGATATGAAATACAGTTTGGGGACTATAATCAATAATGTAAAGATTTTGTAAGGGGCCAGATGGGCACTGGTCTTATTAGGGAGACCACTTCATGAACGGTGTAGGTGCCTGACCACTGCAGTGTACACCTGAAGCTGAAGCTGAATAATATGGAATGTCAACTATAATTGATATATATATATATATAGTATATATATATATATATAATATATATACTATATATATATATGTACAGCATAGGGAATAGAGTCAATGGAATTGTAACAGCTATATACGATGTCACAGGGGTAGTAGATTGGGGGACAAGGGTTATCACTTTGTGAGGGGTGTCTAATACATTGTTTTGTACACCTGAAACTAATTTAAAAAATTTAAAGAATAAAAAATAATAATAATAAATGTAAAAAGAAGTGTTGGAGTGGACACTGTTATTTGCCTGCAGAGTATCCATTTCCCTCTTCCTCCTTCCTAATAAGAACCCAGTTTTGTTCAAGCATCCTCCTCACTTCCACACAGCCCAAATGACTCAAGAGAAGCTGACTCCTTTCTCATCTCCAGGAATAGATCTGTCAGTCCCAGCT
This sequence comes from Hipposideros armiger, assembly GCF_001890085.2. Taxonomy (NCBI): domain Eukaryota; kingdom Metazoa; phylum Chordata; class Mammalia; order Chiroptera; family Hipposideridae; genus Hipposideros; species Hipposideros armiger. The sequence continues at coordinate 2,521,937 of NW_017731357.1, read as the reverse complement.
AATAAGTTAATCCTATCATTCTTGCCAGCAATTTGTTCAGAAACCCAGGCTTTAAGGCAATCAGTTCACAGCATTCCCCAAGCAACTGTGATCACATGAACTAAGCCCAGCCAATCACACTGTAGGAAAGGACTTTTAGGCCATGATACAGGGAGATAATTTCTTGCTCTCCCACTGAACATGAGCAAGGAAGCACATTGTCCCAGCTGCTGCTGGAACTGGCAGTCACCTTGCAACCATGAAGGAAGTCAGACTGAGGACGAAAGTAACACATGAAGGAAGGCAGAGCTAAGAGAATTGAGAGAAAGAAAGCAGAGCCCTGTTCAAATGGTGCCTGGAGTTCCTATTACCTTCAGGCGTGGTAATGGATTTCCTTACTTTTAAGCCAATTTGAGCCTATTTCTGTTACCTGCCACTGGAAATAATCTGACTGATACAGGGGTTCCCTACTTGATGCATATAAATTGGTTTTTGTGTTATTATTTGCTCACCATAATTATTTTCGAGACACTCTTCGGCAACCAAGTATTTTCAAAACATATCCTGCACAGTTAGTTGTGTTAGTAATATAATAAGATTCTATTAAGACTAACCTAAAACCTAAACTCATAGGATTTGATAAATATCTGCCAAGTTGGTTAGTCATTTATTTATTCATCCAACAAGGAGTTATTGAGAGCCTAATACTTATTAAGCATTAAATAAAGTGAAGTCTGCTGCACCCTAATTCTGTCCCTTTAAATTATATTTGAGTACAAAGAAAATAGGGCAATCTGTGATTATGCATATATTCATTACAAACTACTGCACAAATATTTGGCTCATAACTATGAGTGAAATGGTATGACATTTCCATGAGAAAATTAATTACTTGAACATGTGTTATATAAAATATGTCAAATCTTTTATTTGAATGTTGTAGATTGCATATCAGTTTTTAACCAAAGGAAATACATGAGAAATAAACATGAAATGTACACTCTATACATTGTAAATGTTATGTTATGCCTAAGGGCCTCTTGCAAGTGAACACTTTTTTTCTGAATGAGGAGAGTGGCATCCGAAAGATCATAAGATCACAGATCCAAAGGGAGTCATGTTTCAATGAGTTCTTCATGCATTGATAACTTGTCTTTTTAAAGACTATGTTTCATACAAATAGCTATGTGTAAAGAATGGATAGATTAATCATTTCAGATACCAAATTATCATCTAAAAATAGTTTGCAATACTATCTGCCTAGCAGTAAAAAAATAAAGATTTATGGTGAGGTATGAGTACCTATATTCTGGTGTTTTTTAATGGTTTCAACAGTTTTGAGGGAGAAGGATCTATATAAAGATCTATAAGTTAGAGACTGTAATAAATGCCACTCGAGATTAATATATAATACAATGAATGATGGTACAATATAACTAAATGGAAAAAAAAGAAGCAGTAAGGTCAAATACATACACAAACAAAATGAGGCCTGTATTGTTTATTGAGAGCCAAGGAACAGTTCATAAATGGAAAAGAAATTCCCTAGGGAAGCATATGGGCTTCATTCTGTATGCTCCAGAGGGAATATGCTTATTCAGTCAGGCATACAGCAGCATCTTCTCCATATTAATATAGACACAGGTTAAGAGTGACACCCATCCAATAAACTAACCATGGTATAGCAGACTTTTATTATATACTCTTTGATTTTAGGCCAAAAGATTTGTCCTACAAAATATCCAAGATCACATAATCAGAATGTCTTATGTCAGACTTCCTATTCACAAAATAGTATTTGTCCTTCAAACCATGGAATGTATAAATGGTCTAATTTATATCTCATTTTCTTAGCTTCAGTACAAGCATTCTCTACACTACAATTATTTACTTAAACACATTTGCATTGAGACTGTACATTTTCTGTAGGGCATCGAAGTGCATTCCTTTGCTCTGATTAAGTCTTCTCTTTACGTATGAATGACTATTGTCACAATTGCAGGGAACAGGGTGCATTCACCAAGAGTAATATCCCCAGAGGCTGTGGGCATTTTGCTTTAGGGAGCAATAATAACTTTTCCATGCTAACTTGGACACAGCCCATGACTTGAACTACTTTAAAGTATGTGGGTGGAGGTCACAGTATTGTGATTTGTGTGGGGTAGAGAGAATAATGTGTACAGAAATGTTCTCTGATGAAACCAGTAACCTACACTCATGATGGTTAATTTTATGTATCAATATGACTGAGCCACTGGGTGCCCAGACACTTGGTTAAACATTTTGGGTACATTTGTGAGGGTGTTTCTGGATGAGATTAATATTTGAATTGGTAGACTGAATGAAACAGATTGCCCACCTCAGTGTGGGTGGGCATCATCCACTCAACTAAAGGCCTGAATAGAACAAAAGGCTGAGTAAGAAGGAACTCTATCTCTCTACTTGACTGTCTTCAAGCTGGGACATCAGTCTTCTCTTACCATCAAACTCAGGCTCAGACTGGAATTACACCATTGGATATTCTGGTTCTCAGGCCTTGAGACTTGTACTGGAACTACCCCACTGGCTCTCCTGGGTCTCCAGCTTGCTAACTGCAGATCTTGGGACTTCTCTGCCTCCATAATCAGATGCCCCAACTCCATATAATAAGTTATATTTTATACACACACACACACACACACACACACACACACACGGTGCCCAAAAAAGTATACACATTTTAAGAAAGGAAAAAACTATTAAAATTGTAATACTCAATATACACCTATAACAAAAGATGAATACAAGTCACATTTGACTTCTGCAATTACAAGAGATGCTCATAGTGGTTACCATCAGTGTCCAGACACTTCTGGTTATGGTGAGCTACTGCTTGAGCAACATTGACCAAAGTGTATACTTATATACATTTTTGGCACCCCCAGTATATACTATATATTCTATTGGTTCTGTTTCTCTGGAGAGCCCAGGTTATTAACTAATACATCTACCTACAGAATCTGACACCCAGACTGGGTCATCTTTTAGCACACCCATCTCTACATGAGAAAATATAATATCACTATGTTCTTAACTTTTCTTTAGTTTCAAAATGAACAAATCATGATTAAAAAGAATACATTTCAACTTTAACAATATTATTCAAATAATTAAAATATTTCATGTATGAACTACTATTTTCACTTACCAACAAAAATATTAAGTATCACAGTTTGTGCTTTGCTTCACTGTCTTAAATTTCAAAAACAAATTCAAACTCCAAGTGGTAACATAGAATGATAGAATTGAACCACCTCATATTCTGTTTCTTCTGGTTTATAAACACTGTGATATCATTGCTTATTTCTAGTCTCCTATTTAATCTCAGGAATATACAATACCAAAGGAATTAGAGACAAAAGCTGTGCCTAAAACAGCTCTAATAAGTATGAACCATTACAAGATTACTTTCCAGTCAATCAGAAAAAGACAAATACTATATGATCTCACTTATATATAGAATCTAAAAAATAATAATAATAAATGTATAAAACCAGAGAGTAGAATGGTGGTTGCCAGGGGCTGGGAGGCAGGGGAAATTGGGTGATATTGGTCAAAAGAGACAAATTTCCATTTATAAGATTAACAAGTTCTGGGGAATCCAATATACAGCATGGTGATTATAGTTGTAATACTGTATCATATACCTGAATGTTGCTAAGACAGTACATTTTAAATGTTCTCACCACAAAAAAAGAAATGGTAATTATGTGACAGGATAAAGGTAGTAGCTAATGTTATGGTGGTATCATTTTGCAATATATAAATGTATCAAATCAACATGTTGTACACCTTAAACTTACACAATGTTATATGTCAATTATATCTCAATAAATCTGGGGGGAAAAGAAGAGTTGGGAAACTAAAAAGTAACTCAAAAAGTTAGAAATAAAACAAGTAGAAGGAAAGACTTTTTTAAAGGGAAGGACAGAAATTAATGAAATAGAATACCAAGCCAAATCAAAAGGAACAACAAAATAGACTGCAGGAGAGAGATCCAAATGGCAGAGTAGATAAATGCTGTGCCTGCGTCCCTCCATGAACACATTAAAATTACAACTAAACTATAGAACAATCAACCTAGAGAACCATCTGAAGTCTAGCTGAACATAAGTCCTATAACTAAAAATATAAATAAGAAGTCACGTTGACAGTGGTAGGAGAGGCGGAGACCCTGAATAAGCCCAAAACCTCCCTGGGGTGTTTGAGAATCAGAAGGGGTATCTTGACCACAGAGGTTCCCCTTGGAGGGGCAAGGGACCCCAACCCCCACACCAGGCTCCCCAGACTGGAGTACTCATGTGGGGAAGAGGAGCCCCCACAATATCTGGCTGTAAAAAGCAGTGGTGATTCCAACCATCTGGGTGAGACAGAAAGCTGCGGGAAACCCAGATGTCCTCTTAAACGGCCTATGCACAGACTCACTTTCTTGCAGGCACTCACCTTGGGCTCTAGTGAAGGGACAGTGAATCAGAAGGCGTCAGAGACACACAGCAGGGCAGACTGAGGTGTGTGGCTTCTGGGGAACAGAAAAAACAGTCGGAATTTTCTCTGCGTGAGGCCCTCCTCCCCTGTAGCAGGCAGGTGGACGCCATCTTTCCTATGTTGAGCCCACCCTCACAGGCCAAATCTGAAACTGATTGGCCTGGTGAGCTCCACTACTCCACCCTGCTGACTCAGCCGGGACCTCGCCCCACCCAACTTGGGTACCCACCAGAGGCACTTTCTCTGCAAGCAGCCAGCCCTTGCCACATTGCACTTTTTCTTGGAAAACTATCAGAGTCCCTGGGCCCCAGGCGGGCAATGACTGGCCTCGGTGTATTCTCAGACTTTTGCTGAGTAGCTCCAGGCTCAGTACTGGCACCAAAGCAGAGTCTACATTAACCTGGTGACCACAATTCTTCCCAATCTAGTGACTCCCTGAGACCCTGACTCACTCACTCACATACCACACGAGGCTTTATCAGTGGCTGAACCCTAAGTGAACTGGCAGGTGGCAGCAGGCCTCCAGGTGTCCTGGGTTTTACAGAGTTACCCCAGGTCTGAAAATGGTGGCAGCTGTCCTCGGTTCAGGCATGGCCTCTCCCACATGCCTCCAGGTTTAGCACAGGCAGCGAACAACTGCTGATCACTTTGTAGCTCCTACCAGGTAGCCCCTGGCCAGTCACAGGCAGTGGGTGACCTGGGCCTGCACAGCAGCCCATCCCAAGAGGCCCTAGAACCAACATACTTGGAGGTTGGCTTCAGATTACAGCAGAACACCACCCAATTAACACCACAAGTGGCACACCCAAAGGGTGGTCTCAATAGGCACCAAAGCCTGCCGGGGTGAATCCCACTCAGTGGGGTAAGCCTCCTGCACAGCAGCCTATAAGCCGTGGATGTGGTCAAACCCCACAGCCAGTCAGCCTGAGGGTCAATCCCACCCACTGATGTGCCAATAGAAAGCAAGGCTCACCTGTAACAGGAGAGCACACACAACCCACACAAGGGACATTCCTGGAGCACCCAGCTCAGATGACCAAGAAGACTGTGCCCCACAGGACACCTATTACATAAGGCAACCTGGTAAGACTGGGAGACATAGCAAATCTACCTAATACATAGAAACTAACACAGAGAGGCAGCCAAAATGAGGAAACAAAGAAATGCATCCCAAATGAAAGAACAGGAGAAAAAATCCAGAAAAAGAACTGCAGAAATGGAGGCAAGCAACCTACCAGGGACACAGTTCAAAACAATGGTTATAAGGATGCTCAAGGAACTTAGTGAGAACTTCAACAAAGAGATTGCAAGCATTTAAAAAAGACATAGACACCATAAAAGAAAAACTAATCAGAAGTGAATAATACAACAACTGAAATGAAGGATGCACTAGAAAAAAATTGCCCACAGACAAGATGAAGCAAATGACTGAATCAGCAATTTGGACAAGGGAGCAGAAAACCCCAGTTGGAACAGCAACAAGAAAAAACAATAATAATGAGGATAGTTTAAGAGACACTAGGACAACATCAAGTGTAACAACATTTGCATCATAGGGGTACAAAAAGGAGAAAAGAGAGAGCAAGAGATTGAGAACCTATTTGAAAAAATAATGACTAAAAAGTTTCCTAACCAGGTGAAGGAAACAGACATACAAGTCCAGGAAGTGCAGAGAATCCCAAACAGGATGATTCCAAACAGGCCCACACCTAGACACATTATAATTAAAATGGAAAAAGTTAAAGACAAACAGAGAATCCTAAAAGCAGAAGAAAAAGGCAACTAGTAACTTATAAGGGACCTCCAATAAGACTGTCAACTGATTTCTCAAAAGAAACTTTGCAGGCCTGAAGAGATTGGCACAAAATATTCAATGTGATGAAAAGCAAGGATTTACAACCAAGACTACTGTACCCAGCAAGGCTATCATTTAAAATTGAAGGACAGATAAAGAGTTTTCCAAACCAGAAAAAGCTAAAGGAGTTCATCACCACCAAACCAGTATTACAAGGAATGTTAGAGGGACTTCTTAAAGACGAGAAAAAAATCAAAATTATGAATAATAAAATGGCAACAGCTACACATCTATCAACAATTAGTTTTAGGCCAGCCGAGTGGCTCAGTTGGTTAAGAGCTCTGAGCAACAGGGTCACCGGTTCGATTCATGGCCTGAGCTGAGCTGCCACTGAGCTGCCAACAGGTGGCAGGATGGCTCAGGTAAAAAAAAAAAGAAAAAAAGAAAAAAAACAATTACTTTTAATTTAAGTGGATTAAATGCTCCAATCAAAAGACATAGAAGGGCTAAGTGGATTTAAAAAAAAAAACACCTCACTTATGCTGCCTACAAGAGACTCAGTTCAGACTGAAAGACCACACAGACAGAAAGTAAAGGAATGGAAAAAATATTTCATGAAAATGGAAATTTAAAAAAAAAACAAAAAAAAAAGCTGGAGTATCAATAGTTATACCAGACAAAACAGACTTTAAAACAAGGCTATCACAAGAGACAGTGAAGAACCCACTAATCCCACTTCAGGGTATTTATTAAAAAAACTCAAAATGCTACTTTGAGGGGACATGTGCATCCATATGTTCATTGCAGCATTGTTTACAATGGCCAAGATGTGGAGGCAGCCTGGGTGTCTGGCAATGGAAGAATGGATGAAGTGTAGGTGATACATATATACAATGGAATATTGTTTGACCATGGAAGGGAATGGGTTCTTGCCATCTGCGGTAGCATGGATGGACCTGGAGGGTGTTGTGCTGAGTGAAGTATATCAGAGAAAGACAGATGCAATGTGATTTCACTAGTATGTGGAATCTAAGAATAAAATTAACAAACAAAACAGAAACAAACTCACAGATACAGAAAACATTTTGATGCCTGCCAGATGGGAGGAGGTATGGAGGAGGTGTGGGGGTGTGAATGAAAAAGGGGAAGGAGTTAAGAAGTACAAATTTGTTGCTACAAAGTAGTCATGGGGATGTAGGGTATAACATAACAGATATAGTCAATAATATTATAATAACAATGTATGGTGTCAGATTGGTACTAGATTTGTTGGGATGATAGATGGGAGGGCTTGGGGGCAGGGTGAAAAAGGTGAAGAGATTAAAAAGTTTGGTAGTTACAAAATAGTCATGGGGATGTAAAGTAAAGCATAGGGAATATAGTCAATGATATGGCAATACCTATGTATAGTGCTAGGTGGGTACTAGACTAGTCAGGGGGATCACTTCTTAAAATATATAAACGTCTAGCAATATGGTGTATACTTGAAGTTAATATAAAATAATATTGTATAGGGACACATTAGGGAGTCCCCCACATAAGCCCCCAAAACCAAGATCCTAAGGTTGTTGCCTTGAGCCAAAGTTCGGTGGTCAACTAAGGGTTAACTAAAAAAGTCTGGGTATCTGCCACACTGAAATCAGTGTGTGCTCAGCCAAAGTCCTTGGAACTGTTTTGCTCCTCTTGAGCTAAAAAACAACTCTTAGGCTAAGCATTTCTCCCTTAGCCTTAGAGGCGTGCTTGTTATTTTCTACCACCTGTTCCTCTTTTATCTCTAATAAAAGACTGAAGTCAGCGAGGATGCAGGGTCAGACTGCACTGTCTGTCCTCCTCCCCGTTCTTGGCATTGCATTTCTGTCTCATCTTTGACATCTCCGGTCACAAGCACAAACATATCAAATGTCAAAAAATAAAAATAAATAAATAAGAAAAAAGACAAATATTTTGCTTCTGTAAAAGACTGTTAAGCGAATGAAGAAAATAAGCTATAGACCTAGAGAAAATATTTGTAAAACATATCTGACTATGGTCTTGTATCTAGACTATATAAAGAACTCTCAAGACAAAGGAGGCAAGAATACACAATGGGGTAAAGACAATCTACTCAATAAAGGGTGTTGGAAAAACTGGACAGATACATGAATAAAAACAGAAATTGGATCACCTTCTTAAAGCATATACAAGAATGAACTCAAAAATGGTTAAAGACTTAAATTTAAGTGCTGAAATGATAAAACTTCTAGAAGCAAACATAGGCAGTAAACTTTCTGTCATTGCTCTTAGTTATATATTTTTCTGATATATCTCCTTGGGAAAGAGAAACAAAAGAAACAAATAAACAAATGAAACTACATCAAAATAAAAAGGTTTTGCACAGCAAAGGAAACCACCAACAAAATGAAAAGACAGTCTACTGAATGGGAGAAGATATTCGCCAATGATACATCTGATAAAAGCTTAATATCCAAAATTTATAAACAAATTATACAGCTCAACACCTAAAAAAATCCAATTAGAACATGGGTAGAAAACCTGAACAGACATTGCAAATTAAAACCACAATGAGATATCACCTCATACCTGTCACAATGGCTATCATCAATAAATCAACAAACAAGTGTTGGCCAGAATGTGCAGAAAAGGGAATCCTTGTGCATTGTTGGTGGGATTGAAATTGGTGCAGCCACTATGGAAAACAGTATGGCGGTTCCTCAAAAAATTAAAAATAGAACTACCTTATGACCGAGCAAGTCCGGTCCTGGGTATTTATCCAAAGAAATCCAAAACATTAATTTGAAAAGATGTACGCACCCCTATGTTTACCGCAGCACTATTCAAAATAGCCAAGATATGGAAACAACCAAAATGCCCATCAATGGACAATTGGATAAAGAAATTGTGGTACATTTATACAATGAAGTATTACTCTGCCATAAAAAAAGAATGAAATCTTGCCATTTACAACAACATGCATAGACCTAGAAGGTATTATGCTGAGTGAAATAGGTCAGACTGAGAAAGACAAATGCCATATAATCTCACTTATATGTGAAATCTAAAGAGCAGAATGAACAAACAAACAAAACAGAAATATACTCATATATACAGAAAATAGGACTTCCGGTAAGATGGCGGAACAGACAGACGCTGTGCCAACAACATCCCAGGATCACACCAAAATTACAAATAATTTATAAGATATTCAACCTCGGAAGTTCCCTGGACCCTAGATGAGCAGAACCTCTAAACGAAGGACTTAAAGAGGAGGCCACATCGAGTCCGGTAGGAGGGGCAGAGATGAGAGAGGGCGAACCCCATGAGGGACACCTCAGCGGTGGGGAGGCTTCTCCGGTTAGGGGCAAGACCCTCCGGCCCCACACCGCGCTCACCAGCCCAGAGTTACGTTGCCGGGAAGAGGAGTTCTATGATAGCTGGAAGGAGAAAATAGTGAGGACTCTCTTTGTTCAATTCAGTGAGGCTGAGGGCACCTGGAGAAACAGTGGAGCCTGCAAACCGACTCGCTCTCTGGTGAGCACTCACCCGGTTCCTGGTGGAGGGAGTGGCTTTGTGAGCGGGGGCCCAGGAGCTTCCAGGAAGGACTGAAATGAGTGCCTTTGGCGCAGGAGCTGGAGGTTTTTGGAACCATTGTTCCCCTGGTGTGGAGCTTAAACACGGGTGGTGCACCGGAGGGCGCCATTTTTTCAGGGCTGGGCCCTCCCACAGAGGCTCAGGTCTGGGACTTCATTGGTCTGCTGGAATTGGCGCAGGAGTGCGTGTGTGCGTGCGTGCGTGCGTTCCTGCGTGCGCATGCGGCCTTGGATCCCCACCCTCCATACTGTTTGTGCTGCGTAGCCAGGGAAATGCTGGGCAAGCACGCTCTGACAACAGACTGCTTATTGAGACCTGGGAGTGCGTGACTCGCCTTAGGTCCCAATTTCCGCACTGCGCGTGCAGAGTTGTCTTGGCAGCAATAGGCTGTCGGGCTGCTCGGCCTGATCTTTGAGCGGCTGATTGGGACAGGCTGAGACAGGGAGTTTTCCTGGGAGTGTAGGGCCACAAGCTGTGCACCTGTGTGATTCAGCCAGGGCTTTCCAGGCAAGTTTGTGTGGGCTGGCTGCTGATGCAGGAGTGCATGCTGCTCTGACTTGGTGGGGGCCAATGACCACACCCTGTGGTGCCTTGGGGGCCTGCCCCACCCACCTCGAGCTGTGTTGCCAGGGGCACCCTGAGCCCCTGGTCCCTAGCTCCTACCTCTGTAGGCCACAGAGGGTTTTTTGCAGCAGCAGACCGCCCGCAACAACCTGTGAGGATTTTTGGTGGTGAGCACAGTTCCAGAGCACACAGCAACTAATTGTGGGAAGCTTACTTCAAGTCTAGAGGGAGGT
>NW_017731357.1:2507365-2510515 GCF_001890085.2 Hipposideros armiger | reverse complement strand
TCCCTACCCTGGTGAAGGAAATCGACATACAAGCCCAGGAAGTGCAGAGAGTTCCAAACAAGCTGAACCCAACAGTCCACACCAAGACACATCATAGTAAAAATTGCACAGGTTAAAGACAAAGACAGGATCCTAAAAGCAGCAAGAGAAAGAAAATAAACTGATGGTTGCCAAACTGGAAGGAGTTTGGAGGCTGGGTGAAAAAGGTAAAAGGATTAAGAAGTACAAATTCATACTTACAAATAGTCAGGGGGTATAAAGTACAGCATAGGGAATATAGTCAATAATACTGTAATAACAATGCATAGTGCCAGATAGGTGCTAGACTAACTGGGGGGATCACTTCATTAGTTATATAAATGTCTAACCACTATGCTGTATACCTGAAGCTAGTATAATATTGAATGTCAACTGTAATAGAAAAAATCAAAAATTAAACTAAAATTATGGACCTTGGGTTCAAAGAGGAGTTAATGAATTTGACCTCAAAAGCAAGGGATGTAAAAGCTAAAATAAATGAATGGGACTATATCAAACTAAAAACCTTCTCCACAGCAAAAGAAACCATCAACAAAAGAAAAAGATGACCAACCAAATGGGAGAAGATATTTGCAAACACCACATCCTACAAGGAGCGAATATCCAAAATATTAAAAAAAAACTCATACAACTCAACAACAAAAAAACAAACAATCCAATTAAAAAATAAGCAGAAGACCTGAACAGACACTTCTCCCAAGAAGACACACAAACAGCCAGCCGATATACAGAGGGTGCCAGAAAAATGTATGCACATTTTGAGAAAAGAAAAAATTGTACAAAATTGTAATACTATGTACCGATAACAAAAGATAAATACAAGTCACATGTATATTTTTTTTGGCACCCCCGTATGAAAAACTTCTCAACTTCACTAGCTATTAGGGAAATGCAAATCAAAACCACAATGAGATATCATCTCACACCAGTTAGAATGGCTATCATCAACAATACAAATAATAACAAGTGTTGGAGAGGCTGTGGAGAAAAAGGAACCCTCATACACTGTTGGTGGGAATGCAGATTGGTGCAGCCACTATGGAAAACAGTATGGAGGCTTCTCAAAAAATTAAGAATAGGGCTGGCTGAGTGGCTCAGTTGGTTAAGAGCTCGCTCAAGAGTTTGAGCTCTGAGCAACAGCGGTTCGAGTCAGCCCGAGCTGAGCNCAAGAGTTTGAGCTCTGAGCAACAGCGGTTCGAGTCAGCCCGAGCTGAGCAGCCGTGAGCTGCCAACAGGTGGCGGGATGGCTCAGCTAAAAAAAAAAAAATAAAAAAAAAATTAAGAATAGAATTACCATATGACCCAGCAATCCTTCTCTTGGGTATCTACCCAAAAAACCTGAAAACTTTTATCCATAAAGATATATGTACTCCGATATTCACTGTGGCATTATTTACAGTGGTCAAGACATAGAAACAACCAAAGTGTCCTTCCATAGAAGATTGGATAAAGAAGATGTGGTATATATACACAATGGAATACTACTCTGTCATAAGAAAAGATGAAATACTGTCATTTTCGACAACATGGATGGATCTTGAGATTATTATGCCAGAAAAAGTAAAAAACCATATGACTTCACTGATATGTGGGATAAAAAACTGAAGGCAACAAAGGAACAAGACAAACAAAGAAAGAATAACTCATAGACACAGACAACAATTTAGTGGTCACCAGAGTATAAGTGGGGGGAGGGGTGGTAGAAGAGGGTAAAGGGGGACAAATACGTATATGGTGATGGAAGGAGAACTGACTCTGGGTGGTGAGCACACAATGTGATATACAGATGATGTATTATAGAATTGTACATTTGAAACCTATGTAATTTTATTAACCATTGTCACCCTAATAAAAATTAAAACTATACCATGTACTGATCCATTGCATTTACCTAAAATAAAAATCTACCGTGTTTTTGTGTTTAAAAAAAGGAAAGAACTCTCAAAATTTAATGGTAAAATGCCAAACAATCCAATTAGAAAATGGGAAAAAGTCATGATGTGCCATTTCACTGAATAGGGTATACTGATGACAATTAAGCACATGAAAAAAAAAGTTCAATATTATTAGCCATTAGAGAAACACTGCTATTAGAAAAGCTAAAATAAAAAGTAAAACAATCAAATGCTGGTTAAGATATAGAGAAACTAGATCTCTCAAACATTGCTGGTGAGAACGTAAAATGTTACAGAAATTCTGGACAATAATTAGGCAATTTCTTTTAAAAATTAAACATATATTTACTACATTATCCAGTAAAAGCACTGGTGGACATTTATCATAGAGAAATGACACCTTATGTCCACACAAAAACATGTACACAAATGTACATAGCAGCTCTATTTGTAATAGATTTTTGTAATAGTCAAAAGCTAGAAACAACTAAAATGTTCTTCAAAAGATGAATGGTTGGGCCAGCCAAGTGGCTCAGCTGGTTAAGAGCTCGCTTGGGAGTGCCAGCTCTGAGCAGCAGGGCTGCGGTTCGGATCCCACATTGAGGGCCAGCAACGCTCGCCCTCTACAACTAAGATGATGAACAACAGCTTGACCTGGAGCTGGGCTGCTGTGAGTCGCCGGCGGTGGCGTAGGCTACAGCGGGGCTGCAGTGAGCTACTGTGAGTGGCTGGCAGCCGCTGTGAGCGGCCGACCAATGACCAGCGACCGATTGCTTCACCGGGGAAGAGCACAATGATCACACCAACATGGGCCAGTGAAGCGACGTCCTCCACAACTAGACTGAAGAGCAAAAACAGCTATTTGTCTACCTGTCTATTCCCCTTCCCCGAATCCCCAATACTGTTCCCCTCCCCCCAATTCCCCAATGAAATCTTTAAAAAAAAGATGAATGGTTAAACAAACTGTGAAACACCTCCTCAGCAATAAAAAAGAACAAGCTCCTGATACATGTATCAATTTGAAAGGCGCTCCAGGGCATTATGCCAAATAAAAAAGTTCAATCTCAAGGTCACAAACTGTATGGGTTCATTTAAATAACATTCTCAAAATGATAAAATTAGAGATGGTGAACAGATTTTTAATTATCAGGTGTTAGGGTGGTGCATTAGATGGGAAGAGGTATGACTATAAAAGACTAGCAGGCAATCGCCAGAG
>NW_017731357.1:2489963-2503360 GCF_001890085.2 Hipposideros armiger | reverse complement strand
ACCGATCTGCCTCAGCTGGGAAGAGTGCAATGATCACAATACCAACGTGGGCCAGTGAAGTGACGTCCTCCACAACTAGGCTGAAGAAGAAAAGGACAGCAACTTGTCTGTTTCCCTCCCCCAATTCCCCAATAAAATCTTTAAAAAAAAAGATACTGACATTAGGGATTCCCTCACCTCCAAATGACTCACTCTTATCATTCAACAGTAAAGCTCAAAGTCAACAAGTTCCATTCATGTGGTCAGGGCTTTCAATCAACTCTTTAATCCTAAACTTAATCATGAGCAAACAAGGTCTAACAAACATCATAGGAAAACCTCTAATATAGAAGATAGAGTCCAAAGTAAAAAAAAACCTGTAAACAAACAAATTCATGAAAGCAACCTGAAAGAAATATAATCTATACAGGGAAAAGAAAAACTTTAAAACAGTTATCATTAACACATTTTTTAAAAATCAGAGAAAAGAAACAAGAACAGAATTCTATTATTAAAATAGAGAACAAAAAAAGAGGTCTTGGAAAGTAAAAGCATGGTAAGAAGGTAGCAGAAATGAAGAACTCAACAGTGAAGCTGAAAGACAAAAGAAAAGGAATAATGGTGAGGAAACAAATGTAAGAGAATGAAAGCACCAGACCAAGAGGTACAATATCTGGAAATTTGAATTATAGAAAGAATGAATATTGAAAGCAGAACAGAGAAAATCATTACTGAAAGAAATAAAGTTTCTCCAAACACAGAGACATGAATTGTCAGATAAAAAGGCCTACTTAGAACATAGCACGATGGAAGAAATTAGGACTACATTGAGGTCATTTCAGAACAATGGGAACAAACAGAAGCTTCTAGAACAGAAAAAAATGGTTTCATTAAAAAAATCTGATATCAGAAAGACTTTATTATTCTTTACAACAGCAATGGAAACAAGAAAACAATTGACCAATGCTTTCAAAATTCTGAAGGAAAATTATTTTCAACCTAGAATTCTATACTATCATTTTACAGTAAGTAAATAAATCTATTTGTAGATATGCAAGGTCTCAAAATACTTATTCCTCAAGCACAGTTTCCTAAGAAGTGTTCGCCAAAATGGAAAAAGTAAATCACGACAAAGGAAGATATAAGACTTAGGAAACGGGAGCTGCAACATGAGAAATAGATTAAGGGAATCCCCAGGTAGACAGTGAAGGGATACCCTAGGATGACAGCTGTGCATCAGACATTTGCAACCAGTCCAAATTGGAGCAGGTGATTCAAGTGATAGGAATGTTGAGGGATGCCATTACCAAGATGCCTACTGCCTTTGCACCATCTTTTTCAACCTGAGAACTGTATACCTGAGTAAGCCTAACCAAGATTTTTCTATGTACTTGGTTTGTCTTGGGCACAACTTATGAACTTGTGGCTCTCCCCTCTTTGCTCTGTTGCCATAATTGACTGAGGGTGCTCATTTTAGCGAAAGGAATGTTCTGCTTTGACCTTCTCCTGGGAAGTAGAGCTGCTGTCTTGCAGAAGATGCAGACATTTTTTTTCATGTGGTCATTTCTTATACAGACTCTAGAAAATTCCAGGACATAATATCTGATTTCAATTCACTGATGACATTTATATTTATCTATAGGTATATTGATAATAATATGCCCCTGGCATGTTGCTTTCTTGAGATCTAACAAACAGGAGAAGAGCTTAGAGAAAATAAAAAATGAGTGCTGTATTAGTTTCCTGTGGCTATGGTAACAAATCTCACAAACTGGGTGGTTTAAAACAACAGAAATTTATTTTCTCACAATTCTGGAGACCAGCAGTGTGAAATCAAGGTGTTCGCAGGGCTGTACGCCCCCTAGAGACCCTAAGAGACAATCTTTGCCTCTTCCAGCTTCTGGTGGCTGTAGTTGTTCCTTGGCTTGTGGCTACATCACTCCAATCTCTGCCTCTGTGGATATTTTGCCTCCTCTTCTTCTCTTTTGTCTCCCCTCTTGTGTGTCTCTTATATGGACACTTAACATTGGACTTTGAGCCTACCTGGATACTCCAGGATAACTCTTTATCTCAAAATCCTTAACTTAATTGCACCTGCAAAAACCCTTTTTCCAAATAAGGTCACATTCACAGGTTCCATGGATTAGGATGTGAACATATCTTTTGGAGGGGCTACCACTCTACCACTTCAAATGGTTAGCCAATCCCCTCAATTCAATGGTTTCTCAGATTTCAGTAAGATACAGACCACTTCTCAAATAAAGACATTTTCATAGGAAACAATGCAAAACAAATAATTCATAATAGGTTTTCTTGTTTAGAATTTGAAAAACTGATTTAAAATTTATATGGTAGAGCAGAGTCAAGAATAGCCAAGACACTCTTGAAGAAGGACAATATTGAGGGAACCCTGCTCCAAGCCTTATAAATTTATAGTAATTAAGGCACTGTGATATTGGATCAGAGATTACAAATGAGCCAGAACACAATAACACAACTGATGGCCCAGCAAGACACCAAAACATACAGAGATACTTGATATATGACAGGCATCATTGCAAATTAAGTTATTTGTATGAAAAAATGGATCTTTACCTCATACCATGAAAAAAAGCACTTCCAGATTCATTCAGGATTTAAATATGAACAGCAAAACTTTAACATCTAAATAACTGAATAAACGAGCAAAGTAAACAGAGATAGTCTCAGAGATATAGAGGAAAANAACTAGATTGAAGAACAAAACGACAGCAACTTGTCTGTTCCCCTTTCCCCAATTCCCCAGCACTGTTCCCATCCCTCCAATTCCCCAATAAAAATCTTTAAAAAAAAAAAAAAAAGACTAGCAGGCAAGAGATCTTGGTAGTGAAGGAATCATTCTGTATCTTGATTATGATGGTGGTTACATAAATCAATACATGTGATAAAATGGCATAAAATTATATACATATGTTGTATTAATGAAAGTTTCCTGATTTGATATTATACTATGGTTACCCAAGATGTAACCACTGGGAGAAACTGGGTAAATGGTAGAGGACCACTCTATTTTGTATCTTTTGTAATCTCTTTTGAATCTATAATTATTTCAAAATAAAAAGTTTTTTAAATTGTGAAATAAGATAAAATGGCAAGTAATGAGCTAAGCATTGGGCTTAAGAAGTTAATAAAATAGAAACAGGATAAACCCCAAAAATAGAAAAAAACAGAAATAATAAAGCTAAGTAATAAAACAGAGGACAAACAACAGCAAGGATCAACAAAGTAAAAAGTTGGTTTATTGAAAAGATAATACTATGGAAAATTTTATTTCAATAAATTTATAACTTACACAAAATGGTCTAACTCCTAGAAAGTATAACCAACCCAAATTGACTCCAAGAAAAATAGAAATTTTGGGTAGTCCTAAAAGCACCAAGGAAATAAAATCAATATGTAAACACATCAGGCCCAGATGGCTTTGCAGTCAAGGTCTACCAAGTATTCAAGGAAATATCTCTTTCCAATAATTATGAAAAATCTTCCAGGGAATAGAAATAGAAAGGAAGCTCTCCAGCTCTCCAACTGTTATGAGGCTATACAACCTTGATAGCAACACAGAAGAGAAGAGTGTAAGAACTATAGCACAATCTCCCTCACCAACACAGATATAAAAACCCTCAACAAAATGTATGCAAACTGAATCCAGCAATGAATAGAAGAGATAAGCATCACAACTAAGCTATGCTTATCCAAGGAAGGGAAAGTTAGTTTAATACTACAAAATCCATTGTTTTTATTCACTGATTAAGAGAGACAAAACAAATTATTATCTTAATAAATGCAGGACAAGCATTTAATGTAACTTCAAACCTATTGGAATAAAATTGCCTAACAATCTAAGACTAGGAGATAACTCAATAAGCTATTTACCAAACACCTAAAACCAATCTAATACCTAAATCTGAAGCATGAGGACTTCACCTTTAAAATCAGATCAGAACAAGACAAGGACTATTACCACCTCTATTCAACATCAAACTAGAGAACCTATCTGGTTAACTAAAATGAGAAAGAGAATTTATAAGCTTTATAAGTTATAAGGAATGAAAAGAGAGAAAAACTGTCATTATTTGAAAAGTATTTGTTTGCTAACACAGAATACCCAAGGCAAATGAAGGTTGACAAATTATTGGAGTTAATAGAATAATTGAGAATGATTGATTAAAATGGTGAATTAAAATTCATTTCATTTGTATACACAGATGGAAAACATAATGTTTCAAAATATACCACTTATAATAGCAAAAAAAAGTTACCCAGGAATAAATTGAATAAAGATATGCATGACATTTATAGAGAAAGTTACAAAGCTTTGCTGAAAGTTAAAGCAACTGTCCTTCCCCAAACTGATAGAAATATGGAGGTTTATTTTCCATACATGATGAATGGGAGGCCTCTGGACTGCAGACAACAGGAACATTTTTTTAATTAAAATTTATTGAGGTCACAATGGTCAACAAAACTACATAAGTGTATGATTCTATAATACACCATCTATATATTGCATTATGTGTTCACTACCCAAAGTCAGTTCTCCTTCCATCACCATGTATTTGATCCCCTTTACCTTCTTAAACCATCCCTTCTCCCCACTTACCCTCTGGTAACCACTAAACTGTTGTCTTTTTATTTGTTTGTTTGTCTTGTTTCTTTGTTGCTTTCAGTTGTATATCCCACATATCAGTGAAGTCATTTGGTTCTCAACTTCTTCTGCCTGACATATTTTGCTTAGCATAGTAATCTCAAGATCCATCCAAGTTGTCGAAAATGGCAGTATTTCATCTTTTCTTATGGCAGAGTAGTATTCCACTGTGTATATACTTATATACCACACCTTCTTTATCCAGTCATTTATGGAAGGACACTTTGGTTGTTTCCATGTCTTGGCCACCATAAATAATGCTGCAGTGAACATCAGAGCATATATATCTTTATGGATAAATGTTTTCAGGTTTTTTGGGTGGATACCCAGGAGAGGGATTGCTGGATCATATGGTAATTCTATTCTTAATTTTTTTTTAAGATTTTTATTGGGGAATTGAGGGGATGGGAACAGTGCTGGGGAATTGGGGGAAGGGGAACAGATAAGTTGCTGTCATTTTTTGTTCTTCAGTCTAGTTGTGGAGGATGTTGCTTCACTGGCCCAAGTTGGCACCATCATTGCGCTCTTCCCGGGCAAGGTACATCAGNCTGATTTTACACCTGGGTCAGTCCACCAGAGCAACCCTCTTCCTTGATGGTGACGGTGGACCCTGAAAAACTATCCTCATCAATTCCTCATTAAGAGTTTAGTTCCAGTGTTGGCCTGTGACTATCAGGGGTGTCCCCAGGAACCAACTGGTCTTGATTTCCAATTGTATTAGTGAAGATGGACTCTTTCAATCGAAAGTATTAGAAAGTAAAACTCAAACTAGTTTAAGCAAAAATTGTAAGTTATTTGTTCATCCCCTAACCAAATATTGTGGTTAAAGGGATAAAATGTGCTGATTGTCCAGGCCTGGGTTTCTAAAACACCCCTAGGATAATTCCTACCTCCAAAAAATTACAAGGACTAAGGGATGACAGAGTTTCTCCAGTAGAAAAGAAGAAAGATTAGATACTGGGCAGGCAAATGTAATAATATCTACTACACTACCTTTGTGGTTGAGATTCTTGGCCATACTTCCCTCCCCAGCTCAGAGTTACTTTCAGTGGGTAAAGGAGCACTGACGCCAATCATTAGTACAATGATAAACTGATGACTTCCTCTGTAAGGAAAAGAAAAACACAAAACAGAGGATGTTGGAATAGGCTAAAGGCTTAAATTCATTTCAATAATTTTAAGATTTACCTTCTTATTTTCCTTAGCATATTTTATCTTTCACTTAGTTTTTATTACCCCACAAGATCAGTCTTCAGAAGATAACATGACAACTTAATATAACAAATAATAATGTGCATTGATTTAAGGATTACAATTTAAAATTTAGAATGCTGATAAGTTCAACAGGATTTATGTCTGGTGACGAGAATTGAGGAGCCTGGACCATGATACGGGGGACCAACTCTCAGCTAATATAATGAGCTAATTCCCTCACTACTTGGAGCTAGAATTTTTGGCTAGAAAAGAAGGAACTCTGTAACTTCAGTTATAAACGTGGTTCCAATCTAGGCTTTACCACTTATTAGTAACATAACCTATGACCAAGTTACAGACAAGTAATAAAAATTAACATTTCTTGAGCTCTGATTCTGTACCAAGCACTTACATACATAGTCCTTAAGCATCATAAGAACCTTGGAGGGTATGCATTACTAAATCCCTCAATTATCAAGTACTATCAATAGCAAGACATCATCAATTTAATGGCAGCTTTACAAGGTGAAAATGTATGTACAAGACACAGCAATTAGAGGGACCCCCTCTCGTTTTGAGAGCTGTAACTTTCTACTCTAATAGAACTATCTTCTGCTACAAACTTAAAGAAAAACACACAGCAATTAGAAGGCACATCTCAATTTCAAACATTAAAATAAGAAGTGAAGATAAAGGGCTCCTTAACACAAGAAAATAGAGTATTGTCCCATTTTATATATGAGAACACTGAGGCTTAGAGAGGGGTAGAAAGTTGAATGTCCAATTTATTTTACAGTATGGCTTATGGCAATATCTTCCAGATAGAGAATTTCATTTAGAGGGTATTTCTCTTCACTAAGAAGACTTGATATTCCTATGTGAATTGGAACTATTAAATTATTCATGATCACATCAAAAATCACAATTAAACTACAGAACAACCATCACTGAAAATCACCTGAAGTCTAGCTGAACCAAAGTACTACCTCTAAGGAAATACAGAAGAAGCCACCTGGAGACTGGTAGGAGGCATGGAGACCCAGAATGGCCTGCTCCCACACCCATGTGTGGCAATTAAAAATCAGGAGGGCTATCTCAGCTGCGTAGGTCCCCCCTGAAAACCAAAGAGTCCCAGCCCCACATTAGGCTGCCCAGCCCATGGTTCCAGTGCCAGGACGAGAAGTCCCCACAACTTCTGGCTGTGAAAATGAGAGGAGATTGTGGCTGAGAGAGATGGAGGGTGGCTCGAGTCCCAGGCGATCCTCTTAAAGGGCCAGATCATGGACTCACTCACTGACAGACTATTTGCTCTGAGCTCCAGTGCTGGGGAAGCCGCTTGAGTGGAGACAGGGACATGTGAGGAGGAACTGAATTGCCTGGCTTTGAGGCAAGGGCTGAAGGGGCAACTTTCTCCCAGACAGAAGTGCTGGCAGAAGCCATTGTTTCTTTGTTGAGCCCTCCCCCCACCCAGCCTTCAGAGGAAGGCTGCTGCCATATCTGAGTCTCCAGCAACATGAATAACACTCTTTGCCCCGCTCTGGTGATTCCCTGAGACCTGGCCCACCCAACTTGTGGGCACACCCAAGCTGCTTCCATTGGCTTTTCCATATAAACAGCCTGTGCTGGCTCATGCTGCAGACTTTCCTAAAATCTCTGAAAGGGCCACAGAACTCAAATAAGCAGCATCTGGCTTCAGCATGTCCTGTACCACTTGCTGCGCAGCCCCAAGCCTGGCACTAATGGCAGCTGGCATCAGTTCACTGCTTGGCCTCCCAAGGCAACTCCAAGTGTAGCACAGGTGGTGGCCATCTGCGGATTGCTTTGTGGCTCATGCCAGGTGGTCTTGGGCACAGGCTGCAGCTGAAATTGACTTGTGGTGGGGCCCTTCCTAGGAGTCCTCAGGGCTGACACGCCCAGTGGCCACCTTCAGACCAAGCTGTAGCATGACCTGGCTGCCTCCAAGGATGACACACACAAAGGGCAGACTAGGCAGGCACCAGAGCCATGCTAAAGTGAATCCTCCTCCATAGGGTCAGTTCAGAACAACAGCTCCTCCACTGTAGTCACAGCCAGTCCTCACAACCAGTGAGCCCAAAAGTCAATCCTTCCCATTGACATGCAAACAGCAACCAAGGCTCAACTACAATAGAGGAGCACACACAAGCCATACAAGGGAGACACCTGGAGTACCAGGCTCAGGTGACCAGGAAGACTGCACCACAGGGCCCCACAGGACACCTACTACCTAAGGCCAGACTACTTAGACCAGGAGACATAGCGGTTCTACCTAACACACAAAAACAAATGCAGAGAGGCAGCCAAAATGGGGAGACAAAGAAACATATCCCAAATGAAAAAATAGAACAAAGCTCCAGAAAAAGAACTAAAGAAAATGCAGACAATCAATCAACTAGATGCAGAGTTCCAAACACTGGTTATAAGGATGTTCAATGATCTCAGAGAGAACTTCAACAAAGAGATAGGAAACGTAAAAATAGAGATAGAAAACATAAAAAGGAACCAGTCAAAAATGAATAATGCAATAACTGAAATGAAGAATACATTACAGGGAATCAACAGTAGACTAGATGAAGCAGAGGATCCAACCAGTGATGTAGAAGGTAAGGTAGCAGAAAACACCCAATCAGAACAGCAAAAAGAAAAAAGAATCCAAAAAATGAGGACAGTTTAAGGGACCTCTGGGACAACATCAGTGTACCACCATTCTCATCATAGGGGTACCAGAAGAAGAAGAGAGCAAGAAATTGAAAACCTACCTGAAGAAATAATGATGGAAAACTTCCCAGCCTGGCAAAGAACATAGACATACAGGCCCAGAAAGCACAGAGAATCCCAAACAAGATGAATCTGAAAGGGCCCACACAAAGACACATCATAATTAAAATGCCAAGGTTAAAAACAAAGAGGGAATATTAAAGCAGCAAGAGAGAAGCAGTTAGTTACCTCGAAAGGAGCTCCCATAAAACTGTCAGCTGATTTCTCAACAGAAACTTTGCAGGCCACAGGGATTGGCATGAAGTAGTCAAAGTGATGAAAAGCAAGGACCTACAACCAAGATTACTCTACCCAGCAAGGCTATCATTTAGAATTAAAGGACAGAAAAAGAGCTCCGCAGACAAGAAAAAGCCAAAGGAGTTCATCACCACAAACCTGTATTACAAGGAATGTTAGGGGGACTTCTTTAAGACGAAAAAAAAATTTTAAGGGCCGGCCGAGTGGCGCGTTGGTTAAGAGCTGGTTTGGGATGCCAGAGGGCCCCAGTTCGGATCCCACATATGAGGGCCAGTGACACTGCCCTCTACAGCTAAGATGCTGAACAACAGCTCNGCACTTACCACTCTCTAACATGCTACAAAATATTCCTCTTTACTTTGGTTTATTGTCCAAATTTCCTCCTCTAGAATATAAGCAGAGGTGGTTTTGTTTTCCTTGGTTTGCTTCCCCAGCTATTCCTAGCATCTAGAACAATGTCTGGCATGTAATAGGTTCTCTATCGATAAATGTTTTATGAATTGGATGAGTGAAATCTTGGAAGATGAGAGCTGGCAGCTGCTGTCATCTATGGTCCAGTCTCGTGGAAAAGTCTGTCTGAAAAAGGAAAACTGACACAGAGAAACCAGCACTCTCCACCCTAATGAGGGACTAGCTTCTGTCCCTGTCATCCCAGCAGCCAGTTGTATCTCTGCCTTTACCAGGGTTTTCTACATGAGCCATATACTTTTTGCCTAAGGTGGTTCCAGGTAAGCTTCTATCATTTGCAACCACAAGAGCGCTAATATATGAGTGTTCTTTGCACAGGCATATACAGAGCTAATTTTTCCTTTTACCGAGTAAAAGACCCTCTGTGGGTTGTCTACATCCTCAGCTCATGCTCTGCTTTATTTTCCATCCTCAGCTAGTCCTGACTTGGCAGTGGTACTGGATTCCACACTAGGAAGCTTCAGTTACGACATCATTTGCAGTCATCTGAAATCTCTGTGTTCACCAACCTTGTACAAAGCAGGATATAGAGACAAGGCAGGGTGTGCTGCCTCCTGCCTCCTGCTCCATCCCATCCAGCCCTTCAATGATTCAGCTCTATAGCCACCGAAACAAAAACACATGACCTCTAGACGCTCACATATTTGCCGATGCTGTCCCACCTCCTCTGTCTACCACATTCTACCCTGCCAGTCAGAAATCAATAACAGAGAATGAGGAAACTGAGGATATTGTGACACATCAAGAACATCTTTGTGACCCGCCAAAGTGTCTCAACCTGCCGGTTGGGAAATAGCAGCTCAGAAAAGCATCATATATGCCATCCATTTTGCAAAACAGCCAGCCAGCCAAATGAAAAAGGAGTCAGAGGATTTAAGAGACCTATTTATTACAAGTTTAAAAGTCTGAATGAACACATATGATGCGGTAAGACTTACTTTGTAACTTCTTAGCAAATAGGACTACACGCTCACATACCAACGCTGTTAATGAGCCCCATCACTCTTCCATCCAATCACTCATTTAATTGAATCCCCATGTTTGAATCAGACATTATTTGGTGCTGGGCCCTGAAGGGGCTCCCAGTCTGGAATGAGTCAGACACATAAGCAGACACACAATAGAGTGGTAAAGAAGCATCAGGTGCGGTATATTTTGTAAGCACCATGGACAAACATCTTTATCTTGTTTTGAGGAATCCAGAAAAACATCTTAGAGAAGATAATGTTCTGAGATTAATCTTAAAGGACAAGTGGAGGTTAGCCCAACAAAGGAGGAAAGGACATTCTAAGAAGAGAGGGAGCATGAGCAAAGGCTTGGAGAATACAAGCACTGCTTGTAGTATGAAGGGAAGGCAAGGATGGCAGAGGAGAGGGGTGGGGGAGGGAAAGGGATAGAGCTTAACGTGATATGAATATGGAGATACATCTGCCAGGCCCCCTACATGGAAGGACTTGATACCTCAGCCATGGGAGTATAGTCAGCAGACAGCCCTCAGCGCCTTCAGGGTCTGCCTCAGCTGCAGAGAACCACCTCACCCCAAATCACATCATTCTGGGGACAAACCACAAACAATGACTGACTGAGGCAAGGGTATAAAGGCCTAATTATTTTGGCCCGACTTAGGACAACTCCAAAGGACCATCTAGCTCTAGAGGCACAGAGTAGGCCACAGCTGTCTCTGGGCCTGCGTTCCAGCTCAACTTCTCCCTCTGCCCACTGCTGCTTCTCTCCCCTCCTTCCCATGGGTGTTGATCTCAAGGGTTCTCCTCCATAAACATCTCACACACGAAATTCAGTCTCAGCTTCTAAGGGGAACCCAACTTGTGACACAAGCCATTAATGTCTATTAAGAAACTTGGACTTAAAGCTATACTAGGATTTCACATAAATTCAACCTCCAACACTACAGCATTATCACCGTCTGTGTTTCCCAAACAATGCTGTCAGACACAAGAGGGGTCTTTCACTGACCCCAACAACCTGAGTGGCACATAAGAGAATAGTCCGACTCTGCCCTTCCGTTTTCTATGAAGGTGACCTGAGTGTGTCTGAGAAGATGAATGTATTCCTTCTATAGAACCTCATCCATGGCTCAGCCACATTCATCCATCCATTTATGTATTCATCCACGA
The DNA here is from genome assembly GCF_001890085.2 of Hipposideros armiger. Taxonomy (NCBI): domain Eukaryota; kingdom Metazoa; phylum Chordata; class Mammalia; order Chiroptera; family Hipposideridae; genus Hipposideros; species Hipposideros armiger. Next base: position 2,491,867 of record NW_017731357.1, on the reverse strand, counting down.
AACATGTCCTGAACATATGCATGCTACACATTGTGCTAACTTGGTCACTTCTTGCCCTGGTTCTAACCATTAAGATGATTTTAGAATTCTTAACTATGGTTATTTTTAAAAATTCAGTTAAAAGAAGCTTTGGTCATAGGAATATCAATGTATATGGTTTGCCTTTAAATTTCTTAGCTGTTATCTGAATCCAGACTCTCTAAGGGCACCTTTGTTTGCTGTTTGACTTCTCATATGGTGCTTGCAGTGAGAGACAAGGCCAGCAGGAGGGCTATCAGAACTCTCTGAAGCTAGAGTTCCTATTAAAAACCCGTAAGTAGACATTCTGAACCCCCTTATTTGTGTGATACATTTATGAATTATGGGATAAAACATGGAAATTCTTAGTTCCAAAACCAAACTAGAAGANAAACAAATAAATAATAAAATAGAAAAAGTAGAGAAAGATTAATTTAGGATAATAGTAGCCTCTGGAATAATGAAAAGGGATATAACAGAAGGATATACAGGGTATCTAGCAGTATTTATTAAGTTAGCTTAGTAAGTACTTGTCACATTTTTCTTTATACCTTATAAATTGATTACATACCTTCTTTTGTTTGTGGTTGTCAGAAGATGTAGACCACAGAATCAGAGGTGAACAGAATGGTGGCTTAACAAAAATTAGTCCCATCTAGGTGTACCTTGTGGTACTCAGAGAGTATACAATAGAGATGAAGTCCGAACTTCTCATTCTAGAAAGGCCATAGGTAAGCTTGTAAACAAAGAAGAGAAAAATATTCAGCTTCTCCTTCTGGGATACAAGATGATAACATTAAACTCAATTTAAACCAAGAATAGTAAACATAATAAAAGTTGAGGTGGGGGCACATTCAAATTGTAAGTGATAAATATTTTAGTACTGAATATCATCTGAAATGGTTGCAGATATCATCATATTATACCTCTATAGAAAAAGAATTGAGAGGAAAGAATGCACTGTTCAAGGATCACACACTGAGTTTGTATGATGGTTAAATATATAAGACCACCCAGACTAGTGAAAGGGAGACCATTTCTGTATTTAGAATCTTTCATTGTAATTGTACTAGCAATATTGGAAGAGCCAATTTTACTCTTTGGATTCCTAAATTTTGTCCTGCATTTTCAAGAATCACTCAGAAGCAAAGATGACAAATAATGCAATGTTTGTCACATATTCTGCTTTCAGAACATTGAGATGGCGTTCTAAAGAAGTAATTTTTGAGAAAACCAGGTGCACACATATGGAACCATTTAGGTCATTTATTGTGTCAGTAAATAAGAAATTGAGTAAGCTATATTTCAACAAAGAAAACTTCTCTAAGAAGGAAGACAAGGACTCTGAAAGACATTGTATCAGGATGGAATCTCATGGCTTGGTTTTTCACAAAAGCCTTAGCTCTGTTTTCTGCAGATTAGTCCATGGATGTAGTAGAATATATTATGTGCGTTACAGGCAGATAATTTTTTCAGATTGATTCAAACATACAGGCAAAGGTAAGAGAATACTTCTAAAATTTTAAAGCAGTCTTGAGTAAACAATGAAGTAGACAACTATTGTGGTTTGTCTTTCACTTTTCCTTTCTTCTAGAAACAGTTCTCCACATTTAAGGTAACCTGCTCCTTCTCCCGCTCCATCCAACTGCTCCCACTGGGGCAACCAGCCCTATTTGTGGCCATGCGACCCATATGACTTCACAGTCCTCATTACTTTTTCAACTGGAGCTTGGGAAACAGGAGAAGTCCCTCTCAGCAAACCTGTGGCTCAACCTGGTCAACACCCCCATCATACCTCACTTGGATTATTGCAATAAGCAACTGATCTCTGTACTTCCACCCTTGCCTCTCTACAGTTCATTTTCAACACAGAAGCCAGAGCCCAG
>NW_017731357.1:2480112-2484623 GCF_001890085.2 Hipposideros armiger | reverse complement strand
ACTTTGTGTTTGGTAAAGAACGGAAAAGGGTTACTGAGTTTTGCATGAGGCAAGGTCATGGCTAGAAATTGCACCTATCATAATGCATGGGACAACTTAAGGTGGGGGAGAACCTAGAGGAAGAACAAATGGGCTCTTCCACAGTCAGTCAAGTTAGAAGGTGAAGAGGGGAGAACTGAATAGGTGGTCGTGGGGATGGGAAGGAGGGGATGGAGATGGCAGTAGCATTGAGGGCACAGACATTGTGTACTAAGCACTTTCTACAAAAGCCCTATAAGACTGAAAAAGAAACAATGCCTTACCAGGGTTCCACTATTCCATGGACTACTATCTAGCTTTTCCATGTCAATTCCATGGGGCAGGGATTTTTGTTATTCTCCCAGCATCTAGAACAAAGCCTGGCAAATAGCAAGTGTTTGTGTCAGTCAACTTTCACTGTGATCATGCTGAGTTACAAAAATCCCCAAATCTCAATGGCTTATAGCAACAAACATTTATTTATTGCTCACTGTTCTACAGTCAACTCTAGCAACTCTGTTCCAGGCAGTGGGTTGGGTTCAGGTCTGTTCGATGTGTCTTCCTGTGCCAGAGATGAGGCTGAAGAACATGGGGGACATACTATTCTTTTAGTGGCCAGCAGGAGCCCAAGAAGGCTAATGGAACTTGCAATGCCTCTCAAAGCTTCTACTAGGATCTGGCACACTTCCACTTCCACCACCCACATTCAGTTGGTCTAAACAAGTTATGTGAGCAAGTTCCACATCAACAGGGCAGGGAAATATACTCCTCCCCTGAGGAGGTGGGGAAAGGAGAGTCAATATTTTCTGAACAACAATAAAATCCACAGTAATGCTCAATAGATAATTATCTACTGAATACCTGTTGAATTACTGTATGAACTAATCTACATGTACTGATATGGAAAGACTCCTAACACATCTTATTAAGAGACAAAAAGCAAGTTGCAAAGCAATACATATACTATGATCCAATTTATAAACACACTTACCAAAAAATAAAACCATATACTGATATAGGCACATATATTTTCATAAATGCATATAGAAGAGGCTGGAAGTAGATACACTAAATAGTTAACAGTATACCTTCTGGAAAGGGGAATAAGATTGGGTAGGAATAAAAGGGTACATTTGCTTTTACATCATTTCAAAATTTTTCACAAGAAGGCATTTGCGCTTAATTTGTATGTTTAGAAAAAAACACTGTTTTAAAAAAGAAGACAAAAATAAGGCAATGTCCATTGTGAAGCTCCTCACATAGTCTGGATTAGAAAAATGTCAAATGAGCAATTTTGAAGAAGTTAATGTCATAGTAAAAGTGATAAATTAATAACAAAATGTGCCTTAACTCTTATAATTGTTCAGTTACTGATGTGACATTTAAAAAACATTACAGCCTTTATGGTAAGTACCTTTATCTGGCTTATGAAATGATTATGAAATTATTTTGACAGTATCTTGCACTGACATTGTGTAAAAAGGAACATTTATTTAACCCATGCCATGTACATAGTGGATATTCAGCATTTGTTGCAATTAAGCAAAAATCCTAGCAAATCTATGAATAATTTAATAGTTCCAATTCACATAGGAATATCAAGTCTTCTTAGTGAAGAGAAATATCCTCTAAATGGAATTCTCTATCTTGAAGATATTGCCATAAGCCATACTGTAAAATAAAGTGGACATTCAACTTTCTACCCCTTTCTCTAGAACCTCATGCTTTACCAAGGTAGTCATAGATATAATCTTTCTGAAAGACTGAATCAGTTTATCAAGTAACATCTTAGAACATCTTACCAGGGCTGTGATGGCCACTTTTCATAGCTAACATCTCAGCAACCACACAGAGGATCACAAAGTTTGGTGGCTGAGGTCTTGGGAAAAAAAGTACACAAGTTAATCAGCCCCCAAACCCTCACTGATTGCCCATACAATGCACCCAGGATCTTAGATTAGTGAATACATTTCAAAGAATAAACACCTTATGAGAAAACAATAGTAATTTTAAAATTTGGTGTTCTTAGGTAATCTTTAAGGTGTTTTTTACTTGCTTAATTACTTAATTGTTTCTGTTTTGGATATGATTTTCAAATTTGCAGGTTCAGAAATTCGAATGTGTTAAATTATCTGAGGTTGAGAGCACCAGTTGGACCAGCTTGTGATAGTGAAATTCATAGGATATTCACTTACAAACCAGACCATGAATTTATTCATTTATACTACCCTACCAAATACCTCCCAGAGCATGGGTTTCACCTGCTATATGTACCCACTTCCCAGAGAAGAAAGGTTAAATTAAGTACAAATGATTGGCTGACAAATACTGGATTCAAAAAGAGGAAAATCTATGGTTTAACTAATGGTTATTGATCTGTGGTACCATGATAACCTCATTGTTAATGAAAATATCTGCCTGGCTGATTTTACACCTGGGTCAGTCCACCAGAGCAACCCTCTTCCTTGATGGTGACGGTGGACCCTGAAAAACTATCCTCATCAATTCCTCATTAAGAGTTTAGTTCCAGTGTTGGCCTGTGACTATCAGGGGTGTCCCCAGGAACCAACTGGTCTTGATTTCCAATTGTATTAGTGAAGATGGACTCTTTCAATCGAAAGTATTAGAAAGTAAAACTCAAACTAGTTTAAGCAAAAATTGTAAGTTATTTGTTCATCCCCTAACCAAATATTGTGGTTAAAGGGATAAAATGTGCTGATTGTCCAGGCCTGGGTTTCTAAAACACCCCTAGGATAATTCCTACCTCCAAAAAATTACAAGGACTAAGGGATGACAGAGTTTCTCCAGTAGAAAAGAAGAAAGATTAGATACTGGGCAGGCAAATGTAATAATATCTACTACACTACCTTTGTGGTTGAGATTCTTGGCCATACTTCCCTCCCCAGCTCAGAGTTACTTTCAGTGGGTAAAGGAGCACTGACGCCAATCATTAGTACAATGATAAACTGATGACTTCCTCTGTAAGGAAAAGAAAAACACAAAACAGAGGATGTTGGAATAGGCTAAAGGCTTAAATTCATTTCAATAATTTTAAGATTTACCTTCTTATTTTCCTTAGCGTATTTTATCTTTCACTTAGTTTTTATTACCCCACAAGATCAGTCTTCAGAAGATAACATGACAACTTAATATAACAAATAATAATGTGCATTGATTTAAGGATTACAATTTAAAATTTAGAATGCTGATAAGTTCAACAGGATTTATGTCTGGTGACGAGAATTGAGGAGCCTGGACCATGATACGGGGGACCAACTCTCAGCTAATATAATGAGCTAATTCCCTCACTACTTGGAGCTAGAATTTTTGGCTAGAAAAGAAGGAACTCTGTAACTTCAGTTATAAACGTGGTTCCAATCTAGGCTTTACCACTTATTAGTAACATAACCTATGACCAAGTTACTGACAAGTAATAAAAATTAACATTTCTTGAGCTCTGATTCTGTACCAAGCACTTACATACATAGTCCTTAAGCATCATAAGAACCTTGGAGGGTATGCATTACTAAATCCCTCAATTATCAAGTACTATCAATAGCAAGACAGCATCAATTTAATGGCAGCTTTACAAGGTGAAAATGTATGTACAAGACACAGCAATTAGAGGGACCCCCTCTCGTTTTGAGAGCTGTAACTTTCTACTCTAATAGAACTATCTTCTGCTACAAACTTAAAGAAAAACACACAGCAATTAGAAGGCACATCTCAATTTCAAACATTAAAATAAGAAGTGAAGATAAAGGGCTCCTTAACACAAGAAAATAGAGTATTGTCCCATTTTATATATGAGAACACTGAGGCTTAGAGAGGGGTAGAAAGTTGAATGTCCAATTTATTTTACAGTATGGCTTATGGCAATATCTTCCAGATAGAGAATTTCATTTAGAGGGTATTTCTCTTCACTAAGAAGACTTGATATTCCTATGTGAATTGGAACTATTAAATTATTCATGATCACATCAAAAATCACAATTAAACTACAGAACAACCATCACTGAAAATCACCTGAAGTCTAGCTGAACCAAAGTACTACCTCTAAGGAAATACAGAAGAAGCCACCTGGAGACTGGTAGGAGGCATGGAGACCCAGAATGGCCTGCTCCCACACCCATGTGTGGCAATTAAAAATCAGGAGGGCTATCTCAGCTGCGTAGGTCCCCCCTGAAAACCAAAGAGTCCCAGCCCCACATTAGGCTGCCCAGCCCATGGTTCCAGTGCCAGGACGAGAAGTCCCCACAACTTCTGGCTGTGAAAATGAGAGGAGATTGTGGCTGAGAGAGATGGAGGGTGGCTCGAGTCCCAGGCGATCCTCTTAAAGGGCCAGATCATGGACTCACTCACTGACAGACTATTTGCTCTGAGCTCCAGTGCTGGGGAAGCCGCTTGAGTGGAGACAGGGACATGTGAGGAGGAACTGAATTGCCTGGCTTTGAGGCAAGGGCTGAAGGGGCAACTTTCTCCCAGACAGAAGT
>NW_017731357.1:2431687-2478177 GCF_001890085.2 Hipposideros armiger | reverse complement strand
AACAAAAAGGATAGCAACTTGTCTGTTCCCATTCCCCCAATTCCCCAGCGCTGTTCCCATCCCCCAATTCCTCAATAAAAATCCTAAAAAAAAAAAGAAGTACAAATTGGTTGTTACACAGTAGTCATGGGGATGTAGGGTATAGCATAAGGCATATAGTCAATAATATTGTAATAACTATGTATGGTGTCAAATGGGGACTAGATTTATGGGGGTGATAGATATGAGGAGGTTTGGAGGGCAGGGTAAAAAGGTGAAGGGATTAAGAAGTACAAATTGGCAGTTACAAAATAGTCATGAGGATATAAAGTAAAGCACAAGGAATATAGTCAATAATATGGTAATAACTATGTATAGTGCCAGGTGGGTACTAGACTACTCAGGGGGATCACTGCATAAATTATATAAATGTCTAACCACTATGCTGTACACCTGAAATTAAAATCAATAATATTGAATGTCAATTGCAATTGAAAATTTAAAAAGGAGGGAAAAAAGTAAAGGGGAATAAGATGTTCAAATTTCCAGGTATAAAACAAGTAAGTCATGGGGAGGTAATGTACAGCATGGGGAATATAGTCAATAATATTGTGATAGCCTTATATGGTGTCAGATGGTTGCTGGACTCATCATGCTGATCACATCTTTAGGTATATAAATGTTGAATAATTATGGTGTATACCTGAAACTAATATAATAGTATATGTTAGGTATATTTTAATAAAAATGCTTTAAAAATGTGGGTGGTAACAGGTATCTCTCAAGGTCATCAGGAGAAGCAAATGGTATTTATTAAAACACAAGTGCCTAGATATAACTGGTGCATATTATTCTTTTTTTATAACAAAACAACCATAGGAATATATCAAGTAAGTAGCAAAAAAGAAACTAAAGGGGTGGGGATTGACAAAATAGGAATCAAGCAGACTTTAAATTAAGGTGACTTCTGCCTTGGACAGGCCTTCTCTTAAATATCCTTCTGGGGAATAGGTCAGTTCCACGACAACAAAAAAAAATCCATATTTTAAATCTGGGCTTCAACTGGTTGAGCTGTAAGTGCCAGGTACACATTAAGGTTGCTCAAATAGCCCAGGACTTTCTTTGCCCAAACTCACTCAAATTAAATAATTAATTTTTTCTTGATAAGAATTTATATCTTTATTAAAATGTTTAAACATAACTAAATGTAAAGTCAAAAAATAAGAAAGATTAAGTCTGAGCCAAGGGTGGTGTATATTCTGAATCAATTAGGTGTTATTTCTTTATCCCTTAACCGCTTCCATTCCTAATCCCTTTATTCTTTTATTTTCATGCTCTACTTGGAAGAGGAAATGCTCACCAACTTAATTCTATGCAAAAAATCTTTCCTTAATACAAAACAAGGCCACTCAACTGACTCAATCTTATGATTTCCTGTGATGACTTTCCTTCCCAACCTTCTCCTAACCTGCCTTTATGATAGTTTTTAATGCTGTTTTCTTTTGGTCCATTTAAAGTGACTGTTCTCCTTTAAAAGGGCAGGAAGTAAACTTTTATATTAGAAAAGCCATGCATTGTAGATTGTCAGCCACACACATGTCCCTTGTCTTTAAATACTCTGCTCTCTGTGGCATGAAGAAATTCATAGAACTTTGTTTATTGTGAGCATGTGTATTAGTTTTCTAGGGCCGCCATAACACATTACCGTAAAGTGGGTGACTTACAACAATAGCAATGTATTCTCTCACGGTTCTGGAGGTCAGAAGTCTGAAATCAACGTGTCAGGAGGGCCATGCTCCATCTGACGGCTCTAAGGAACACTCCTTCCCTGCCTCTTCAGCTTCTGGTGGCTGCCAGCAATCTTTGGCAATCCTCAGCTTGTAGACATATTAATCCAACCCGTCTCTGTCTTCACATGGCCTTCCTCTATATTTTCCCTCTGTTTCTCCTGTTCTCATAAGGGTGCTTGCCTTTTCGATTTAGGGTCCACCCTGTTAATCCAGGATGATATCATCTCAAGATCCTTAATTATATCTGCAAAGGCCCTTTTCCCAAATAAGGTCACATTCACAGGTCCAGGGGCTAGAACTCAGACATAACTTTTGGAGAGTCACCATTCCATCCACTATATCATCTAACACAAAGAAGAATCACTTTTAATCTAATAACCTTTTAAATCTTATAATTGCTCCCCTCTCCTTTTTTTACTTTTCTATATTTTTGTTATGAGTATATATTTCCTATGTAATGAAATAAAGGAGGACATTTTAAATGGATAATTCTTTAATGTCCCCTCGTTTCCAATGTTTGAACATTACTCAGGAGTTTATAAAGTTCCTTTCGATTTATATCTCCTGAGATGCTCCCAGTGATACTGTGTAACAGGTCAGACAAATATTATCACTTTAGAGATACAGAATCTGAGGCTTATAGACTTGTCCAAAATCTCCTGTCACTACAAGTCAGGGCTTCCCGAATCTTCATATTTTCATTACACATAGCGTAACAGAAGGTGATTTTTTTACATTTTAAATAATACAGAACATGCTCATCTTGAATATTAATCTTGGTAGAAGTGAGAAACCCCACCAGCATTTAACCTCCAAGACTTAATTAGCTCACTCAATGAGATGCAATCTAACGCATTTCTAAACCATTTATTGTGGTCATCTGGTCAAAACATAACCTCTGACCTCTAGTAATTCATTCTTATATAGTTATCTCTCCAGTATAGGAATGGTGATAGTCTGTGAGTGGTTTTCATGAATATTTTCACTCCTTCTGAAATTGAGGATGCTTTAGTTCATTCAGGCTCCTATAACAAAACACAGTAGGACCATGGTAGTAAATAGAAGGGCTCAGTCCAGTAGGGGGACTTCCCAAAGAATGCCCACAGAGGCCCACTTTGCAAAATACACCGTAGGTGTACTTCTACCTTTCAGAAGGACTATGAGTGCTGGAAAGCTGGTATGAAGGCAGAAAACAAAGGCTATTATATTCCCATGAACTTTAAAGAAAACAATATACAATTGTCATGAGAAGTGTAACCTTTGGACTGCTCTAGAATGCAATATCCTTGCCAAGTGGGCAAACGCTTGATGGTGTTGATTTGGTTTTGTGTTTGCTTCTAATAATAAAAGGAAAGTGGTAGATTTCTGGTGGCAGACAGCCAAACCATTCATGTAAAGATTTTGTATGTGTCTATGTGTTTACTTTGAATTATATAACTTACTCCCATTTAATCATTTATATTGACTTTAAAGAAGCAAGCAGTACCTATATGAAAAGTTAAATTTATCACACGCTACATACAGAGATTGCTTCAGAAGTCTCCCGTTTCAAAGAAAATAGTGATGTGTCTAATTTCAATCAAACCCAGTATGCATGGAACAGAAGATCACAGAGCCGGAGATGAAATAAATAGCACCTGCTGGGTCCTTTGAGGAGTACATAAATTATGAGGGGGAAAGTTCTACAGTAAGTACGATGTAATGCACATCTCTGTGTGATGTCTGTTCTATGGGCCTCTCTCCTTTTCCCTCTCTTTCTCTCTGCTCATCTGCAGGCCAACAAGCTCTACAGACAACACTGCTGGCCTCCATTTCAGCAGTCTACCCATGCATGATGCCATACCCTAAGGTCCTTTAAGAAGAAAAGATGGTCTCCTAAACACAAACTGTTAAGTTATTGTCACAGCCTGCAACCTAAAGGAATGTTCTATAATGAACATAAGCACGCTGAGCAGAAGTTCAGTTGCACTGGTTCCCTGGCTCAGGAAACTGGTTCCCTGGCTCAGGAAAGGTATCAACCGATTGACTGCAACACGGACCTTTATAAGAGACATTGGTGGTGCCTTATCCAACCCCCTCTTCCGGGCCAGTGCTCCCGTTCCCCAGCTGCCAGGAATGGTGGTTGCTGAGAGCTCATAGCTGCCCCTTTCTCCAGAGAATTGCTCTTGGGCAAATAGCGCCATACGGCAAGGGAGAGGACACTCTACTCCACTATCCCCAGGCAGCCCAAAGCCAATGACTGACTGGGAAGTACAAAAGGCAGGCCACCTTGCCTCAAGGTACAACTAATTATATGGTACAATCAAGCTGCAGAGCTCCCTGTGAGACCTGGCTGAAGCTAGTCTCCAGGTGACACTACCTTTCTTAAAGGTTTTCCTTTGCTCCATCCTTTTTCCCTCACTCTCATTCTCCTGAGAACACTCCCCCAATAAATCACTCATCCAAGAAGCCCCGTCTCAGGTTCTGCCTCTAGAACCTTGCTGAAGACATTTCCTTTATGTGGAGAGCAAGAGCAACCCTAGACAGCAGAAATGCTGCCTCTTTGCAGCACCGCACCAGGAGGGCCTGCACTCTGACCTCTGACCCAAGTAGCCAATGAGCCACCAAATAAAACCTGTCTACTTAACATCTTGTCACTTTAAGCCCTCCGCAGTCACCACCCCAGTTCAGGCTCTCATGGCTTCTCAGCTAGGTTCATGCCATTTCTTCCTAACTGGTCTTCCTGACTTCAGACCTATTAGCTATCTCTATCTGGTGGTATCTTTCTGAATGACAAATATGAATATGATCATGTTACTTTATCCTCAAACACTCTCACTGGCTACCTTATTACTCTCAAAGCAATAATAATTGCCACCCTTTATTATATACTAAGTGATTTACATTCATTATCAAATCCTGTGAAGTAAAACTGCAACAAAAAAAGTTATAATGATCCCCTTTTTCATGTAACAACATTGAGTCTCCGAAGGCAAAGGAATTCAACCAAGGTCACACAGCTTACCATAAAAGGCTGATCTGGAAAGAGTTCTAGCTGACTCCAATGCTATGCTCTTAATGTCATTACTAGGTTGCTTCTCAATAAATCCAGGCTCAGTATTCTGGTTTTCAGAGCCCTCTAAGTTTACTTCCCCCCATTCATCATACTCCTTACCCCAGCCAAACCAGACAACTCACCATTCCTCCAACACACTTTGAACACCTGTCTTTCCTGCTTCTACTGTTTTATCTGGGTAGAAGTTCCTCTGCCCACTCCTCTACCTAACACACCCTTGTGGTAGACTCTACGTTGTGACATTGACCCTCCTCCCATCAAGTGGTGCGGCCTATGGCCCCTCCCCTTGAATATGGACTGGTCATAGTGACTCTCTCCTTACCAGTAAATTATGCTGCATGACTTCCAAGGCTAGATGAGAAAAGTTCACATAACTTCTGCCTGAGATCACCACACTATAGAAGCCATGTGTAGGTGCTCTAGTTGGCAGCCCAGCTGAGCTTCCAGCTGAGTTCCCAGGGACAGCCAGCATCAATGCCAGCCATGTGAATGTGCCATCTTGGGCATCCAGGCAATTGAGTTTCCAGAGGACTGCAGCCCTAGTCACAACAGATCAAAACTATTTAAAAGACCCCAAGCAAGAACTGCTCAGCTGATACCTTCCTAAATTCCTGAACATAAGAATTTTAGCAAACTAAAATGATTGTTTGATGCCACTAATTTTGGGGGTACATTGTTATAAACCACAGTAACTATGATAGCTCTACAATCTGCCTCATTAAATGCCAATTCCATAGGAAGCCTCCCGAGTGGGATTTAATTTCTACCCTCCTGAAAGTCTTATAACAATTAGCTTCTCAAATATGTCACTTATTATTATACAATTGGTCTTATATGATAGTTACTTGTGTGCTTGCCTTTTCTCTCTAATCCACACATATTGAGAGTAAGAAAAATGCAGTATTAATACTCATTGATCTTTATATTCCATAACTACTAACCCAGTGCCTGAAACCAAGTAGATACTTAATAAATATTTGTTGTCGTGAACTAAATTGAAGAGATAAGGAAAGTCTTAGTCCCCATCAAGAGGAGAAAGTTGCAAATCTCTAGGCTTAATGGAATTACAGCATTGTGCTACACTCCCAACCTGAACAAAAGAGTAAAACTTGCCAATAAAAGACTAAAAAGCCCCATTAAATCGGGGGAGACAGTACAGTGTTGTATCATTGGAGAGAATGGGGTCTGCCAGCCTGGGTAAGAATGTCAGCTGTACCACTTACTTGCTACATGATGTTGGTAAGCTACTTCTCGTGTCAGAACTTCAGTTATCCCCTTTACAAAATAGATTGAGAGTGCCCACCTCCTACAGTTGTCCTGAGGAGAAAATGAGATAATTTCTGTAAAGCACTTCATTTGGTGGTTCAATAATAAGCCTTTAATAAACGGTAGCAATTCGTAGGATAGGTAGTAAGTATAAAGTTCCTGGGACAATTGCACAGTTTCATTCTTTTCTACACAATGATTTGTCACATAACTCACTAAGACTCCTTTAAAATATATTCACACACCATAAATAATCCTTTGCCAGACCATTTGTCCTGATTTTTGTTTAAAAAAATATGGTCCCCTAACTCTCTAGACGAAAGGAGGAAAATCTCCTGCCTCTGATGGCTCAACTCCTATCCTGCGAGTTTCATGAATACAGGGGCCTAGCCTTAGTCTCTCTTCCAGGCCCCAGCAGGTACTCAAAGGAAGGAGGGTGTCTATCTTAAACTGGATGTGGCTGCCAGCTTCTGTTGTGATAATATGACTTCAAATTGTTGCCATAGTGGCTTGGACTGTAGATAATGCTTTGTAGGGACATTAAATGAAGTAAGACCCCTAAAAGTGGCATTTAGAAGCAAAATGTGGACCCTACTAAGTGAGGCACAGCTCCAGGGCTCACCATTTACACTGTTGGATTCCAGAGGGTGCCATTCACATAGGATACAATGTAATGGTGTCCCCTGGTGTTGTGCAACATAACAGCCTGGAGCTCAGTGAATGTTATGTGCACGCATGTGCCCTTACCCAATCTGCCTTCACTGCTGCAGAAGAAAAAGACGCTAGGAGCACGCTCCCCTCCCCCGCAACCTGCATCTCTAAGTGTAGGTACCAAGAAGTACTTTATTCTGGAAAAGAGAATAAATAATGTGTGCAATGATTATTTTATAAGATGTAAAGATACACTATTAACTAACTTGTAAGGCTCCAAACCGATCTGGCTTCCTTATTTTTCCCAAACAGAGAATACTTCTTTGGCAGCAACTTTTCTTAAACAAATGTTGCAATTTTCTTTTATCAGAAAAGTCCCCCTTCCTTCACCAAAACGAATAAGCAAAGAAACTTGTTCACAACCCTACTTATTATGCAACATCATCATTTATGGACAACAGTGGGGAATATAATGAAAGAAGAGAATTTGAAACGTCCCCCACCCCAAATGACCTTAAACATAACGAAGGATTAAAAATCCTTGGCTTTGTTCTTAATGTGTGCATTTTGTATTATGCATGGGGATTCTTTGGGGTAGCTTAAACAATACAAAACCAATGCTGAATCATGAACCTGGACTACACCCTAATAAATCCAGAGGCAATGTGTTCACAGTATGGAATCTTCTAGCACTGAGGGATTTAGAAGATGTTGCTTAATCCATCCTAATCCCTTCTGTTCCAGCTTTTCCATTTCCTTTTATGTTGTCCTCAATGGAAACGGAAAAACCTGCCACCATTAAAACCCCTTGCTATATAGGGAGTCAGTCCTTCCTCTTGGGTACAGGTCATTGGGTTCCCAAACATTTCCCAGAAGAGAGAACCCTACCACACACATGCTCTGGCTTCCTTTTATTGGCTGTCCATGCTGGCCTCTGAATGAACTGGGCGTGTGATGCAGAGGGAGGGAAATATGGGCCTTTGTTAGTGTAACAGAATGAGCATAGGACAATACGAAGAAGTGGTAAAAAGGGGTCTCGTTGGCACCTGAAGACCTTCTCCTGGGCCTCCTTCTTCTGTACTAAACATAACTTCCCTAGTGTTGAGACCTTTCATCATAACCGATGAAAGCTCTCTGATAATAATAACCACAATTCTGAATACCTTTTCAGTATTCTTTATAGAACCCCATACCAAGGACCAAACACACTGACTCTTCATAATAACCTTGCAAGATGGGTATTTACTATTAGTGTTTTTTTGAAAATAAAATAAGAGACTCAGAGAGATAAGGGTGCCAAGTTAGAAAGCAGCAGAGCTGGGATTCAATCCCAAGTCTGCTGATTGAAAGCTCCCAGCAGGCTGCCTCTGGCTCCTGCAAACCACACTGCAGCTTAAACCACACAGCACCTAAACGCATTAGTCAGCATTGGCCTGAGAAGCAGAATTTCCCTATAGGTCCCTAAGATCTTCCTCCCATCTGAGTATTCCAGCTTTGTCAAGATTTTTTAAAAAATGAGACACCAGTCGTTACACCAGTCCTCTTGTTATATCCTAAAATATATTAAAACTTCCCCTTGCCCAGGGCCCTCCCCACCATCTACTTTTCAGCACTCCCTGGCACCCACAGCAAGTGGAAGACCAGGGGGTCAGCATTCACATGGCAGTTGAGACGGAAACGTAACTTTTTAACATGTGTCCCTGTTCCTCTGGAAATAAACCAACAAAAAGTATGGGTACACTACACCAAATACACCATCACCAAAATAAGATACAGCAGATATTCATTCTTTCATTAATATTTGGTGAGCAATTAAGATAAGATTTTCCCTAACACTTTCTTACATTGCTAGGATGAGTCTAAATTGATATAAACTCTATGGAGGACAACAGAGAAATATCTATGAAATCTATAAAAATTACATGTGCACATACCATTTGTCTTAGATGAGCTTCCCTAGAAATAGAGGCTGAGACAGGGATTCTTGTGCAGATGACTTATCGAGAGAATGTTCTCAGGAGAAATATGCAGGGGAGCAAGGGAAGAAGGGTGGCAAGAGAAAGAGCTAGAACAAGATGTGGCTTCAGATCAGCCCAGCCTCATCTTGCTCCCACAAGGAGCTCTTGAGTGCAAATTGCATGGCAGAGGTTGTCCTCCCCAGTGACAAGGAGGCTGGGCTGTTATACCCACATGTCTGTCTGTCATTGGCCAAGGGCTGTTCCCAGAAGGATGTGTCACTTCTAAGACATCTGTGGGCCAGGCAGCAACTGTCACTCACTAGCAGTTTCCCAGAAAAGAAAGCAGGTGTGAGCTTTTAGCAGCCAACATCTGCAGCAGTTAGGGAATGTGTATGCCAGACCCACAAAAGAGATCTGGGCCAGGCACCAACAACACCTGCCCTCAGTTGACCCAGCAATTCCATATCTAGTAATTTATCCTCAGATACGTTTGCCAATAGGCAAAGTGATGCATGTCCAAGTTTATTTATTGCAACATTGTATATAATAAGAAAAGGCCCATCAATAAGTGACTAGTTATTTACATGATAGTACATCAATACAATGGAATATTGGGTGGATGTGGGGAAAATAAGAGTAAGGAAACCTTACATGTATGGATATAGAATGACTTTAAATACACATTTTTACCTGAAAAAAAGCAAGGTGCAGAATACAATATGTATAGTATGTTACTATATATGTTTTCTTTAAGATCATACATATGTACTTGTTTATATATGCTTAAGTTAAGGATAGACAAGAAACGAAACACTGTTTGAAAAACAGTGGGAGGGAGAGTTTTCAGTGCATATCACTTTATACCTTGTGATACTACATGAATATATTACCTATTAAAATTAAATGAATGAGGATGGATGGATAGAGAGATGATAGATGATAGATGATAGATAGATAGATGATAGATAGATAGATAGATAGATTAGATAGATAGATAGATAGATAGATAGATTGATTGATAGATATAGATAGATTGATTTGCCCTGAGACCCAGCTAGGAGTTTCTGTTACTCCTTCGACAACCAAAAGAGGCAGAACCAAATGAACATTTTAAAATGTAATTATTTTCCTATTCAGTAGTAACTTTCTCCCTGATGATTGCTAATGCATTCCCTGCACTTGTAATTTCTAGTTTAACCAATATCCTCTTATTTTCTGACATATTTCAAGTCCTCCACCCATCCCTATTACTCATATCTCCCAAAGGATGTTTGATTTTTTTTCTTAAACATATGCAATTTACATTACTTTTGTTTAAAATAAAACTTTTTTTACATCTTCTTTTATTTATACATGGGATTTCAATGATTTTTAAAAGATTTTTGTTAAAATATAGTTAACATACATATTAGTTTCAGGTGTACACCATGTTATTCAACATTTATATACCTAAAGAAGTGATCACCATGGTAAGTCCAGCAATCATCTGATACCATACCATGCTATCACAATATTATTGACTATATTCCCTATGCTGTATACTACATCCCCATGACTTGTTTTATACCTGGAAATTTGAACCTCTTATTCCCCTTCACCTTTTCCCCCCTTTTTTCATTTTTCAATTACAGTTGACATTCAATATAATTTGATACTAATTTCAGGTTTACAGCATAGTGGTTAACGTTTATATAATTTAGGAAGTGATCCCCCTGACTAGTCTAGTACCCACCTGGAACTATAGTTATTACCATATTATTGACTATATTCCCTATGCTGAACTTTACAACTGCATGACTATTTTGTAACTAGCAATTTGTACTTCTTAATTCCTTCACCTTTTTCACCCGGCTCCCAACCCCCTCCCATCTATCACCGAGATAAATCTAGTACCCATCTGACACTATACATAGATATTGCAATATTATTAAGTATATTCCTTATGCAATATCCTACATCTCCATGACTACTGTGTAACAACCAATTTGTACTTCTTAAGCCCTTCCCGTTTTACACTTATCCCCAATCTGGCAATCTTCAGTTTGTTCTCTATATCTGAGTTTCTTTCTCTTTTGTTTGTTCATTTATTTTGTTCTTTAGATTCCACATGTAAGTGAGATCATATGGCATTTTTTCTCTGTCTGACTTACTCCACTCAGCACAATATCCTCTAGACCAGCGGTTCTCAACCTTCCTAATGCCATGACCCCTTAATATAGTTCCTCATGTTGTGGTGAACCCCAACCATAAAATTATTTTCGTTGCTACTCTATAACTGTAATTTTGCTACTGTTATGAATCGTAATGTAAATATCTTTTTGTTTTCCAATGGCCTTAGGAGACCCCTGTGAAAGGGTCGTTTGACCCCCAAAGGGGTCATGACCCACAGGTTGAGAACCGCTGCTCTAGACCCATCCATGTAGTTGCAGATAGCAAGATTTCATTCTATTTTTTATGATTGAGTACTATTCCATTGTATATATGTACCACCTCTTCTTCTTTATCCATTCATCTATTCAGGGACACCCAGGTTGCCTTCATATCTTGGCTATTGTAAATAATGCTGCAATGAACATATGGATGCACATGTCCCCTCAAAGTAGCATTTTGGGTTTCTTCACATAAATACCCAGAAGTGGGATTACTGGGTCTTTCTTTGTCTCTTGTTATAGCCTTTGTTTTAAAGTCTATTTTGTCTGGAATAAGTATTGCTATCCCAACTTTTTTTTTATTTTAATTTTCATGAAGTCTCTTTTTCCATCCCTTTACTTTCAGTCTGTGTGTGTCTTTCTACTTGAAGTAACTCTCTTGTAGTCAGCATATGTAAGGATTTTGTTTTCTCATCCATTCAGCCCTCCTATGTCTTTTGATTGGAGCATTTCATCCATTTACATTTAAAGTAATTGTTGCTAGATATGTAGTTATTGCCATTTTATTATTCACATTTTTATTTTCATCTTAAAGAAGTCCCTCTAACGTTCCTTGTATTACTTGTTTGGTGGTGATGAATTCCTTTAGCTGTTTTTCTGTTTTTTTATTCTAAATGATAGGTTTGCTGGGTAGAGTACTCTTGGTTGTAGGTCCTTGCTTTTCATCACTTTGAATATTTGGTGCCAGTGCCTTCTGGTCTGCAAAGTTTCTGTTGAGAAATCATCTGACAGTCTTATGGGAGCTCCCTTGGAGGTAACTGCTTTTCTCTTGCTGCTTTAAAGGAATGCCTGGGACTGCAGCCACCTCATCTCAGCCACAATCTCCACTGTTTTTCACAACCATAAGTCACAAGGACCTCACTCCCTAGCATTAAAACCTTTGGCTGGGGAGCCTGGTGTGGGGCAGGGGCCTTCTGTTCCTCCAGCAGGGAAGAGGCACCTGTGCAGCCGAGATATGCCTCCCAAGTTTTAATGGTTACACATGAGTGTGGAACGATTCCATGTCTCTGCCCCTCCTACCAATCTTGAGATGGCTTTTCCTGTGTGTACTTAGTTATAGGACTTCAGCTCAGCTAGACTTCAGATGATTCTCATGATGGCTGTTCTGTAGTTTAGTTGTAATTTTTATGTGGTCATAACAGGGGGTAAGCACAGTGTTTACCTACTCTGCCATCTTAACCATAAATCTAGAAGTTTGATTTCTTAATCAAGATGAAATCAATGAACTATTGCACTGGCAACAGGCTCTCTTTTTGAAATCTGAACCAAGCTATAGGCCCAAGCTATAATTGAGGATTTTTATAATTAAAAAATGTATTAGTAAGAGTGCTAATTTTATCAATCAGAGGCTAATAGATGTCTCAAGACAAAATGGCCCCATGGCTAAATAAATTTAGGCTAAGTAGGGGGCCAGCCAAGTGGCTCAGCTGGTTAAGAGCTTACTCAAGAGTGCGAGTTCTGAGCAACAGGGTCGCCGGTTCGATTCACAGCCTGAGCTGAGCTGCCACTGAGCTGCCAACAGGTGGCAGGATGGCTCAGCTAAAAAAAAATTTAGGTTAAGTAGATCTATATACTGCAAGACTTATCAGAGTCTTTAATGTTACAATGTGCATTTTATATCTCCTAAGATGCAGAATTCTAAAACTACTTGAATACACAATTGGAGAAGGGCTCAGCTGGGCAGTTCTTGTTTGGGCTCTCTCAACTACTGGAGTCATAGGAAGGCTCAACTGAGCTGGATGTCTACAATGGCTCACTCACATTGCTGGCACTTTGGCTGTTGGCTGGGAGTTCAGTTTGGCTGTTAACAAGAGCACCTCCACTTGGCCTCAACAGCATAATGGTCTCAGGGTAGTTGGATTTCTTACATGGTAATTGGCTACCCCCACAGCAAGTGTCCCAAGAGAACCAAGCAGTAGCTACATGGCCTTCTATGAATTTGCCTCAAAAGTTATGTACGAGATGTGATCAAAAGATACAGTGAATGTTTAAATTAAAAAAAAATACAGTAAAAGACACATTGCCATTAATTCTCCTCAAAATACTCCTCGCTTCAAACACACTTATTCCATCATTCTTGCCACTTTCTGAAGCAGTCCTGGAAGTTCTCTTTCATGAGTGTCTTTACTTCATCCTCCATTATGACAATGCTCTGTGTCACATACCACTTCTGGTACGGCAATTTCTGTCAAATAAAAACATTACAGTGTGTCCTCATCCACCTTATTCACCAGATCTGGCACCGTGAGACTTCTGGCTCTTCCCCAAAGTCAAAATGACCATGAAAGGGAAACTTCTTGAATTGATTCAGGACATCAAGTCAGCCATGACAGCTCAATTAAAGACACTCACAAAAGAGGGCTTCCAGAACTGCTTCAGAAAGTGGCAAGAATGATGGGATAAGTGTGTTTGAAGCGAGGAAGAGTATTTGAGGGGGATTAATGGTAATATGTCTTTTATTGTAATGAAAATATTTTTAATTTAAACATTTACCATATTTTTAAATCACACCTCATAGATTGCTTTGCTGATTCTACTGATTACAAATGAGTCACTAAGGTCAGCTCAGATTCAGGTGGAGAAGCCACAGAACCCACCTGGGAAGGGTGTCAAAAAATTTGTGGACACATTAAACTGCCACAATTCATTATTGCTTTGATTGTACAGATGGCACCCAAAAAATACATTTGACCAAAAACAATTGAATCCATGCTGCTGAAAAGACAAAGTGGTAATGTATGCATTTCAACATCAAATACAGGGTTTACTCAAATACGTGGAGGATGCTGTATAAACATGCATTGCCATTTATTTAATCAAAGGCAAAGCTGGTTTCTGCATGAACCTGCTCTAGACCATGAATCATGTCTGTTTGTTATAGAATCATGCCATGTGTTAACTGCATGTTTCACTGAGTTATTTTTTTAATTGACAAATAAAGCTGGTTTCAAGATTAATAGCAGTGTATAAGAAAGAGCTGTCAAGTGTTCTATGTGAGTCTATTTGATAATCATACCACTTACGGTAACTATGAAGAAACTGTAGTATTTCTGATCAATTAACTTCACCATGTTTATGAGTATTGAACTATGCATCCTTTTTGAAACTATTTTGAGGGGAAGAAATAATGCTCTATGGTTTATTTTGATAACAAAAACATTAATCTTTAGTATAGGAATTTTGACTTCTCTGTTTAGACCATCAATATCACTTCAATGTTTCAATGATATATGTCTATGGAAGTAAAATTGAACATCCAGATAAAAGGAAACGCTGACTTTCTTTACCATCCAACTAAAGGACGAAAATACCAGAAGGATTATTTCATCAGGACAATGAATCAAAAATGAGGACCCCCACACTTAAGCATATTATAAAATTCCCTGTCAGCAAGTCTGAGAGTTATGTAACCACTACAAGTACACTCTCTCCAGTCCAATAAAATGACATTACCAGCAAAACCTCAGAGTATGTGAGTAATGCATAATTAACACATTTGGAAAATCATGTGGCTAAGGCAAGTAAATCTTTCACAAGCTCATAATGTACAAGAAAGATTTTACATATTCAATACAGGGAGGAGAGTAAATCAGGCTGACTGAAGAAGAGGTTTGAAAAAGGTGGACTATTTTATTTTATTTTTTTTTAAAGATTTTTTTATTGGGGAATGGGGGGATGGGAACAGTGCTGGGGAATTGGGGAAAGGGGAACAGACAAGTTGCTGTCGTTTTGTTCTTCAATCTAGTTGTGGAGGATGTTGCTTCACTGGCCCAAGTTGGCACCATCATTGCGCCCCTCTCTGGCGAGGCAGATCAGTCGCTGGCTCACTGTGGCTGCTGGCCGCTCACGCTGGCTGCTGGCCACACACGGTAGCCCATGGCAACGCACTGCCACAGGGACTGCAGCCCACGCCGTCGCCGGCGACTCACGGCAGCCCAGCTCCAGGTTGAGCTGTTGTTCAGCATCTTAGCTGTGGAGGGCAGTGTCACTGGCCCTCATATGTGGGATCCGAACCGGGGCCCTCTGGCATCCCAAGCGAGTTCTTAACCATCGCGCCACTCGGCCGGCCCAAAGGTGGAATATTTTAAAAGGGAGCGAGGCATGAGTCTTTGTGCCAGGTCCTTGTGTATTTGTTTAAGCAAATTGTTCAGGGAGACGGATGAGGCAAAAGTGATTCTGTGCCCTCCAGCCAAGCTGGGTATAACGATATCATTCATGGACCAGCACTGATCAGGTAAGCTGGGACAGAAGAATTCATCCTCAGTGGCAGGTGACAGCACAAAAATCAGGGGGCAGAACCAATAGGTATGGCTCTGGATTGGAGGGAAGGTTGGCTTGATGAGGAAAGTTATAAGAAAAACAAACTGCTGAAACACTAAGCATGACCTTCTCAATCACAGGCCAGTGTGCAAGGGGCTCAGGTCACTTTTTACTAAGAGTGATCCAGTTCTACAACCTTTCATGTTTTCCTTGCTCTTGATGAGTCTGCAGGGGATACTACCTGGACCATGTTAAAGATTGATAAGCTCTTAAAACTGGGAAGGGCTTCAGAGAGCATATGGTTCAGCCATATCGCTTTAGGAAAAGTCCTCTGGCTCTCAATACATAACAATTTTCACATCTTCAAAGGTCCGTAGGCTCAACTGTTAGCTTTGCATGGTTACCACCCATTTCTAAGGTCTCTTCTCCAAACTCTGTTTTCTCAGAGCTCTCTGTGCACTCCACACTCTCAGAATTGTCCACGATTTCCCACTTTGCAGTCATTGTGGCCAAATACCATAGCTTCCCAAACTTCTCAAGTTCCCATTTTGCTGCTGAAGAGAAAGTTGGTTGGGTCATTTCTAAACACTTGAGAATGGTAGTGATTTCCTGGAGAACTTCTGAGAACCACCTGCTACTCCCAGTGCTTCATGCTAGAAGGAAGCTCCGTGACCATTTCTGTAACCTTCCAGCAACAGCCCTCAGACCCTCACTTCCCCAGCTTCCCCACATCATGTAAACCCTCAAGCTCTTGGTCTCCGGCAATACACAGAGTGGCTCTGTTTTCCTGACCAAACCCTGTCTTCCTGTCAAAGTCTGCTTGTATTGCGAGATATCCAAACTCACTGCACAGTGAGAGCCAATATTGCTACTCTGAATCAGGAGTTCTGGGAGCAGAGTATGGGGTGCAGTGGTGCTTGGCACAGGAGTCACAAACACACTGGACTAAGTGTGTTTTTGCTTATACAGAAAATATATGGAAGGGGTATTATATGGATATTGAAGTGTGTCCTGGAATTGAAGGAAGAGTTAGACAATTAGACTTCAGGAAGGGCAGAGAATAGGTCCTGAGGAAAATGGGGAACTCGCGGATTCCTCTCTCCTCATCTCTAGGTTTTGCTTCTCTCTGCATTTCTGCTTTGTCCTTCTCTTTCATTGCATAAAAGTTTTCTGTGTCCCAAGCAAATGGAAGCAAACATTCTAGATTAGTTTGTACCAAAGAAGCAGGTAGAGATAAGAAGAGGGCCATTGCCCTGCACCAAACCTCTACTTGGGTCAAGTTCACAAAAATTTGAATGCAGACTGTGCACATCGAGACAGAAGCCTCAGCCTGGAAAGAAGGCATGGCTGGGGATCTGGTAAGAGAGACGTCTGAGCAGGTGCAGAATCACATTCCAACAGATACCACTGGTTCAGCGTGGAAGTGGTGGTTTCACTTTTCACACTGAAACACAATGGTTCTTCATCAGTACATGGAGTAACAATCCCAGGAAATAGAAGGCGTGCATGTCTCTTGTATTCAATTTCCTGCTGTTAAAGGGGTGCTGAGTTGAGGCAGCTGCCAAACAGTTCAACAGACAAAGTCAGAATGTAAGTGAAAATAGAACAAAGGAAAAGGAAAACAAAGAGAAAGGAAAAGATACTCCAAATGAACTTGAAAACAAAAATTCTAGTACATATCAAGAAATTTCATGCTAAGGAAAAAACATCTAGTAAAGAATCTGATATGAATTCAATACAAGTGAAGTCAGTATTATGAACAGAAAGAGTCTTAAAAGCAATTATGTTTTGGGTGCTCCAGGAGATCAGTGAAGGTATAACATCTATTTAGAAAAGGACAAAAAAAAAAGAAGAGAAGATGAAGAAGAGGGCAGGGGGCAGAGCTGCTTCTCTGCTCCTTGGGCTTCTTACATCAAGCAACTCCTCCTCCCCAAACCCCACCCCTTCTCACTTAAGGCCATCAGTCCCATGCAGTGCACCCAGAGCACAGCCCAGGGAAGCCCCATCGCCTTTTCTCTTCTCCAAGCGCTGGGCTCCGTGACTGCTCTCCGCTGTACTCCAGGTGTCACTGTCATCTGCTAGACTCCTTGTGGAAGTTCTGTTCTCCTGTCCTCCCACAGTGTAAGTGCTTCCTCTTTTTTTAATTAACAGACTATTCTTTAGAGCAGTTTTAGGTTTACAGACAAACCAATCAGAAAGTACAGAAGGTTCCTAAATGTCCCTTCTCCCCCACCAACCCACAGTTTCCCCTATTATTTAATTATATTTTGGCTTAGGTTGGTACATTTGTTACAATTGATGAACCAATATTGATACATTCTTATTAACTAAAGTCCATAGTTCATACGGGTTCACTCTTGGTGTTGTACATTCTATAGGTTTTGAAAAACGTATAATGACATGTATCCACCATGACAGTATCATACAGAATAGTTTCACCACCCTAAAAATCCTCTGTGATCCACCTGTTCATCCCTCTCTTCTCCCCAATCCCTGGCATCCATTGATCTTTTTATTGTCTCCATAGTTTTGCCTTTTCTAGAACAACATATAGTTGGAATCACACAGTGTGTAGCCTTTTCAGATTGGCTTCTTTCACTTAGCAATATGTGTATTTAAGTTTCCTCCATGTCTTTTCATGGCTTGATAGCTCATTTCTTTTTGGCACTGAGTAACATCCACTGTCAGCATGTACCACAATGTATTTATCAATTTACCTACAGAAGGACATCTTGGTTGCTTCCAAATTTGGGCAATTATTAATAAAGCTACCATAAACATCCATGTGCAGGTTTTTGTGTGGACGTAAGTTTCCAACTCCTCTGAATACCAAGAAGTGTGATTCCTGGATCACATGGTAAGAGTATATTTAGTTATGTAAGAAATGCCAAACTGTCTTCCAAAGTGGCTGGACCATTTTGCATTTCCACCAAAAATGAATGAGAGTTCCTGTTGCTCTACCTCCTCACTAGCATTTGATGCTGCCAGTGTTCTGGGTTTTGGCCATTCACAATAGGTGTGCAGTGGTGTCTCATTGTTGTTTTTATTTGCAATTCCCCAATGACATAAGATGTTGACCATCTTTTCATATGCTAATTTTCCATTTGTATATCTTCTTTGGTGGGTGTCTGTTCAGGTCTTTTGTTCATTTTTTTTTTAAGCTGAGCCATCCTGCCACTTGTTGGCAGCTCAGCAGCTACTCAGCTCAGGCCAGGAATCAAACCACTGTTGCTCAGAGCTCAAACTCTTGAGCGAGCTCTTAATCAACTAAGCCACTCTGCCGGCTTTTGTTCATTTTTTAATCAGTTGTTTGTTTTCTTATCATTGAGTTTTCAGTGAGTGCTATTTTTTTTTTCTAATGACAGGTTTTGGAAAAGCCAGATCTCTAAGTTCTCCCAGGGCATTAACTACGAGACACCCTGCTATCCCCTGAGATAGTTCAAAGACCTTGAGTTGAGATTTCCCCTCTTTCCTGACGCTCACGGGAGATTTTTGATCTGTGGACATGAACCGTGGAACTGCATGGGCCACTGTTGACAGACTTGCTTCAGGGCCCAGTTGATAACTAGAGCTGCAGCCAGTGCATCTGGCCCATTCTGCTAGCGATGGAACATTTTTAGCCCACAGTGCTATCACACTTGTGACAAAGAAGCCAAACATTAACAAATGCCAAGATTTATTTGTAGTCATGTCAGAAGCCCCCCTAGGATCCACTTTACCTCTCTCCCAGACCCTCTGAATCCCATATTTTTAAAGAAATCTGGGCAAGTGGAGGTTGGGAGAGCAGAAGAGCATTGAGATTCGAAGTTGGCTGCAACAACCATTCAGATTACATTCATTGCTTTGAATTACGCAGCCAGTGCCGCCCAGTGTTCTTCTACCCACAGCTGTGAAGACTGCACAGGAAAAAGTGGGAGGTCTTCATCCTGAAACAAGGGTGCAAAGAATCATAGAAAAGACTGAACACGGGACTTGATTGGTATGGGAGCTTAAGTATGATCAATCTGATTCTTCCACTGACTGGTTTTGGCTTGAAGCATCTGATGAGCTTGTTCTTGCTTCTTAGACCTCAAAGCATGGAGGATTTCACTTGAGAACCTTGCAGTGATGACAAACAACAGAATCTGACAATAACTTCATCAAAGAAGAAAACTCACCAAAGAAGAAGTTGAAGGAAGGTGGTGAGAAGAGAAAAAAAAAAGAAAAAAGATGATACTTTCAACAGGGAGAAGAAATGAACAGAGCCCATGTTTTCCCAAGTGAACTTCAGAGCTCTCAGTGCTGGTAAAGAGGAGGAGAATAATAAATCCTCTTAGGGCTCTTATGCATGAAATTTCAGAAAGAGAAATAGGCCCAGGAAATACAGGCACAAGGAGCATAAGACTGTGGGAATGGGGGAACACCTCCCACCCTTGCTTCAAACTTCTGCTCTGCTTCTGACAACAGTTTGCTTCACGAGGTCATTGCCATGGTCTCTCTGACTGATTTGGACTTGAAACAGCTGCTCCCTGAGTCTCCCAAAGGAAGACCGTTCAGTAATATAGATGATATCATAGATTCCTGTGGGGTGAGATTGGACTAGGAATTCAGGCAGTTCTTGTCCATCCCTGAAGGCCTGCCAGTGCCCCTGGAGATGCACATTGAGGAGCTGGTTCAGGCTAAGGGAGAGTGCAAATAGAAGTTCTCCATCCAGGATATTAGGGGAATCCTATTGGGCATGGAGATACAAACCTGGAAGCTGAGCCGCCAGGTCTGTTCTGAGGTGCATGGCCATCTGACTTCATTCCTGCCCTGCAGCAAGGACACCCTGGTCATATCTGCTCAAAAATTTCAGCTCTGGGAGCTGGGGAGGGGGGGTGCATCTGAAGGAGCCTCTACAGAAACTTAAAGAAGCTATTGGCAGAGCACTGCCAGAGCAGATGGCCAACTACCAGAAGGAATGCCACGCGCACACACACAAGCAAAGATTGCAGAGATGCTGGAAGAGGAGAAAGACAAGGAGCTGAGAGAGCAGATGTGTTCTGGTAAGGAAGAAGAAAAAGGGAGCAGAGGATGCAAGAAATTGCAACAGAATGCTGAAATCAGGGAGATGCTGTCGGGTGCTTATGATGAAACTGGAAGGCTATGATCTGGAGAGAAACAAGAGCCAGACTGGGCAGAACCGCATGAAAGTTTTTCTAGGTACTTAATTCCAAACGCTCTGGCCCCAAAGCTGAGTGCAAACCAGGTCTCTGTGAAAGGAGAGCCGACCACACCATGGGTCCCTGACATGGATACTGACCAAAAAGAAAGTAATGGCTCCTTCAAAGTCTAGGTGAAGGAATCACAGACTAAGCCTTGTAAAAGTCTTCTCATCCTATCAGCCCAAATTGGCAGCCCAATTGCTTTGCATAAAAGTCACAAGTCTTGGGCCGGCCGAGTGGCGCATTGGTTAGCAGTTGGCTTGGAACGCCAGAGGGCCCTGGTTCGGATCCCACATATGAGGGACAGTGACGCTGCACCATCTACAGCTAAGATGCTGAACAACAGCTCAACCTGGAGCTGGGCTGCCGTGAGTCACCGGCGACGGCGTAGGATGCAGTGGGGCTGGCCGGCAGCGGGCATGAGTTTTCGTGAGCCGCTGTGAGCGACTGTCCAGTGGCCGTCAAGCAACTGCCTCACCCGGGAAGAGTGCAATGATAATACCAACAAGGGCCAGTGAAGCGACATCCTCCACAACTAGACTGAAAAACAAAAGGACAGCAACTTGTCTGTTCCTCTTCCCCGATTCCTCAGTGCTGTTCCCCTCCCTCAACTCCCCAATAAAATCTTTAAAAAAAAAAGTCACAAGTCTTCATGTATGAAATTAAAAAGGGAATTTTCCAAAGCCCCAAATCTCTGGACCATCACTTTCTAGCTCTCTGTAACCACACCCTCAATAATCTGTCCTGACAGACAGTGGCACTGGAGCAGTCTGAGGAGAGGAGAAAAGTCCCAAGAGTTCTGGCTACAAAGAGCTCTCCTACCAGGCTCCCCTCAGCAAAGCTTTCCAGAACAACAGTCTAAACTGTGACACCGCAGAGCCCAGACCAAGTCAGTCTTGTATGCAGGCATTAAAGAGCACAAAGCTTCACTCCCACACCCCACCTACTTCCATTTGGCAACGACCTCACAGAAACAAAGTCTTCCTGTCTCCATTTCTCTGTAGCAGCCTCTTTAGGAGGCACTCCAGCCCCTAACACAGATCTCATAAGATGCCAGCCTCATCCCCCACTTCTCTGAGCCACATGGCAAAACGACATTCCACCACTCTTCAGGGCTATCTTACAAGGCTCCCCTTCTTGGCTCTAGCTCCTAACATGGGGTTGTTTCTAGCAGCTCTGGGGGAACAGAAATTCAGAGCTCCATTTCTTCCTGAAAACTTACTCCCAGGCATACAGCGTCCCTCCACAAGACAGTCCCGAGCCCACAGTAAACAAACCTTCTGCTCCCCAGAAGCTGGCCTTAGTGGTAAAAGGAAATTTCTACTGATGGGAGCCAGGGAGGAACAAAATCCTGACCTCGTCCCTGAAGCCCACCATAGTTAACAGCCTGTGCTCCTCAAAAGGAACTTTCCTGGTGCTCTGGGCTTCATACTTATGTTGCTGGACAGTTAATGGAGAGACAGATCTTGTGATGGAGAGAGTTCTAGGTTTGGAATATGGGAGCATATGTGTTTCTGAGGTCTAGCACTGTGGCAGATCAGTTTGTATACCTACATTTTAAATCTGCCGAACACCTTGGCATTTGGTCAGAGTACCTCATGGAATCTCATTGGCCAAGGGCTCCTTCTGGCCACAAGAGGATCCATAGAATGTTCATGGTGTCCATCCATCCTCAGAAAGTGTGATCAACAGGAAAGAAAACCTGGACTAAAGCCACAACTGTGGGCCCAAGCCTTGTCTCTTTAAAAATATATTAAGATCATTTAATGTATACTCATTGTGGGGACCAATTTCTCCTCTGAATATGACAATGAAGCTCTTTTAGAGAAAAGACATGTAGATCCATCAATCTTGAGATAACTGTGATAGGAATTTTAAAGGAACTTATCTTGGGCTCAGTTTTCACCATTACCATAAATGCACTGGATTGGACTGTCCGTGGCATTTCATATTATAGGAAGACATAATTTCAATGCTTTATGGTGGAGCAGAATTAGATAAGTCACATCCATTTTAGTCCTTGAATATTTCTCAAAGACCTTTTTAAAAAGACATATCTGTTTTTAAGACAGAGCCAGTTTTATTTAGTTGAGCTTTTGACAGTTGCGTTCTATAAATGCGTGCTATCCTGACTTGAAGGTCATCTGGGCCCAGAACACCCAATTCCCAATCTAGCGAGAATTCCAGTTTTGTTTTTCCAGAGTTCATACAAGTGAACCCCCACACACACACACAAAAAAGCCCTTGTTTGGTCAAATCTTCATCTCTTTATGGGAAGTCACAGATAGGCTAGTTTGTTTTATTCTTAGAAATCCCCTTAGGCAGGACTATTGTGACAGGCTTATATGAAGTAACTGTCATATAAAACAGGCCTTGAAGTCCTAGACCTTTCCAAGCACTGGAGTATACATTAACGTAAGGGTTACATGAAGTTAAGCTTGGAGGATGGATCAAGGACAGACCAGAAGAGATATTCCAGAGTTCCCAAGTCACCAAACTGTTCACCAAACTAGTGATTATTTCACGAAGGCCTTTAGAGTGTTTGCTTGTGTCTGTGAAATTTGTACCACAAGATGTGTTTCAACTGTCTGCTCCAGCTAAGTGAATTCAAATATGTCAAGTGTAAACACTATCTGGGTGAATTTCAAATGGTTACGCAATTTATGCAAAATCCATAATGTGGTAGACTCTACAGAACAAATGACTCATTTTCTTCCACCAATAAGCCACACACACACACACACACACACACACACACACACACACAAAAGATGAAAGGAGAACCTATAATCTAAAAGAAATTTAAGATACATATCAACCAAGTGCAATGAGTGAAGCTTGTTAGGATACTGATTTGTAGAAATCAACTGGTTTTTTGTTTGTTTTTAACGAGATAATGGGAAAAAATAGAACATTTATTCAATATTTGATGAAAAATAGGAATTGTTTTATTTTTTAGGTGTGATAATTGTATTGTGGTTAGGAAGGAAGGAAAGAAGGAAGGAAGGAAAGAAAAGAGGAAGGACGGAAGGAAGGAAGGAAGGAAGGAAGGAAGGAAGGAAGGAAGGAAGGAAGGAAGGAAGATTTCTTTGTCCCTGTTCCAGGTAATCTCTAAGCCTTTGAAATTTCCCAAGTTATAGGAGTGTCTTTGTTATTCATTGTGGGCCTTTCAGACCACACCCTATAGTTTATGCTACTAAAATGACTCAGGATAGAGGCTGTCCAGGCCAGAAAAACCAACCACATGATTAGAGGGTTGGAGCTATGAGCCATGTGGTATCAGCCTGACTTCTGGGAGCAAAGAGAGGATGGAGAGTGAGTTCAACCACATCAGTGATTATTCAACGAATCATACCTACTTAATGAAACCCCAATACAAAGCCCAGACACCAAAGCTTGGGTGTGTTTCCTGGGTTGGTAATACTCCATGCGCATATGGCCACATATTAACGCTAGGATGGTAATGCTTCCCTAAGGATTGTAAGCATCCCTAAAGATATGGAATATGTTAAAGAATATGTCCATATTCTTGTCTTTAAAAATACATACGGAAGTATTTACACATGAACTGGTATGTCTTGAATTTCCTGAAAAATAATCTATAGGGTGGGGAGAAGAAAGTTGGAACCTAGATAAAACAAGATTGGCCATGTAGAATCACAAAAACTGGCTGCTGGGAAAATAGATTCGTGAAATTATTTTCTCTACTTTTGTATGTATTTTAAATTTTCCAAAGTGAAAATAAAATGGTGATCTATGTGGAAAAAAATATGGATCCTTACTTTACACCATGTGGTAGGCAAAATTCTAAAATGGTTCCAAAGGTTACAGGCCCATGATACACACCTCCCAGTTATTCAATCAAGTACTAATCTAGGTAGTATTGTGAAGTTTTGAAGCTGTAATTAAGATCCCAAACCAGACCTTAAGATAGAGAGATTATGTGTTTTTCCAGTCAAGATGGCGAAGTAGGTAAATGCTGTGCTTGCCTCCTCTCACGAGCACATCAAAATTACAACTAAACTACAGAAAAACCACCATTGAGAATCATCTGAAGTCTACCTGAACAGAAGTCCTATAACTAAGGATATACAGAAGAAGCCACCTCAAGACTGGTAGGAGGGGCAGAGATGTAGAACGGGCTAATCCCACACCCACATGTGGCAGTTAAAAATCAGGAGGGATATATTGACTGTTGGAGGTACCCCCCTGAAAATCACGGGTTCCCAACCCCACCCTAGGCACCCCAGCCCAGGGTTCCAGTGCCAGGAAGAGAAGTCCTCTCAACTCTGGCTGTGGAAATGAGAAGAGATTGTGGCAGAGTGAGATGGAAGGTGGCTGGAGTCCAAGCCATTCTTCTTAAAGGGCCCGCCAACAGAGTTACTTGCTGATGGACTCACTCGCTCTGAGCTCCAGTACTGAAGCAGCAGCTCAAAAGGCACCAGGGACATACAGAGAGGAACTAAACTGTCTGGCCTCTGGTCGAGGGCTGGAGGGGCAGCTTTCTCCGAGACAGAAGTACTGGCAAAAGCCATTGTTTCTTTGTTGAGCCCTTCCTCCCCGTGTGCACATGCAGGCTGCCACCATATATAAGTCTCCATCAACCTGGCCAGTGTTTGCTCTGCCCTGGTGATTCCAGACCCTGCCGGCCCCAGCTTGTGGGCCCAGACAAACCGCTCCTAGTGGCTTTTCCAAAGGCCTGTCTTGGTTCATGCTAAAGAGTTTCCTAAAACCTCCCAAAGGTTCACAAACCCAAAACAAGCAGCATCTGCCTCTACATGACCCGTACCTCTTGCTGAGCCACCCCAAGACTGGCATTGGTGGCAGCCAGCCTCAGTTTGAGACTTAGCCTCTCCCAGGAAGCTTCAAGCCCAGTGCAGGTGGCGGCCATCTCTGGATTGCTTTGTGGCTCATGCCAGGTGGTCCCAGGCTGGGCACAGGCTGCGAGTGAACTTGGCCTGTGCTGCGGCCCCTCCCAGAAGGCCCCAGAGCCGGTGTACCTGGTGACCAGCTTTTGACCAAGCTGGAGCACCACCTGGCTGCCTCCGCAGGTGAGACACACGAAGAGCAGACTGGGCAGGCACCAGAACTCTGCGAAACTGAATCCTGCTCTGTAGGGTCAGCCCCTGCACCACAGCTGCTCCACCGTAATAACAGCCAGTCCTCACAACCAATGAATCTGAGAGTTAATCCCTCTTATTGACGTGCAAATAGCAACCAAGGCTCAACTACAACAGGACAACACACTCAGCCCATGCAAGGGACACACCTGGAGCACCTGGCTCTGATGACCAGGGAGACTGTGCCACTGGGACCCACAGGACACCTGCTACATAAAGCCACTGTACTAAGACTGGGAGACATAGCAGCTCTACCTAATACATAGAAACAAACACAGGGAAGCAGCCAAATGAGAAAACAAAGAAATGTGTCCAAAATAAAATAACAGGAGAAAAATCCAGAAAAAGAACTAAATACAATAGAAACAAGCAATCTACCAGACACCAAGTTCAAAACATTGGTTATAAGGATGCTTGATGATCTCAGGGAGAACTTCAACAAAGAGAAAACATAAAAATAGAGAGAGAAAACATAAAAAAGAACCAGTCAGAAATGAAGAACACAATAAATGAAATGAAGAATACACTAGAGGGGGGCCGGCAGAGTGGCGCATTGGTTAAGAGCTGGCTTGGGACGCCAGAAGGCCCCGGTTCGGATCACACATATGAGGGCCAGTGACACTGCCCTCTACAGCTAAGATGCTGAACAACAGCTCAACCTGGAGCTGGGCTGCCGTAAGTCGCCAGCAACGGCATAAGCTGCAGCCCCTGCTGCAGTGGGTTGCCATAAGCTACCGTGTGTGGCTGGCAGCCAGTGTGAGCTGCGAAGAGCCGCCGTGAGCGGCCGTCCAGTGGCCGGTGACCAATCTGCCTCATCCGGAAAGAGAGCAATGATAATACCAACATGGGCCAGTGAAGCAAGGTCCTCCACAACTAGACTGAAGAACAAAAGGATAGCAGCTTGTCTGTTCCCCTTCCCCCAATTCCTCAATAAAAATCTTTAAAAAAAATAAAAAAAGAATACACTAGAGGGAATCAACAGATTAGTTGAAGCAGAGGATGGAATCAGTGATTTAGAAGATAAGGTAGCAGAAAATACGCAATCAGAACAGCAAAAAGAAAAAAGAATAGAAAAAATAAGGACAGTTTAAGGAGCCTCTGGGACAACATCAGCGTATGAATACTCACATCATAGGCGTACCAGGAAGAGAAGACAGAGAGCAAGGAATTGAAAACCTATTTGAAAAAATAATGATGGAAAATTTCCCTAACCTGATGAAGAACATAGACATATGAGCCCAGAAAGCACAGAGAGTCCCAAACAAGATGAACCCGAAGAGGCCCACACAAAGACACATCATAATGAAAATGCCAAAGGTTAACAACAAACAGGGAATATTAAAGCAGCAAAAGAGAAGCAGTTAGTTACCTCCAAAGGAGCTCCCATAAAACTGTCAGTTGATTTCTCAAGAGAAACTTTGCAGGCCACAGGGATTGGCACAAAATATTCAAAGTTATAAAAAGTAAGGACCTACAACCAAGATTACTCTATCCAGCAAAGCTATCATTTAGAATTAAAGGACAGAAAAAGAGCTTTCCAGATAAGAATAAGCTAAAGGAGTTCATTACCTCCAAACCAAAATCACAAGGAATGTTAGAAGGACTTCTTTAAGAAGGAGAAGGAGGAGCCGGCCGAGTGGCTCAGTTGGTTAAGAGCTCGCTCAAGGGTATGAGCTCTGAGCAATAGTGGTTCGAGTCCCAGCCCGAGCCGAGCAGCCGCTGAGCTGCCAACTGGTGGCAGGATGGCTCAGCTAAAAAAATAAATAAATAAAAGAAGGGAAAAAAGATTAAAAATATGAATACTAAAATGGCAATAACTACATATCGATCAACAATTACTTTAAATGTAAATGGATGAAATGTTCCAACCAAAAGATAGTGTGGTTAATTATATTCCCCAAACTGTCATTCATATCTCTGTGGCAATACTGTAGCTACCAATTTGGGAATACAATCAATAAGGTTGTAAATACTTCTTAGGGTGTCAGATGGACACATGCCTTGTTAGGGAGACCACTTCATAGATGGTGTAGAGGCTTAACCACTGCACTGTACACCTGAAGCTGACGTTGAATAATAGTGTATGTCAATTACAATTATACACATACACACACACACACACACACACACACACACACACACACCGGATGTGGAGTATAGTTTGGTGAGTGGAGTCAATGGAACTGTAATAGATATGTATGATATTGGGGGTGGGGGAGTGGATTGGGGGAGGGGGGTGTCACTTTGTGAGGGTGAAAAGTATAACTACTGCATTGTTTTGTACACCTGAAACTAATAAATTTAAAAAAAAAAGATAGGGTGGCTGAATGGATAAAAAACAAGACCTATACATGTGCCGCCTACAAGAGACTTACTTCACATTGAAAGACACACAGAGACTGAAAGTAAAGGGATTGAAAAAGATATTTCATGAAAATGGAAACAAACAAAAAGTTGGGGCAGCAATACTTATACCAAACAAAATAGACTTTAAAACAAAGGCTATAACAAGAGACAAAGAAGGACCCGTAATCCCACTTCTGGGTGTTTATCTGAAGAAACCCAAAACACTACTTCGAAGAGTCACGTGCATCCATGTGTTCACTGCAACATTATTTACAATAGCCAAGATATGGAGGCAAC
Organism: Hipposideros armiger; assembly: GCF_001890085.2. Taxonomy (NCBI): domain Eukaryota; kingdom Metazoa; phylum Chordata; class Mammalia; order Chiroptera; family Hipposideridae; genus Hipposideros; species Hipposideros armiger. Next base: position 2,449,843 of record NW_017731357.1, on the reverse strand, counting down.
TTGTATGTTCCAGAATGGATGAGTGGATTCAGAATAGGTCATACAGACTGTTTCCCCGAAAATAAGACCTAGCCAGAAAATAAGCCGTAGCATGAGTTTAGGTGCCAAAATATGGCACCTTGGCATACTGAATATTTTAAGCAGAAGGAATTTGTGGAAAAGGCACCCTTCTCCCTGAAACAGGTCACGAAACCCTCATGTGAGGGGTGCGTGCCCTCCATATCCTGGAGCAATCATGCTATGGCTTATTCTCCAGCTAGGTCTTATTTTGGGGAAAACATGATATATACAATGGAATATTACATAGCCATAAAAAGATTGAAACCTTGCCATCTGCAACAACATGGGTGGACCTAGAAGGTATTGTGTTGAGTGGAGTAATACAGACAGAGAAAGACAAATACCATATGATCTCACATGTAGAATCTAAAGAACAAAATAAACGAAAACACAAAACAGAAAGAGACTCATAGATATAGAGAAGAAACTGATGGTTGCCAGATGGGAGGGGGATTGGGAGTGGGTGAAAAAGGGGAAGGGATTAAAAAGTACAAATTGGTTGTTACACGTAGTCATGGGGATGTAGGTAAGGAATATGGTCAGTAATATTGTAATAACTATGTATGGTGTCAAATAGGTACTAGATTAATCTGGGTGATCACTTTGGAAGTTTAATTAATGTCTAATCACTATGTTGTACACCTGAAACTAATCTAATATTTTATGTCAACTGCAATTGAGAAATAAAAAAACTAAATAAACAAAAGATAGAGAGATTATCCTGGGTGGGCCTGACCTATTCAGGGAGCTGTTAAAAGGGATGGAACTCTTCCTGAAGAGATTCACTATCAGAGAGCTTTGAAGCATCACAGATTCCACACACGGGAGATTCTTCATTTCTTGGTTTGAAGATGGGGGACCATGTGGCAAGAAATGCGGATGGCCTGTAGGAACTGACAGCAGCCTCTGGCTAATAGCCATCAAGGAAATGGGGACTTCAGTCCTATAGCTGCAAGCAACTAAATTCTGCCACAACCGTGTTAGCTTGGAAGAGGGCTCCCTTTCCAGATGAGCACACAGTCAACAACTAGATTTCAACCTTGTGAGATCCTCGGCAGAAAACTCAACTGTGTTGTGCCAGACGTCTGACCTACAGAACTGTGAGCAGATAAATTTGTGCTGCTATAAGCCAGCATATTTGTGGTAATTTGTTACACAGCAATAGAGAACTATTGTAATATACACAATAAACAAAATATTCCAGTTGTGAGAAATAAAGTTTTACACATTTTTGTACCAAATTTAGAAAAATATGTTCATGGCCATGGGGCAGGGAATGATTGGTTAAAATACAAAAGGCAAGATCAATAAATTCAACTATATAAAATTACATATTTCTGAACTATAAAATGCACCAAAAGAGAAAGTGAAAGAGAAAACTGATGGACTAGGAGATACTATTTGCAAGACATAAAATTACAAAGAATAATTTTCAAGAAGTTCCTATAAATCAGTAGGGGGGGGGAACCAAGCCAACAGAATATGAATTGGTAACTCACATAAGAGGAAGATTGAAGGCCAACAAACATATATAAAGATCTCCATATGACTATTCATCAGAGAAATACAAAACAGTAATGAAATGCAATTTTACCTCCATTGGACCAGCAAAAATTAAAAATCCAGATGATACTGAGTTTTGGCAAGGATGTAGAGTAACAAATTCTCTCATGTCCTGCTGATGAGAGTGTAAATTGGTACAGGCACTTTAGAAAGCAATGTGATGATATCTAATAAAATTGAAGATGTATATTCCCTTTGACCCAGCAATTCTACCTATGGGAATATATTCTAGAGAAAATCTTATACATAGGCTCAGGGAAACACCCACAAGTATCACTGTAACATTATTTGTAACAGTAAAAAACACAGACAACCTAAATGTCCATCGACAGGAAAGTGAAGTTAATTTTCTTTTTTTTTTTCAATTCTCAATATGTTCCTTTAATCTTGACTGCCAACCCATCTGCTAATCTAGTAGAGAACCACTCCAATTGAAAATGAACTGCTTACTTCACTGGCTCTAAGAGTTATCCATAATTCTCTCAATTGTTGTCATCCACAGAAAAATGTTTTCACTGACTGTGATCTTCAAAGAAGGCTTCTGAGCCAACCGAGTTCAAAAGTGCCCAATATCCTTGGAAATGCACTTCTACCCAAGGATGAAATGACTTTCTAAAGTGAGCTGGAAATTGCTGAGCCGAAAGAGAATATGGATAATCCAAGTGAAGCAAATGAAAGCTTCTAAGCTACTGAAAAGAGAATATGCTTTTGAAAGGTGCCCGCCCCCAAGTCCACATGAGAATTAATTTCATTTAATGAGGCTGAGCATAAGCAAAGCTTAGTGTCTAAAAGTCAATATGTGGATTCCTCAAAACATGTCTAGAATCATGTTCTGCTATTCAGAACAAACACATCCAGCTTTTAAAATCACCTCCGAACTTTCTGTCTTCATTTTGGTTTTATTTATACCTTCCTATCTCCGATAGAAAATGTCTGAATAAGATACTGGCTAGGAAAAGCATTAGCTACTCTCAAAAAGTACTTATGTATGGATTTAACAGAATAAAGAAAATGGAGAAAGGATTTTTTTTTCTTTTGTCTTTAACTGTCCATGACAAACTTTTACTTTTAAAGCATTTTTATATCCATTCTAGACCCAATTTCTATTTGTTTATTTACACTGGATGTTTACCAGGGGGTACACATGAGAAGCAGGTACACATTGTATTATTTATAAGTGTATTTCTTAGATACTATCTAACACCTTCCATTGCAATAACTGACTAAACAGAACTAGCCAAGATACATTTTCCCATCTTTGTTGATAAATAGTTACAATGGATATTTTTAAATTCAGATAATAAATTTTCAAAACATTCCAATCGCAGTTATGTATGAGATGCTACAAAATATGAGTTTGATTAAGTTGTATGAATAATCATATCACATAATTACCCAGATTTTTCACATTAAATTAAATGAAAATTCTTTGTGGCAGAAGGTTTGTATGAATATGAAAGTATTGATTTTTGTTCTTATTTGCCCAGTTTAAACCATGCCACATTGTAACTTGCAAAGCTATTTATTCTTTGTGCTAATTATCCAAAAGTGAGTTCAAAATGCTTTTTCATTTACCTAAGTGTGCAAAATCAAAAACTTAATTGCTAAGTCAACGTGCTAAGCAGAGGCTCTAGATTTCTTCAATTCCAACCCTAATCATTCTTAACATGATGGCTATTTTATCAGGCCAAGGAAGGCTCTACTGCTTAAAGCAATTGCTGAGAGCAAGGCAGTGGAGTGTCTCATAATAAACTGTTGAGAGATTAAAATAATAAATAAATAAGACCCTGTCTTAGTCTGTTTGGGTTACTATCACAGAATACCATAGACTCAGTGGCTTACAAACAACAGATATTTATTTCTCACAATTCTGGAGACTGGGAAGTCTAAGATCAAGACAGCCGCAGATTCAGTATCTGGTGAGAGCCCACTTCGTGGTTCATAGATGCCCATCTTCTCACTGTATCTTCACATAATGGAAGGGGCCAGGGAGCTCTCTGGGGCCTCTTTTATAACAGCACTAATCCCATTCATGAGGACTCTGCTCTGATGACCAAATTCCCTCCCAAAGGCCCCACCTCACAATACCATCACCTTGGGGATTAGATTTCAACATATGAATTTCAGGGGGACACAAACATTCAGTCTAGAGCAGCCCTTTCCATGGTATTCAGAGGAAAATGGGCAATACCATATCCTAAGAAGTTAGTGCAAGAATAGGTGGGGCTGCCCATGGTGGCCACCCTTTCTGGGCCACAGCCCTGCTTGAATGAGCATGAATTCTCCTTTCCACATCATGCAGCCAAAACGTTGGCTGTCCCCTCCTTTCTGGTAGCCTCCACAAGGGGTCCACACCTATTTCTGTTCTCCTGAGATCATTCCATTGGGCCAAAGCATTCAGAAGCAATGTGAATTATGTGAGGTAGATGGAGGAAGGGGTTACAATACACCTGGCCGAGCAACTTCAATCTCTCTTCCTAGTTCTCTGCTCCATGTCCCGCTTGCTCATCTCACCACAAGAATGCCTCTTTCTGGCCTTCCCAAGCAGGGCTCGGCCCCCTCCCTTCTTCGGCTACTCCCACCTTCTGCTCCAGGCTTTTGCCCTGTCCTTAGTATCATAAAGCAGTCTAGCCCTCTCACCAGTCCCAACTTGTCTCCCATCACCTGCTCAGCATACCAAAGGCCCTCCATTCCTGGGACCCACTCTCCTTAGAATCCAGTGAAGGACTGCAATTAACAACCACAGAACACGTTTTGTGTTCTCTCACATCTATTAACCTGCCCTGGTTGCCTCCCAGGATTCAGAGGTAAGACATGTAAAATACATTTTTTTTAATCATAAGATGCTATATACTTTTTTCTCAGTGATTGTTTATTTCACACACACCCCCTATTTTACAGATGATACAACTGAAGCTGAGAGAGGTTAACTACTTACCCAAATGGTTAGCAGTAAAGATTGACTTTAAACCTGGTCTCTCGCTACTATTTTGTCATTCCGTTCATTAATCTGAACAGCTTCGGGTAATTTGTGGCTTTCTGGACTCTCTTCTTTCCCATGCTCCATTCATTTGGGATTAAATGTGCCCTTTCTCTTGGGGTTCTCTGCCACATCCATGCACATACACGCAATCACTCACACAGATCCTGTAGTTGAGGAAATGAAAGAGAAGTCACTATTCACCATTTTACTAATTCATTTCTTCAACAGATATTTGTTGAGCACCTACTGGGTTCCAAGAACTGCTAAACTCTAAGGATATAGCAATACACAAAATAAAAAGGCAATTTGAATATGCCACTCAGGCAGATAGCAGGAAGCATACAGCAATGCAGATAAAAAAGTTGATCAAGTAACAGCAAAAATTAAAGGTAATACATTAGCAAAATAGAAAATGAAGCAATAGGTGGTACAGTCAAATCATCTTCTGGTTTAAAGCAGTTTAGCAAGTCAGCAATAGCCATAATCTAAGCCATTTACTTCATTTATGGTGAGAATGGCATGTGAGCACTTCCTGAAACCAATCACAGAATCCTAACATTGTTATATGTCCACATAATCTGATTCAACATAAAATAATTTGTGTAGATTATTTAGTCAGCACTACATTTTGCTGTCATAACTAGAAAAGGACAGATGCTGTGAGAGGACTATTTAGATTTTTCACTAATGTGAAAATTGAATCTTCAACCTATAAAATGTACCCCAATTAAATTCTTCATGGACTGTGCAACTGAGTAAAGCCAAACATATCAAACACTATGTGTGTAATTAAATTTATGTAAATCTAATCATAATATAAACCAAGAGTCGGCAAGCTTTATTCAGAAAGGGCCAGATAGCAAATATCTTAAGCTTTGCAGGCCATATGGTCTCTGTGGCAACTCTTGAGCTCTGCCATTGTTACACAAAAGCAGCCATAGACAACATGTAAACAAATGGGTAATGTGGCTATATTCCAATAAAGCTCTATTTACAAAACCAAACAACAGGACAGAGGGAAGACCATGTGAAAGACATAGGTAGAAGACAGCCATCTACAAGCCAAGGAGAAAGTCCTCAAAGGGAACCAAACCTGCCAACACTGGATCCTGGATTTGTAGCCTCCGGAACTGTGATAAAATGAGTTTCTGTTGTTTCTTCCGCTTGTCCCTCACCTTCAAACCCCCTTTTAAAAATTGAACTTAAGATATTGGATTTGCGGGCAGGCTGAGTGGCACATTGGTTAAGAGCTGGCTTGGGANGATCTCTAGTAAATGCTACTGGGGTAACTTGTTCTATATAGAAAAAGGTAGAATGGGATTTGATAAATTCCAAATAGAAGAGATATTTAGAAGTAAAAAATTAAATCATACATGTCTAGAAGAGATCATACGTGACCTCTTCTATAGTTTAGGAGTATAAAAAAAATTCCTAAGTAGGACTCAAAATCCAGAAGCAAGAAGAGAAAAATATTGCTAAATTTGACCATATAAAATATTTTTTAAAAACTGCATGCCAAAAACACCATAAACTAAGGAAAAAGACAAATGTTAAACAAGTATTTGCAACTTTTATCATGGATAAAGTTTGAATTTCTTTTAAGTATTTTTTTTAATTAATGTTTATTGGGGTGACAATTGTTAGTAAAGTTACATAGATTTCAGGTGTACAATTCTATAATACATCGTCTATATATCACATTGTGTGTTCACCACCACCCAGTCAGTTCTCTTTCCATCACCATATATTTTAACCCTTTTACCCTCATCTACCACCCCACTCCCGTTTTACCCTCTGGTAACCACTGAACTATTGTCTGTGTCTGAGTTTTTGCTACTTCATTTGTCTTGTTCCTTTCTGGTTTTTAGTTTTATATACCACATATCAGTGAAATCATATGGTTCTTGACTTTTTCTGACTTATTTCGCTTAGCATAATAGTCTCAAGATCCATCCATGTTGTTGCAAATAGCATTATTTCATCTTTTCTTATAGCAGAGTAGTATTCCATTGTGTATATATACCACATCTTCTTTATCCAATCATCTATCAGACACTTCGGTTGTTTCCATGTCTTGGCCACCACAAATAAAGCTGCAATGAACATAGGAGCACATATATCTTTACAGATAAATGTTTCAGATTTTTGGAGTAGATACCAAGGAGAGGGGTTGTTGGGTCATATGGTAATTCTATTCTTAATTTCTTGAGGAGCCTCCACACTGTTTTCCATAGTGGCTGTACCAATCTGCATTCCCACCAACAGTGTAAGAGGGTTCCTTTTTCTCCACAGCCTCTCCAACACTTGTTATTATTTGTCTTGTTGATGATAGCCATTCTAACAGGTGTGAGGTGATATCTCATTGTGGGTTTTATTTGCATTTCTCTGATAATTAGTGATGTGCAGCATTTTTTCATATGTTTATTGGCCATTTGTATGTCTTCTTTGGAGAAATATCTATTCAGGTCCTCTGCCCATTTTTTAATTGAACTGCTTGGTTTTTTTGTTGTTGAGTTGTATGAGTTCCTTATATATTTTGGATATTAGCCCCTTAACAGAGGCGTTGTTTACAAAAATCTTCTCCCATTTGGTTGGTTGCCTCTTTATTTTGTCAATGGTTTCTTTTGCTGTGCAGAAGCTTTTTAGTTTGATATTGGCCCATTCATTTATTTTAGTTTTTATTTCCCTTGNTTCGTCTACTAACATGAGATAAACCTGTGTCTAAATTGCCTCAGAAAGATGAGAATCTGATGATGCACTAAAAGCTACAAGAAAAATAGATCCACAATTGCTTTAATAGTCCATACTTTCTCAAAATGAAATTGTTTTCCCTTATATCTAACCCCAATCTCTTGCTGCTATTTAAACCCATTTCTTCTTGACCCATCTTGTATAGAGAGAATGAACATCCAGTGTGTCACTGCCTTCAGTGTTACCCATCTGTGGATGATAATTCATAAAGTTGGCCTGGGATAATCAAAGATCACTTGGTTGCATGTCCCTTGGGCAGCTCCTTAAAGCCACAAGCATTTAGAAAGAGGCAATTATGTCTTAGCATAGCATCTGTCATCGCTTATGCCCATTTTAGAGAACCTTTATCCCAATCCCCCCATCCTTGCAATACTCCAGGTACAGTTTTAAAGAAATAGAAAAGAAGGGGCAAGATTAAATGGTCATTGGACTGGTTAAAATAAGGTTTTAAAATGTCTATTATTTAGTCATTTAACATTTTGGCTTCTTCTGTAAGACTCATGTGGGGAGCCTTGAGAATACAGTTGACTTCCAAGACAGAACTAGCAAAATCCACATAGAAATGTAAGAGGCCACCTGCAGGAGAAATCCGTCAGGGTTGGTACAGAGGGGACTCCTCTAACCTGGCAGATGTGGTTTTACTGTGAAGCTGCAGGGTCCCTCACTTCATGGGCATGTTCTCAGGCCTTGGGGAGGAGTCCTAGCTATGTGTTCACATAGTCAGGCATTTCTGTGAAATGTACAAGTCAGTGTCTCAGGTCAGGCTGCTATAACAAAGTACCATAGACTGGGTGGTTTAGACAACAAACATTTATTCCTCACAGTGCTGGAGGCTGGGAAGTCCAAGATCAAGGTGCAGGCAGATCCGGTGTCTGGTGAGGGCCTGCTTCCTGGTTTGCAGATGGCCGCCTTCTTGTTGTAGCCTCACATGGTGGAGAGCAGAAAGAGAGCTCTGTGGGTTCTCTTCTTATAAGGGCACTAATCCCATTCATGAGGGCTCCACCCTCATGACCTAATCACCTCCCAAAGGCCCCACCTCCTAATACCATCACACTGGGGGTTAGGATTTCAACATATGAATTGGGGGGGTGGGGCACACTCAATCCATGCCAGTCAGTATAATTCCAATCAGCAAAGACCACTGTCTCTTCCCACTCCGACATACTCTTCATCACACTTTCCCTCCTATAGGGTGGTAGTGGAGTGGCTGTGGACATTCTTAATAAATACTCACTTCAAATTGGGTTTACTTCTAAGTAGTCACACTAAAATCTAATTGTAGATATTTTTCTTAATGAGAGCCCTCACCCACCTCCAAACACACAAACACAAACACACACACACACACACACACACACACACACACACACACACACACCCAAGATCTGTGTCTATATCCTGGTTATAATCTCAGAAAGGAAAAAGACCAAATGTGTTTGTAATACATTAAATGGAAACTAAATCAATTGACTTTCACCTGTTGGAGAAAGTGTGACCCCAGAAGGGGAAGTCGGACTCCAGACTAGAAAAGAAAGCCCACAAACCCAAAAGTGGGCCATGTTTATCCAACACTGGCTAAGAAACACACACAGACAGGAAGAACAAGCCACCTCTTCTGATTCCATCCTTACCACTTTGTTTTATAACAACTGCTTCATCTCCCCAGATTCCCTCAATGAGAAGACAGTTAATCTGGCTAAGAGCCATGAGTCTTCTGGTATTTGAAACAGAATATCCCCCAGGCTGAAAAATTAATAAAGTGGCATTCTGTCTCTTTTAAACATGGGCCAGCCCCTTCAGAATACTATCTACACTGCAGCCACAGACACAGTTCAGGTTCTGGGTCTGCAAGGTTGAAGTCAACCTGGGTGGCCTGATTTGGGCAGCCAGCCAAGGCCCCAAGAGACAATCCTTTATCTTGATGTTGCCACCTCCATGCTATGGCACTTTAGAGAAAAGATGATATTGGGGAACCAGAGAGATCCTAACAGCCCCACAGCCATGCCATCTCCAGGCAGATTTTCTCAAAAAGAGGTTAATAACTTCCTAAAACATATTCACACGTCCTTGTTGAGAAAAGAGAATCTCAAACTTTGTACAGGAAAATAAATGTTCTTCTACTTGGTTATAATTGAAGCAAAACCCTTTCTGTTATGGCTCTAAAGACTCTCTTTCCAATTCTCTACCTCTTAAGCCCACAACACTCTCTTCTGATCACAGCTACTATGTACCAGGCACTGGATCTGCTATTTGCAGTTCTCGCAACTGCCTTGCCATGTAAGCACTGCTGCTTACACAGATGAAGAAACTGAGTCTCATGGAGGTTGAGTAACTTGTCCATAATTACAAAGCCATTCGGTGGTAGAGCCAAAATTAGAATGATGGTTTTCAAAGTACTCTGCCTCTCTCAAAACTGCCAGCATTTTCCAGACTGCCATGAATCCAGAGTAAATAGTGGGATTTCAGTCCTACCATTTGTACCTTTTAAAAAATTAAGACTGTATTTACAATAGGTGTTAGACACCCAGGAATTCACCTCTGACTGGCTTGGCAAAGGAGCAAAGGCATCTGTAGAAATCTCTGACTTAAAAAAAAAAAAAACTTCAAAAAATTGTACTGCCTCTTCAAAGCTTCACAGAAGGACGTCTTTCGACTGAACATTCTTGGCTTCTCTGGATACCACGGAACCTCCGGGGTACTGACAGCATTCTCTACCTTGATTGTTTTCCTGTGAAAATGATGTGCACTTCTATAAGAATTCAGTGAGTTGTGTACTTAAGATTTGTGCCCTTTACTGTATGTATATTATGCCTCATTTAAAATAAAGCGCATGCGGGCCGGCCGAGTGGCGCAATGGTTACGAACTGGCTTGGGATGCCAGAGAGCCCCGGTTCGGATCCCACATAAAAGGGCCAATGACACTGCCCTCCACAGCTAAGACGCTGAACAACAGCTTAACCTGGAGCTGGGCTGCCCTGAGTCGCCGGTTATGGCGTAGGCTGCAGCCCCTGTGGCAGGCGTAGGCTGCAGCCCCTGTGGCAGTGGGTTGCCATGGGCTACCGTGTGTAGCCAGCAGCCAGCGTGAGTGGCCAACAGCCACAGTGAGCGGCCGTCCAGAAGCCGGCGACTGATCTGCCTCACCCAGGAAGAGTGCAATGATGGTGCCAGCAACTTGGGCCAGTGAAGCAACGTCCTCCACAACTAGACTGAAGAACAAAACAAAAGCAACTTGTCCGTTTCCATTCCCCCAATTCCCCAAAAAAAAAAAAAAACTTTAAAAAAAAAAATAAAATAAAATAAAGCGCATGGTACAGGTCAGTGTATAGTTTCCATTTGCATGAGAAGGAACAGGGTGACTAAATACATGCTTGGATAGGCATATAATGTGTTTGGAATAACGCATAAAAAGCTGGGAACAATGATTGTGTGGGGCACTGAAAGAGGGTGCAGAGTGGATGGAGACTCATTTGCATTGTATATCCTCTCACATTGTGAATGTTTACCATATGGGTGGTTTATCTACTTTAAAGATAAGTAAATAAATAATCTCAAGGGGAAAAAAACACAAAATACCACAGCGTTCCCATAATATACCAAAATCAGCGTGGTAAATCAGTCTGCATTTGTGATGCTTGGAAGGAGTGCAATTACGAGGCGATTTTTCAAAGACAGTTATCAGGAGAAATGATAAGAATTTGCACTCCTCTCCACGGTAGTGGTTCTGACAACTGGTGGCTACATGCAGAAGGAACATCTAACTTTTCAGAGGCAAACATGTGCTGATAATTACCATGAATGAATAATTGTTGCTGAGGACGAATTTACGTTTTTGCTTTTGTCTTACAGCCTTTTGCTTTCCTTCCATTTTTATTCTTCCTGAGTATGTGTATGTCATACAAACTAAAGATGAGAAAATTCAGAGCAAACTTGTTCAGATGACCAAAACTGAGATGCCACTGGGTCTACCTACGGTAACAATGACACACATGAAAACTAGAAAAACAGATCAATCCATGTGTCTCATTTAGACCCCTGTTCCTATATGACTCACCCCTTTCCTCCCTAGCTGCTGAGATGGCTTGTTCATTCCTTAGGAGGTGTTTATGTGTGGCAGTTATCTTTAAAATGTTGAGTTCTTTGTCTCTTGTTATCTGCACCTTTCAGACCACTATGCAAGAAAATGTGTGATTATTTTAGATCTAAATGAGAAAAATGAGGAAGAGAACAAATTGAATGATGAGTACATGATACCTCAGTAAAATAATTTCACAAGCAGAAAAGGAAGTTAAAAATCAACAAAAGTACTTTTCTCCAAGCCTTTGTTTCCTCTTAGTTTTACTGGGCTCTACTACAGTGTGTCAAAAGAACTTCATACTCCAATTTGTTTCTAGGTAACTAGAGATAAGTTTACCATCTCCTAAAACACGGTTTCTCAATCTCATTACTACTCACATTGTGGGCTGGATTATTCTTTGTTGTGGGGGGCCATCCTAGGATGTTTAGCAGCATCCCTGGCCTCTACCTTCTGAATGCCACTTATACACCCCAGTCATGACAACCAAAAATGTCTCCAGACATTGCCAAATGGCCCGAGCGGCAAAAATCACCCCTGGCTGAGAACCACTGTCCTAAAGGCTAATATCTAAAGATATTTATTCTAGGAAATACACTAGCATCTCTTATTTCCAGAAAACAGGTATATGTATGCAGCAGTGCATATGTATACCCAGAGACTCCATCATTAAAAAAGAATTTATAGGCTTTTAAGGGGCAGTGTACTGGTGTCTGTCATTTATTTTGAAATATGTAAAAAAAAATGATGGATCAAGCAATAGATGGAAAGAAATGAGATAAAACAAGTTTAGTAAAATGGTAATAATTGTAGAGTCTAGGAGGTAGGTATATGAGTGTTCATTGTAACAATCTTTCAACTTTTCTGTGTGTTTAAAAACTTTTCATAATACATTGTTAGGAGAAACATTCATTCATTTTTGACTGTCACAGCTAGAAAATTGATAGGTTCATTTCACTTAATTATCCTAAATAGAGAAAAAAGGAAATTATTTCACTGTCAGTACTAACGAGGATATTCTTTTTCCTCTAAAGCCATGTTGCTAAACATAATCACATAAAAAGCTACCTAATAGTTGTAGAACAGTTCAAAATAGCAAGTGAAGAAGGTAAAGGGGACGAAGAAGTACAAATTGCCTATTATGGAATAACTCACAGGGATGTAAGGTGCAGCACTGGGAATAAAGTCAGTAACAGATAATAACTATGTACCGTGTCAGATGGGTATAGACTTATTGTGGTGATCACTTCGTAAGGTACATAAATGTCAAACCACTATGTTATATACCTGAAACTAATGTAATATTGTATGTCAACTATAATTTAAAATAACTTTTTAAAATTATAAACAAACAACTAGCAAGCATTAACTGGAGCTGAAAGAGGACTCCGATTCAATAACTGTCCCATTTTGTAGATGAAGAAACTAAGGAGAACATGCCCTGTATTTTTGAAGAACTGCTTTACACAGGAGTCTTTTTCTAGGCTTCTAATTTCAAGGACTCTGTCATTATTTTGAACATTTCATTTAAAAATAATCTTAAACACTCTTTCACCCAACGAGCTTTACTGACTAATAAAATCAAAGATATTGAAATATTCAAGTTAAATCAGATATATCACCTTCTGAAAAACTCTTCCTACACCTACTTATGGTAAAAGTTGTAACGTATGGTAAGTTCATGAGAACTGTAATTCGGCCAATGTTTATCAAAAGTACCATTTCGGAAACTGTGTGTACAGTATGCACCCGAAGAGCACTGGGAATTGTAGAGATTTATACCAATGTGAAATGGCTGTGCTGTTGTCATCCTAAGACTTCTGGAATCAGATGACTCCACAGGTACAGGCTAGGGTCTTTGAGCTTAGTATTTTACAAATTTTTAAAAAGCAGGCATGAAATCAAAGATGTTCAAAATCGTAAGTCATCAGAGAAATGCAAATTAAAACCACAGTAAGGTACTACTATACCCTCCACTAGAATGTCTAAAATTCAAACACCTGATAATTCGAGGGGTTGGCAAAAATGCAGCACAACTGGAATGCTCATGCATTGCTGACAGGAATGCACGACGGTACAGCCATTTTGGAAAACAGCACGGCCGTTTCTTACAGAGTTAAACATAACCTACCATATGACCCAGGTATTTCACTCCTAGATATTTCCCCAAGTTAAATGAAAATATATCTACACAAAGAACTGTGCACAAACGTCCATAGCAGCTTTAACATACAAGTCAGAAATGTCCTGTATCTATCAACAGGCAGTCAGATAAACTGTACATATGTTCATACAATGGAATATCTACTTGGCAACAATGGCCAAACTACTAATACACACTTTGATTCATCTAAAAAACATTATGCTGAGGAGAGGATCCACATTTTGACAACCAGGGCTTTACTCCAATACGCACAAATTGTTCAATCTGATAGAGCTACTCGGTTTTCATGATATAGTTTCTCACTGATACAATAAAAGTGACACTCCATTTTACTATTAGCATATACGGTTTAAGAAGTAACTCTACAAGCACTGCAACTGTAGAATCAGTTTGGGAACTATAAGCGAGTTCTGAGGTCAGCTATCACAACTTCCCAACTCATTTAAACAAATCTCTCAGATAGCTTTCTCCCTTGTTAAACCCAAATGCTGAAAACAGAATTTTCACCAATTTAGGATGTTGCAGTTCTTCCAGTTTTTCACCCAACACCAATTTACATTTTAGAGCCGAACTCATGGAAACAGCAGATTTGTAGATTTATCTGAATATTTGTAGTTTCCTTTTATTTCTACTCCGACAGCTTCCCCTCTCTTGCGGTTCTTCAGGATTTGGACCCCCCCCCCACCTTCCCTCTTCCCCAGGTTGGGTCAGTTCATTCCCAAATTAAAAACACTTCATCAATTTTTTGCCAGTTCTTCTCAGTCAATAAATAACCCAAACTGACAGGGTTTTGGTTAGGTTAGTTGGTTTTTGTTGTTGTTGGTTTGTTTTGATATGTGTCTCTAGCTATAAAAATTTTCTTTCTACAGTTTTTCGTGCCTTGATTCTTCTAAATCTTTTCAGACTTTCCAGAAAACTTGCTACTTGTGCCATTTCCCTGATGTTTTACTGAATATTTACATAATATTCTCACATAAAATATGTTCTCAAGCAACCCCGACTGGGGGTGAGAGATTACAAATTAAATTACTACCAACAGGCAGCTAAGTCCTGACCTTACTAGCCAGCTGATTCCATTTATTCATAGTGGATCATTTTCTCTTAAAAAAAATCTATTTGCAATGAAAAACATAGAAAAAATACGTCATGACTTTCCAACAACCCAATATTACCAAAGAGTCTATCCCAGTTTCATCTCAATTCCTAATCAACTCTTGCTTTACAGAAAACAAAATTACCTATACTCCTCTCAATCTAAAAATGAACAAGTAATAATATATTTCTCGGATTATTGTAAACCAGAAACTCTCCAGTATATGGAAGAGAAAGATTTTCCTCAACCCTCTTAGGGTCCCTAGCTTGGTCTGAAAATCTGAAAAAAAACAAGATTAACAGGAGAAAAAGCATGCAAATTTATTTAAGTTTTACATGACAAGGAGCCTTCATAAGGAAATGAAGACCCAAAGAAACAGACCTGAGTATTTTTATTCCAGGTTGGATGAAAGTCAAGGAGTATGGGGTAAGTGTAGTAAACTACAGGAAGCCCAGCAAGGCCTGTCCATTAGGACTCATCTTCAGAGATCAGGAAGCTCCTTTCCTCTGGGTATAAGGAGGCCACCTCTCACATGAGGGTTTATGACTTGTTTCAGGGAAGAAGGGTGGGGCAAGGTCAGAGTGACCTTCCTGCTTCTGCTGTTTCCTCAAACTCCTCAGCTTAAACATACAATATGCCAAGATGCCATATTTTGGGGTAGCATGCCCTGAACCCTATCACCAGTCTTTGTTAAAAATAAAGGTATTCATTCAAAAAGATGAATACTTTAAAATTTCCAATGTTGGCTGTAATAAGTTATTGTACTTCTGATTAAGAATTATGTTCCTTTCCTCAACTTGAACAGAAAATACGAGGCTATATTTCAGCTCCACAGCATTCACGAGTTTAACATTTTAAAACAGGCTATACATTCACATGATTCAGAAATCAAAATAAAAGTGTAGATACTGAGAAGCCTCACTCCCAATGTGAATCCTCTACCTCCATTTCTTCCCCCACCCCATATAACCACATTTACTTATTTCTTATCTATCTTTGCCTTTTCCTAAATACATCCAAACCAATATGAGTATATTTCACATATCCCAACCGATTCTTTCAGAAAAGGTAGCACTCACTGCTCTTTACTTTGCTTTTCTCATTTAATAATGAAGCCTGTTGATTTTTTATTTCAGGACATAAAGCATTTTTATACATAAATAGTATTCCACTGTGTGAATATATCATAATTTATTTAGTTAGTAACTAATTAATGGACACTTGGGTTACTTCCAAACTTCTGGTATTATAAACAGTGCTGTAATAAATAACCTTATACATATGTCAAGACAATTTAATAGTGACTATCTTATCTGTGGGAAATAATATGGATTTGTTTTCATTATACTCTTCTCTATTTCTAAATTTACACTTAGAGTAGTCCCCCTTTATCCATGGTTTTGCTTTCCATAGCTTCAGTTAACTGTGATCAAGCACAGTCCGAAAATATTAAATGGAAAATTCCAGAAATAAACAATCCGTAAGTTTTAAATTGTACACTGTTCTGAATAGCATAATGAAATCTGGTGCCCTCCTGCTCCGTCATGAATCACCCTTTTGTCCAGCATCTCCACGCTGCATATGCTCCCCGCCCATTAGTCACTTAATAGCCATCTTGGTTATCAGATCAACTGCGTGGTATCGCAGTGCTTGTGTTCAACTAACCCTTATTTTCCTTAATAAAGGCTCCCAAACAAAAGAGCAGTGATGCTGGCAATTCAGATATGCCAAAGAGAAGCCATAAAGTGCTTCGTTCAAGTGAAAAAGTATGTATGTAGAGGAAAAAACATAGGATATATATATATATATATATATATGATTTCATACAATTTGCAGTTTCAAGCATCTACTGGGGGTACTGAGGGTCTTGGAATATATCCCCTGCAGATAAAGGGGAACATGTATTATTTGTATAAGGAAAAACAAATTTTATCATTTTTATAGAACATATGTTTAAAGTATCTAGCTCTTTTTGCAAAGAATAGTTTGTAGTTAGAATTCTTAGAGATGCTGAAAGCTGGCAGCCTTGGTGTGTAGAGCAAATTTAAAACAGTGGGTCCAGGCAGCTAAAAGCAGCTTTATGAGTGTTCACTAAGTCTCAAACAGCACATTCTCACCCCCATAACTTTCCCTCCAGAAACAAAATAAATGTCACCACTAAGCACGAGAAACCACTACCTACAATGAAGAACAAAGAAAACTCCAAAATGGTTTGCCAGATCTCATGCCACTTCATGACATCTTGTGGTGCTTATTAATTACCCTAACTTTAGCATACTTGCTGCTTGCCTGTGACACAAAACCATTTAATACTGCCTCCCCACCACCACCACCACCACCCAAACCCAGTATATTTACGAAGACATAGCTCATCTCTCTCTTTAAAAAAAAATTATTTAGATGCTTGCTAAACAAACCAAAGACATTCCTGAGGACAAATTAAACCAAGGCATTCATGTCACTCCATAATAGGCCTTGCTTGACATTGCTAAATCATTTCTTTTTTATCTATTTTTAAAATATTATTTTATACTTAGAACTACCCTTTGTTTTATCATGTAAAGATTTTAATGGATTGTGACCAGTAATAGACTTCATTTTCCTACACTCACGTTTCCCCTACAAAAAACACAGTAAGGTTCCTTGGGATTGACAATCAAGAGAAACAGAAAGGACATTGTGTTCTGAATTATCTAATACATTATAAATACCTGAAAATTCCTAACTGCTGAAAGCTCTTTTTCTTGGATTCTTTCTAATCCTTAACTTTTCACTTGTTTTATGTTGCAATGTTTCTTTAATTACACTGAAACACTGATCCATTCAATATTTACTGAGAATCAACATTAGATGACATTCTTAAAAAAGAAAAAAGTTCAGGTAAGGATTTGGGTGAAACTATAACTGTTATTCACCAAGTAAAAGAATGATAAATATATTTTTATGATAAAAATGGATCAGGGAATACTAGTCAGCCATAAAAAGGAATGAAATTTTGATATATGCTACAACATGGATGGACCTTGAAAACTTTTTGCTTAATGAAATAAGCCAGAAACAGAAAGACAAATGTTATATGACACCACTTATAAGAGGTACCTAGAATAAGACATTCTTAGAGACAGAAAGCAGAATAGATTACCAGGAGTTGGAGAGGGTAGAAAGGGGAAATTACTGTTAAATGGGTGCAGAGTTTATGTTGGGTATGATAGAAAAGTTTTGGGTACAGATAGTGTTGATGGGTACACAACACTGTGGATGTATTTCATGTATCTGAATCGTACATTTGCAAATGGTTAAAATGATAACTATTTGCCATGGATATTTTACTACAATAAAAAATCAATTTAAAAAAAGGACAAGAAAAAAAATGATTCAGGACTTCTAATCCAATGGGAAAGACTAACACACTCCAACGCTTTACCCTGTAACACACAAATTCCATTGATATGACAGAAATTATACTTTTT
>NW_017731357.1:2420367-2429667 GCF_001890085.2 Hipposideros armiger | reverse complement strand
ATATCTATTCAGGTCCTCTGCCCATTTTTTAATTGAACTGCTTGGTTTTTTTGTTGTTGAGTTGTATGAGTTCCTTATATATTTTGGATATTAGCCCCTTAACAGAGGCGTTGTTTACAAAAATCTTCTCCCATTTGGTTGGTTGCCTCTTTATTTTGTCAATGGTTTCTTTTGCTGTGCAGAAGCTTTTTAGTTTGATATTGGCCCATTCATTTATTTTAGTTTTTATTTCCCTTGCCTTTGAAGTCAAATTCATAAAATGCTCTTTGAGCCCAAGGTCCATAAGTTTAGCACCTATGTTTTCTTCTATGAAGTTTATTGTTTCAGGTTTTATGTGTAGTTCTTTGATCCATTTTGAGTTAATTTTGGTACACAGTGACAGAGAGCAGTCTAGTGTCATTCTTTTGCACATGGCTTTCCAATTTTCCCAGCACCATTTATTGAAGAGGCTGTCTTTTCTCCATTGAATGTTTTTGGCTTGTCAAAAGTTATCTGTCCAATGTATGTGGGTTTATTTTTGGGTTCTCAATTCTATTCCATTGGTCTGTGTGTCTGTTTTTCTACCAATACCATGCTGCTTTGTCGCTTTGTAGCATAAACCAAAGTCAGGGAGTGTGATACCTCCAGCATTGTTTTTTCTCTTAGGAGTGCTTTGGCTATTTGGGGTCTTTTGTGATTCCATACAAATCTGATGAATTTTTGTTTTATTTCCTGAAAAAATGCCACTGGGCTTTTGATGGGGTTTGCATTAAATCTGTATTTTGCTTTGGGTAATATGGCCATTTTTAACTATGTTGATTCTTCCAATCCATGAACGTGGAATATCTTTCCATTTCTTTCTCTCTTCTTCAAATTCTTTTAACACTGTCTTGTAGTTTTCAGTGTACAGGTACTTCACATCCTTTGTTAGGTTTATTCTGAGGTATTTTATTCTTTTTGTTGCAATTGAAAAAGGAATTGTTTCTTTTTTTCATTTCTTTTTCTGAAATTTCATTGTTAGTATATAAGAAAGCCTTTTCAATAAATGGTGCTGGGAAAATAGGAAAGCCACATGCAAAAGAATGACACTAGACTTCTATCTGTCACCATATACCAAAATTAACTCAAAGTGGATCAAAGACCTAAACATAAGACCTGAAACAATAAACTGCATAGAAGAGGGCAGAGGTATTAAACGTATGGACCTTGAGTTCAGAGAGGATTTTATGAATTTGACCTCAAACACAAGGGAAGTAAAAGCAAAAATAAATGAATGGTACTATATCAAACTATATAAAAAGCTTCTGCACAGCAAAAGAAACCATCAACAAAACAAAGAGGCAAACAACCAAGTGGGACAAGGTATTTGCAAACAATGCCTCCGATAAGGTGCTAATATCCAAAATATATGAAGAACTCATGCAACTCAACAACAAAACAATCCAATTAAAAAATGGGCAGAAGGCCTGAACAGACACTTCTCCCAAGAAGACATACAAATAGCCAACAGATATATGAAAAAATGTTCAACTTCACTAGCTATTAAGGAAATGTAAATCAATACCACACATGAGATACCACTCACACCTGTTAGAATGGCTATTATCAACAAGACAAGTAATAACAAGTATTGGAGAGGCTGTGGGGAAAAAGGAACCCTCCTACACTGCTGGTGGGAATGTAAACTGGTACAGCCACTATGGAAAACAGTACAGAGGTTCCTCAAAAATTTTTAAATATAATTACCATACAACCCCATAAATCGCTCTTCTGCATATCTACCAAAAATATCTGAAAATATTTATCCATAAAGATATATATATCCCCATTTTCATTGGAGCATTATTCAGTGAAGACATGGAAACAACCAAAATGTCCTCCAATGGATGATTGGGTAAACAAGATGTGGTATATATACACAATGGAGTATTACTCAGCCACAAGAAAAGATGAAATACTTCCATTTGTGACAACATGGATGGATCTTGAGATTATTATGCTAAGTGAATTAAGTCAGACAGGAAGAGTCGAGAACCATATGACTTCACTCATATGTAGGAAGTAAAACTGAAAGCAACAAACGAATAAGACACTCACAGACACAGACAACAGTTTGGTGGTCACCAAAGGGTAAGGGGGAGGAGGGTGGTAGAAAAGCATAAAGGGGGTCAAATATATGGTGATGGAAGGAGAACTGACTCTGGGTGGTGAACACACAATGTGATATATAGATGATGTATTATATGAAGTCTGACAATTAAGTTTACAAACTTGTTGCAATGATGTTGCTAACCTTTTTTGATATCAGAGGTATTATTCATTATGAATTTCTACCAACTGGACAAACAGTTAACCAAGTTTCCTCTTTGGAAGCGCTGAAAGCCTGCATGAAAAAGTTAGATGACCTGAACTTTTCACCAACAATTCATGGCTCTTGCATCATGACAATGCACCAGCTCACACGGCACTGTCTGTGAGGGAGTTTTTAGCCAGTAAACAAATAACTGTATTGGAACACCCTCCCTACTCACCTGATCTGGCCCCCAATGACTTCTTTCTTTACCCGAAGATAAAGGAAATATTGAAAGGAAGACATTTTGATGACATTCAGGACATCAAGGGTAATATGACGACAGCTCTGATGGCCATTACAGAAAAAGAGTTCCAAAATTGCTTTGAAGGGTGGACTAGGTGCATAGCTTCCTAAGGGGAGTACTTTGAAGGTGACCGTAGTGATATTCAGCAATGAAGTATGTAGCACTTTTTCTAGGATGAGTTCGTGAACTTAATTGTCAGACCTCATAGACTATATTATTTATACACACTTGAAACCTATATAATTTTACTAACCAATGTCACCCAAAAAAATTTAATTAAAAAATAGTAGCTCAACCAAAAATATAAGTAATCCAAGAAAGAACACACGAGATATAAGAAACAGTAAGTGCTGAGTCTATCCCAAATTGGGGCTGGTGGCAGGAAGATTAGAAGGAAAATTAAGAGGCTTTATTACATATTGAGGCTTGGCTAATTCTCAACTGAATAGTGATGTTTTCTAAACATTTCCTTTTCTGTAGCTCTAATCCCACTGCTTGAGGTGCATAGTGATGTTGATATAAAATCACTGTGAATTCTGTTCACTTCTATTGAAGTGTGATTACTGATATGTTTGGATTTATTTTCACCATCTTATTTTATGTTTCCTATTTATTCTGCTTTCTCTTTGCTTCTTTCTTCTTCCTCTCCTGCATTTAGATTAGATTGCTTATTTGTATGTTTGAAATGTATCAATCTGTTCATAACCAATAGTAATTCATTTAGGGATTGCTCTTAAAATTTTAACATGCATGCTCAACTTAAATGTGAGATTAATCAATGTTTTGGAACAATACTCGTATTTTACATTACAAATCCAAATATTTCAGTTCCACATTTGTTTTATTGCCCTTCCACCCCCAAGAGGATATAACTATTGTTTTATACATGCGGCGCTGGCTTAGATTTACTGCAGTGGAGACTGTTGGTGTCCCACCGAGATCCATCTCTTTAGGCCAGCTGCCCAACTACAGTATCAGCTGCTATGGCTGACAGTTGCACCATTCTCCTGGGAATTGCTCTCAACAGGACAGGTGCTTCCTGGTTGGGAGGTTACTCACCCAACCCCTAAGGGCAGACTGCAGCCAATGCTTGAAATGGGGATACAAAAAGCCAGCTCCCTTGCCACGAGAGAGGACAACTCAGTGGTGCCAGCATTAGTTTTCTATTGCTGCTATAACAAACTATCACAAATACACTGGCTTAAGACAACACAAATTTATTACCTTATAGGTGTGGAGGTAAGAAGTCCAACATGGGTGTCACCGGGCTAAGATCAAGTTGTCAGCAGGGCTGTGTTCCTCTCTGGAGGCAACAGGACAGAGTCCGTGTTCTTGCTGTTTCTAGCTTCAAGAGGCCATCAGCAATCCTTGGCTCATGGCCTCCTTCCTCCATCTTCAAAGCCACAACATAGCATCTGTCTGAACGTTCTTCCATAGTCAAATCTCCCTCTTTGACATTCTCTTCTGCCTCACTCTTTTTCTTTTAAGGACTCTTGTGATTACATTGGGCCCACTAGGATACTCCAGAATAATCTCTTTGAGGTTGGTTGAGTAGCAACTTTAATTGCATTTGCAACCTTTATTCTCCTTTGCCATATAGCCTAATGTATTCACAGGTTCAGGGGATTAGGATGTGAAGATCTTTGAGGAGCCATTATTCTACCAGCCACAGTGCCTTTCATGCTCCAGAGCTAGTCGCAGGATCAGGCTAAAGCTAGATTCCAACTGAACCCACATAAAGGTACCTGTAGGAAGTTGTGTCCTTATTCAATAGTAAACAATATTTGTCATAGTAATGTATAAAACTTTATAAGAATTTAATAAATTGTTACTGCAAGGATGCAAAAAGGAAGGTGCTATAGAGCTAAATCCTTATCTACCATAATAGGAAGTCCAAGTCAAGCCATTTATCACAATAGAAAGTCTAAGAAATACGGTTGTAGAAAATACCAAGAGAAACAACCAATACAGGTGACACTCTGCTGGGGAAAAAGCCACTAAGTCGGAGAGAAGTAGAGCAGAGAAGAGCTCCTTTTTTTAGAAGCTGTATTTGTCACCAAATACCATTTAATTTCTTGCACTATGTGCATTATTTTGACAAAAACTTAAAAAATAAATTCAGTGAATGAAGCAGAAAAGTTAAAAACAAAAAGGCCCCTAAAATAGCAATAATCTATTGAATCCCTATTCCTGATTCTTAAAAAAATAACTTTTGCTAACGACAAATTAATATGTACTCACTATAAAGACTTCAGACAACATAAAAGTGTTGAAAATACCAGGTGAAAATCCTTATATACCAAGCTCTCAGAGATAGCCTCTATGAATATCTGTGTGCATACTTATACTCACCCGTAGTTTTTCAAAATAGTGGGATCACACTGTTTGTAACCTGATTTTTATCACTATCATGTGGATCTTATTAGATCGATGTATATAGTTCTACATTCCTCTTAATAATTGCACAGAATTCTATCACTTGAATGTAATATTAAAAGTAATAGTAATTTAATAAAAATCAGAAGGCCAGAGGATAGCAGGGAAAATGTATGCTTATTTTCTTCATCTTTAATTACAGGGAGTTAGCAGATATTATCTAAAGTTGGTAAATAAAGACAGAAAAATATGTTATTTAAAGTAATAAAGGCATCTACTAAAAAAACTACAAATACATTAGCAATAAAAAAGGGAGGGCATGGTGGATGTGCACAAAATTCCTTACCTTTCACAGTGGGCATTCAATATACACTCTCCAAACTTGAACAATAAAAGTAATATAACTATTAAAATATAGTATATAAAAAGAACTATTATTAATGGCTGTTTCATAAAAGGAGATAAGGATAGGCACTTATTTTCTTTCATCAAAAATGTACCTACTATTATAAAACCATATTCCTAAAATGTAACTGAAAATAACTACTTATAAAATAGTAACTCAACTATGACTCAATTTTTATACAAAATACACATGGCATGTGCTCATACACAGGTGGAAAGACTCCAAAGGTTATCTACCAAAATATGGACAACAATTATCTCTAAATAAAACATATTAGAAACATTCTGTATATTCTTTATGGTCATATATTTTTCTATAATGAACATATTTCATTCATATTGCTTATTAAAAATCATCTTTTCTTGTGAGGGGGGTTGGAGAGGGATATAAGAACAAAAATTAAAAATCAGTCAAAATGTTCTTATATAGCTTCCGAAGCCTGTACCACAAAATGCCTATATTCCATATACTCAAGTTTTAATAAATCTTGCAAACAGCCTTCATGCCCTCAAATATAAAAATCCCCATTTTAAACAAAGGCAGGCTATAGGCTTTTCATTCCAACCAAGCCCCACCAAGTCCTTTCTGATGGAGCCTGATTCACTAGACTGCTATAGGTTTCCTATAGGTTGACACCAACTTTAGCACAATTATATATTTTTCACATGCTCCTTCACTCATCCGTATTAACTGAATACCTACCGTGAGCAAAGCATTACATAGTGTGAGCCACAGGTTAGTGATTAACACATACAACTGCTTTAAGTAGCATATTAGCTAGTGGGGAAATGGTGCACACATGAGGCAGAACAAGTGGCACTAAGAGAGAGGAGGCAGTATGGAGAGCACTGGTAATATTTTGCATTTTATACAAGTATTTTCAAACAAATCAACACATACTTAGAAATGTATAGGTAAAAATGAAGTGCTCTCTTTTTCAGTTTTCATTCATGTTTGGACTCTGAAAGCAGTTATCCCTATGACTCATTTGCTACCAAATCATATCCAGGTTCTCCTATTTTATTATAACTTTTCATATGGAAATATTTTAGTCTCTATTTGATGGCAGACGCTTTTGTGCACCCCTCCCCCCACTTCCCCAGTGTATCATACACAGAACAGACACTATAAATATTTCCAAAATGAATAAATTGAGCCAGCTACTAGAGCTCCCCACAGTAGCCCACCCCACTGTACCAGATGAAAGCATCACACAGATAGGGAGCAGAGAAGCGCAGCCAAAGTTCTACCTAATGTAGAATATTTCTCCCTTTTAATTCCACAGCAATGAATAGCTTGGTAAGGCAGAAATAGAGAAAAGCTCAAAGCAGAAAAAAACAAATATTTATAAGCAAAATCACTTCATATTAAGAAAGTCTGAGTTTTATTTAGCATTGTGTCTGAGGCACTAATGAAAGTCAAGAAAAGAAAAGAAAGATCAATCCCACATTCAATTTTAAGGGGTCTTACAATAATGAAAGCACACAAACTGTAACCAATCTTGAAAGTATCAAATGCCTTATTTTACAATACACAAAATATACTATGAGCACTTCCTATCAAAAGGAGATAGTCTGAATATCAGCAAAGTCTTTCCAATCTGAAGACTCCAACACTTGTTCTGATATTTTTTCCAATTCCAACCTAGAACTCTACAGACAAAACAAGCAATACAGAAAGCTTTTCTGGGCAAAGAAGCCACAAAGGGAGTGTGATGTCAGCCCTGAGAATCAAGTCAAATAGCCTAGTGTTCAGCCAACAAAATGCTACCAAAAATTTGAAAGCCTTAGCACTTACTGTCAGACAAGATCAAGGAGATAATTCTGTTTAAGCTACAATTTAATGATTATATAGAAAAATCTCTGTTCTTTAGACAGTAAATTCATACTATACTACTGAGTATTTTCAGGTGATTTTTACCTCTTTGTGAAGAAGAGGCCAAAATTATAATTACGACTTTTAGAAATGGGAAAGGAGATTCACTCAAAGTTAATAAAATGAATCAGTGACCCAACTATATGTACCCTCAAAATAGTTCTGCTTAGGCTGCCAGGATAAATATATCAATAAAAACATTAGAAGCTTACATACAAGAAGATATACTTTTACAACTACAGACATCAAAAAGAAAAAACAAAAAGAGCTTTAAACATGTAACATTTCCTTAGAAGAGCCTTTCTTGAAACTGTTTACTATGGTCATTATATGAGCAAAGTAAGAGCTGCAGGGAACAACAACCTAAAAATTGGTATTAAATCTGCTTTCACGTCATTAATAATCTACTATTTCTAAATCCTTCCACAAAAGGGCATTACAGCTCTTCATTTTATTGCAAACGTATCTTTCAAAACAAGTCAGCCCTAATTTTGAAGCTATAATACAGATTTGTAATTATCAGCACTATACTACAAAGCACAATAAAGAACATCTGATTTAAACAAATGAAAGCCATGTTTTGCTCAGGAATACTATTGTACACGTACCATATAGGTTGTTTTATAGCAGATACTAGTTTGCCAAACTGCAGATGGCAAAACGCTAAGTTGTGAGTTTGATATTGTCCAGCTAGTTGTTTCTCGTCACCCCGGAGAGTCTGGCGACGTGTAATGTTGACAGCCCACCTTGTCGCCACCACTTCTCTTCTCCTAGGTGACTCCACTGTGGTAGAATATTCATATCCTTAAGATGCAAGGCCTAGCAAAAAGCCTCCCACAAATCCACTGGATAGCACAATGTTCTGTTTGACAAATTCTGTTCCCTGAAACATAAAGTTTAAACAAAAATACTCTTAATTATGCTACAAAAAGGGTGAACCTCAAAAACATTAGGCAAGTGAGATAAGACAGACAAAAAAAGGACAAGTGTTGTATGATTCCACTTACATGAACAGTCAAATCCATTGAGACAGAAAGTAGAACAGAGGTTACCAAGGGTTGAGGAGAGGGGTTAATTGTGGGAGTTACTGCTTAATGGTGAGAGTTTCTGTTTGGGAAAAAGTTCTGGAAATGGATAGTGGTAATGGTTGCACAAAAGTATGGATATACTTAAAGCCAGTGAATTGTGCATTTAAAAATAGTTAAGCCAGGCGGGATGGCTCAGCTAAAAAACAAAAAAAATAAAAAACAAAAAAAATAAAAAAAAATAAAAAAAAATAGTTAAGCCGGCCGAGTGGCTCAGCTGGTTAAGAGCTCGCTCAAGAATGCAAGCTCTGAGCAACAGAGTCGCCGGTTCAATTCACGGCCCGAGCTGAGCTGCTGCTGAGCTGCCAACAGGTGACAGGATGGCTCAGCTAAAAAAAAAAGTTAAAATGTTAAGTTTTGTTAAGTATATTTTACCACAATAAGAAAAACAAAGCAAAACTTTTAAAAATACTCTTAATTATTGAATCTGGAGCTAACAACATTTTCAGATGTTTTCCTCAATTCAATAAATATTTAGCAAAAATGCTTGTGTACCTACTACAGCATGTGCCGACCACCACACATGATGCTAAGGCTGTCTATTACAAACTGAAGGAGCCTAGAGCCCCCAGCCAGGCCCAGTAAGCTTCTCAGCTACTGAGATAATAGGTATATTTAACAGATACTGAGGGCCTACTCTATGCCCAGCACTGTTCTAGGCCTCCAAGCCACAGCCAAGCAATAATCTCATAGGTAAAAAGAAACCTACTTCTAGAACAGGCATAAATGATCCATTCAGCAAGTTATTAACACAGAGTATTTAATAAATTCCCACAGCATGCACAATATTGACAATCTACTTAGCCAGTAAGAAAAAAAATGTACAGAATAAAAAATATACCACATTGATAAAATGTTTAATCCAAATAAAATCATGAAGTAATTAGACAAAGCCAAACTGTGGGATATTCTGTCTAGATGCTTCAAAAATGTCAGTGTTGTGAAAGACAGAAAACACACACATACACACACACACACACAC
>NW_017731357.1:2411917-2416187 GCF_001890085.2 Hipposideros armiger | reverse complement strand
TGAGCTGCCCTGAGCGGCCATCCGATGGCCAGCGACTGATCTGCCTCAGCTGGGAAGAGTGCAATGATCACAATACCAACATGGGCCAGTGAAGCGACGTCCTCCACAACAAAACTGAAGAACAAAAGGATAGCAACTTGTCTGTTTCCCTTCCCCGATTCCCCAACCGCTGTTCCATCCCCCAAGTCCCCAAAATCTTTAAAAAAAAAAAAAAAAGGAAAGAATGGCCAAAATCTTCCCAAACATGGTTAAAGACATATATTTACAGATTCAAGTAAAGACACTCAGATGATGTGGGGGGAGGAGAGGAGCATGCTAGTATATGAGATTGGGGTTGGGGGCACAGAGAAGTTAAATAAATGAAAGCTAAATTCTCATATTCCATACTGGTAAACCAATAGTTAATACCTCAAACTAAAATATCAAGAAATGTTCAAGTAACTTGTTTAGAAAAAACAGTAAGTATCTTAAGAGTCAGCTAAGAGTTCAAAGTGGTTGCCTCAAGGGGAGGGAAAAATGGGGGGTGAGAAAGGCAGATTATTACTCTAATCTGTAACAAGCCTTGTACATGTGTTTGACTCTTTG
Source organism: Hipposideros armiger (assembly GCF_001890085.2). NCBI lineage: Eukaryota > Metazoa > Chordata > Mammalia > Chiroptera > Hipposideridae > Hipposideros > Hipposideros armiger. The sequence goes on along the minus strand of NW_017731357.1, from coordinate 2,415,602 downwards.
AATTATGGGCATGTACAACTCCAAAAAAATAAGTTTAAAAGATTTATACACTACTGTCTACTTAAAGATGGCAGTGTGATGAATACCTACTGGAAAACACTTAATATTGAGTTACTGGAAAAGTTTTAAGTTCTAAGTAAACTAATATTTATCTTTAAATATAAGTAAAGGTAACAAAAATATGGAAGTGAGCCTAAAAAATATGAGGCAATTAGCCTAAAAGCCATGTTACTCTTATTTCCTCTGTTTCCTTTTACTGAATTTTCAATGTAAGTCATATTTGGGGTGGGGGGGAGTGGCGGGCAGAAATGGTTTAATGCAGACAAGTCCCATGCTCTTTTGCTTAGTAACCTCAAAGAATATGTAGACTAGGCTCGGAGAAGTAGAAGGTGGCCATGTGGATTTGAATGGTGCATACTGAGTGGACTGAAATGGACTTCTGAAAAACTGGCATGCAGTAGATTGCAATGTATAATTCTACTCCATGAACATTTCAGGAAACTCTGCTTCAGTCCAGTACCCCTTTCCACTAAACAGAAATGACAACTGAGTTTTCAAATAGCTGTAGAATTAAATATCTTAATTCTTGATAACTCTATAAATACCTCATTTCTTGATTCTATATAAACCCAAGTCAAAATCAGCTTAAATAAAAGTCTCTTCTATACAAATGCTGGCATATTCGATCAGAGCACTAAATTTAGACATTAACCATATTCCTTTTTACCTCTTACCACAAGTAATAAGCAATTACTCCTAATAATGCCACCAAAAGAAAGAAAAAGTATGTCTTTTTAAAAGTTGTTTAGTAAACAACTCAAAATACATACTTAACGCATACAAATCCAGTCCCTTTGTACTTCACACAACAACACTGGTCATTACATGGTCAATGGCTTACGTGATGAAGTCATATTTTGGTTGCTATGACCATCAATCATTTTTAAAATCTTCTACGACTGACGGTTCTCTGTATCTTTAAAATTGTTGCGAACATTCATTCCCACCCAATAAAAAAAATAAAATAAAAAAAAATAATACTTTCTGGCAATTGATTTTGAAAGTAAGATATAAAAGAAATATGCTGTACATAAGTTTCATGCCATAAATTCTTTTAATAAAACTATAGCTAAATGCCTATTAACCATAAGAAAAACTCCCGTATGATGCTACTGAGGCACTACAAAATCTGAACAGGTACAACAGCATGTGTGTAAGCCAGTACAGTAAGCTAGTCCCTCCAAATAATAAAATCAAAATATAAAGAATCGCATGAGTAATAAACAAGCCTTGTATACCATTATAAATCACTTCTATCAAGCTTAGGCTTTCTTTGTAATCTTTTAATGCATCGCTTTGACTATGAACCACACATAAAATACTTCAACTAATAAAAACATCCAATTCTATATGAATAGGTTGGGAATCTTAGCTTCCATTTTCACTGTGAATGACTACATAGAAGAATTTATTTAGCTGCATTTCGTCCTGTATTTATTCACCTCCTATCACTTCAAACTTCAGCCTCAACAAAACAGTGGTGATTAAATCAGATGGCAACTGGTTGACCCAGCAATTTGGGTCACAAGCATGGAGGTGATGATGAGCCTTAGGGACTCTCCCATAGACCGCAACTATAAACCCTGGATAAAATATAAGGACTCCAGAATTAACAAAAGCAAGCAGATTTTGAAAGGGAGTTCAAACTTGTAGGAAGCGTGACCGATAAAAGGTGAGTTGCTCATTTTTCTGGCTTTATCCTGAGGGCAGGATGCAGCTGCAGGGTGGCTTACACTTCAATAGAAAATATGCCATTTTTCTGGCCTGAAAGAACCAGAGGACAAAGCTCAGGACAATAACAGCTGCCAGAAGGGAGAGCTCTAGAGAAAGGGAGTCCCAAATTCTATTCCAGTCAACTCTATCCGAGTCCTGGACCACACATTCATGGGGCAGAATCAAGCGTTCTGGCTAAGGCTAAAAGCAATGAACTGAAATTTGAGCTGCTACCCACCACAGGTGAACTAGAGTTTGCAATTTGAGTCTAAGCCAATTAACTGGCTGCTAAACCCAAAACATCAACACACTTCAGAGGAATAAAACAGAACCCAGACTCTCCACAACATAACAGTCCCAATGCCCGGGATAAAATCCAAAGTTATTTTCAGAAAAATGTGGCCTAGTCTCCAAAGAAAATCAACAGATGCCAACCCTGAGATAACCCAGATATTGGAACTATCAGGACTTTAAAGCAGCTATTATACCTATGCTCAGTGAGGTAAAGGAAACATTTGTAATCAATGAAAAGGTAAGAAATCTCACCAGAGATTCAGAAAATATAAAGGGAACCAAATGGAAATTCTAGAGTTGAAAAAATACAATATCTGAAATGAATTTACTGGATTAGTTTAATAGCAAAAGGTAGATGACAGAGTCAGTGAACTTGAGCCTACACATCACTAGAAATTATACAATCTGAAAAAAAAGATTGAAAAAAATAAATGAACAAAGCCTTAGGACATTATCAAAATACTAACTAACATGCATGTAATCAGAGTCATGTTCAGAAGGAGAGGAGAGATGGGAGGGAACAAATATTTAAAAGAAATAATGGCCAGGGCGGCCGAGTGGCTCATTGGTTAAGAGTTGGCTTGGGAGCGCGAGCTCTGAGCAGCAGGGCCATCGGCTCGGATCCCACATGGGCCAGTGACTCTGGGCCCTCTACAGNAAAAAAAAGTGTAAATCTCACACACATACACAGATAAAGCAAATACTGCAAAACGTGAACAATTTGGTGAACAGATGAAGAGTATTTGGGTATTCATTGTATTTGTCTTTCAACTTTTCAACTGGTTTGAAATTTTTCAAAATAAAAAGTTGGGAGAAGTAAAAGTATGGAACAAAAACAAAGACAAGGTAGTATTCAATTTGAATCTAAACAGAGTAGAATAGACAAAATATACCTAAAAACATTAGTAAAACTAATTAATATATTAATAAAATACACATATTTTAAAACTATTTCACCTCAAGAAAAAAATAGGTAGTTTTAGTATTACCACAGCTTATCTACACATGTAAATATTTGTAAAAGCAGAGGAAATATTCTGAAAGAATGTTATTAGCTTTTACATGCAGATCCAAGTAGGTGAGAGATGGGCAGAGAAAACTATATTAACTACTAATAACAAACCAAAAAAAAATTGATTTAAATGGTGGCTTGATCCCAAATTTTACTTAATACTCTAGACATGACCAAAACGCCAATTTTTTAAAAAAAGAAGATAATCCCTAGTCACATTTTCTGCTAAAAGCCAGACTCATAAAAAAAAGAAGGCAAAAATGTACATTGTCTTACTTCTTCAATTATGTTGTTGATTTCAGGTGCTGCTTTATCTGCTCGCTTCTTAATCTGTCTTTTTGCTTTGTTTACACCTTTTTCAACTTTCTTCCAGTCGATCTGCACATAGCCACTGTGACTAGCAATCTACAAAAATGTAACAAAAATGGTTAATTCTAAACCAACTAGGCTGCTAATGAATCTATTACCCAGTAATATATATACATTCAGATTTCAAAAAAATCTATGAAGCTTAGAAGACATGACAATTTATTCACTAATTTATTCATTTAACAGATACTGAGTACCTAATCTGTGCTAAACACTGTTCTAGGCCTCCAAACTATA
>NW_017731357.1:2398671-2406487 GCF_001890085.2 Hipposideros armiger | reverse complement strand
GGTCAATGGCTTACGTGATGAAGTCATATTTTGGTTGCTATGACCATCAATCATTTTTAAAATCTTCTACGACTGACGGTTCTCTGTATCTTTAAAATTGTTGCAAACATTCATTCCCAGAGATTTTTCAATTTCAGGACTTACTACATTTAATCTTCAGGGAACAGTATTTTTGGAAAAATGCCAAACAGACATGAATGCCAGATAATATTCTGATAAACATCCTCTAATGGCAAAGCATTGTTAAACCTAAAAGGAACATCAACAAAGCTAAAATTTCAAATCCACCTGCCTCAGAAATAGGATTATGTATGATTGTTTTAAACCCAATTTTCCACTTTCTATATTATTATGGTTCCCTGATTTTAAAAAACATGTTAGAAATTGCTAACAGCAATTTCCTCTGGGAAGGAAAACTGATGGCCAAGGAAACAGGAAAAAAAGACCTTTTGATATTTTAGTTATCTGAGTGTAAATGCTTACTTACATATTAGAACTAGTCTGTGGTTAAACATTTTTAATGCTAATGTTTGGAATTAGTGCTTATTGTGTATTCTATATCAGGGAAATAGATACTATTTATCTTTAAACTTATTTTTTAAAGTTGTTTTAGTGTGCTTTGTCAGATATTTAGGAGCATATTTAGTTGAGCAAAATTATATATATACATATATATTTTTTCAAATATCCACTTTCTTAAGTGCCTCATTTATAATTAATTTACAAAATGTATATCAACCATAATATTCAAGACACTCCCTCATTAGTAAATATAAATATTAAATCAGCTTAAAAAAAAGAACCTTTTGAGTTTTATACAGTGTGTGTGTAAATTTTAAATGTATGTTTAAATTGGTTAGGATGAATAGGTTTATAGCATTACTGAAATGTTTATTTTGCTAGGGAGATGCTTCAAGGGAAATTTGGGTAAGTAATAAAAAACAGAGGCACCTCGAATTTTAATAGTTGTCTTTTTAATAAATGAGATCATACTCTGCTTAAAAAAGTTAGAAGTATTTTAATTGTCTTTCATGACAGGTGCCAGCTTTGAAAACTCATTTTAGTTTTTTCATAAACTGGTGCCTAAAAGAAAAGTTTCATCTTTATTAAAATGGACAGGAGCGAAATGGCTAAACTTGACTTTCTCAGTTCCCAAAGGCTATATATATATATGTAAGCAGTCAGGGATCTAAAGCTTTGACATACCTGAAGGAGAAGAAAGCCACCACCTACTGCAGTTGCTGCAAGTTTTCCAACTTTCTGGAACAAAAATCCTGCACACCTTTAATGAAAGAAATAACAAAAGATGAGATCAATGTTGTACTAAACTCTCTCCCTCTTGTACTTTTCATTGCTTTCCTAATACAATCTTAATGTCTTCCCATTTCTTCTGCTGATATCCCTTACCTGCTCAGAAATCCTCAAGGTTTCCCTTTAGTTATATAAGCTACTCAAAAGTGTACAATTAAATTGTCTGAGATGTGCTCCAGGAATGGAACTAAAAGGAGAGGAATTTACAGGAAGATTGGCTACTGAAACTGAATGTTGAGTATTCGGGGGTTCATTATACTCTTCCTTTCATATTTGTAAAGTTGAAATTCCCCACAATAACATGGATTTGTTCTATTTTTTTCAAGAGTCAAGATGTTCTACACACCTAGCCAATCCCCACACTACCCAAACCTTCTGCTCCAACCCAATTAGTTTCCAAACAGGTCATCACCATTGCTTAAGCTATTAATCTCCCTGTTTCAAGGGGTTTCTACCTAGCTCTGCATTATCTAAAGCTTTTCTATCCTTTAAGGTCCATCTGGAGTTCCACCTTCATGACTACACTTCAGCCCACGTGTCTCATGGCTTCTTTACCTATATCTGTATCTATATCTATATTAAACCTGCTTTGTCTCATCTATCCTGTAAGAATGTCACCCCATACTGCTTTTGTGATTCCTTCCTTCAGTGATCTCATATTCCCATCAGTATTCCAGATCCATAGTGTGCAAAAGAAACTCAGATTGCTAACTCTACTCTTCTGTACTGGGTTAGTGTCCACCCAAAATCCATTTCCTTCCCAGAATCTCAGAATGTGACTTTATTTGGAAGGTTACTGCAGATGTAATTTGTTAAGATGAGGCCATACTAGAGTAGGGTAGCCCTAAATCCAATAGGACGTAATCCATTATGTAGCAGCAACACAGGGAAGATGGCCATGGGATGGCGGGGCAGAGACTGGACTAAGTCTACAAACCGAGGAATGCCAGGGATTGCTGGCAACCACCGGAAGCTAGGTGAGAAGCATGGAACAGATGCTCCGTCTGAGCCTCCAAGAAAGAGGCCACCCTGCCAACACCTTTCAGACTTCTAGCCCCCAGACCTGGGAATAAATTTCTCTTGTATCAAGACACCTAGTTGTGGTACTTTGTTACGCCAGTCCTAGGAAACTAATATGCTTTCATAAATGGAATCTTTACATTTCTAATTACAGGATGAGCTCCTCCAGCACCCAGAACCACATACGGGCATACCTCGTTTTATTGCGCTTCACAGATGTTGTATTTTTTTTAACAAATTGAAGGCAAGACCCTTCACCAGGAGAAAGATTACCACTCACATTATTGTGGTGGTCTAGAATGGAACCCACAGTATCTCCAAGGTATGCCTATATTCAAAATGTCCGAAAGCAATCATCACCAAACCAGTTGTTACTAAGGTTCCAATTTGTACGTGACAGCACCATTCTCTACACTCGCCACCTCATATTCATCTCAGACTCTGCTTCTTCATGGCCTTCAGGGTCCGACTGATTGCCAATTCTATATCCTCTATCTTCAAACCATTATTTGACTCTTGTCTTCTTTCCACTCTCAAAGGCATCATTACCCTGTTCCCAGACCACACCAAGTAATCTTCTAGACCAGGGGTCAGCAAACTGCAGCTTGAGCCACATGCGGCTACGTACATGTGGCTCTGAAGTAAAATTAAAAATGAAAATAAAACTATCATAGTTTCATTTATAAAATTTTTAAAGGATATTATTCACATAATGGTTATTTCATTTGTTTTATAGGTCTTGCAAAACTTCGAGGGACAAGATTGGCTCTTTAGTCTCAAAAGTTTGCCAACCCCCACTCTAGACCCTTTAATTAATCTTCACACCTCCCATCTCTCCTAGCAACCACCCATCCTGACATTAATTTTATTATTAGGATAAAAAAAACTATAGTTACCTACAGCTAAATATAATCTCCTCAGCCTCCCACTCATGTCCTGAATTGGTCTGAATTGTTAACTAGTTAGGTTAATCCCTATTAACCATTTCTCCTTAACATATGCCACAGTAGTACATCTGTTTGTTTTGTTTTTTTAATTGGGGAATTGCGGGAGGGGAACAGTGTTGGGGAATTGGGGAGGGGGACCAGCCAAGTTGTTGTTCTTCAATCTTAGTTGTGGAGGGTGCCAGGCGCCATCTGGATGCCCGTCGGCAGTTCGTGGCCTCTAAGCTCAAGGTGCTGTGTTCAATATTAGTTGCACGTGGGCATAGCCACCATCCCACGCAGGAGTCAAACCAGCAGCCTTGTTGTTAAGAGCGCACGCTCTATCCCCTGAGCCATCAAGGCGGCAGCTCAGCTCAAGGTGCCGAGTTCATTCAGTCTTAGTTGCAGGTGGGCATAGCCACCATCCCATGTGGGAGTCGAACCGGCAGCCTTGTTGTTAAGAGTGCATGCTCTATCCCCTGAGCCATCTGAGCGGCAGCTGAGCTCAAGGTGTGGAGTTTAGTCTTAGGTTGCGCGTGGGCGTAGCCCACCATTGAGCAGGCAGTCTTGTTGTTAGGAGCATGTGCTCTCACCAGCTGAACCATCCTGCCACCTGTTGGCAGCTCAGCAGCAGCTCAGCTCAGGTGCAGCATCACTGGCCCATGTGGGAATCGAACCGGCGGCCCTGGTGCTCAGAGCTCACGCTCTTAAGCAAGCTCTTAGCCAACAGAGCCACTTGGCCGACCCAGTACATCTGTTTTATACCCTAAAAAAATAACAAAATTTTACTATACTGAATCTAAAGTCATTGCAGCAAACCACCTGTGTAGTATTAGTCCTATTACATAGTTCCTGGGCCGACACCTGACTATTATCCAAACATGTATTACGATAAAGACTGTGTCCCTCAGATGGGAAGGCAGCAACAAAGGCTCAGAAAAGGGAGTGGAGGAAGCAGGCAGCGGCAGCCAAGTCTCAACAACGTCCCAGGCAGCATGCTCCACAAGCATGTCTGTCCTTTGCTTGATGGCATGAGCCACTAAAATAAACCAACCAACTTCCCTGCTCTGTCCCTAGGCTTTCCAAGCAAACTTCTGCCAATTATGGGGCTTCTCACCGAGTTTGAGCTACAAGGAGGAAACATACAATGATTTAATTCTATTGCTCAATTATTTTTTTAACCTCTTTTAAGATGGGGCTTTAGGCCCTGACACATTAACCAATCACCCACTGGCACCAAACTGTGAGCTTATTTAAGCAGGGAACCAGAGCCTGAATAGTGGGGATCAAGGTCCAACTGGCCTGTGGAGAATCATCTGAATAACCAGGGCCCTAACCATGCATCTCTCTTTTAATTGCAGGCTTTCTTCATCAGCAGCATTAATAAGTACACATCATGAATAAATACTGCACCTCTGCATCACAGAACCTTCGCAATGAGTGTTTCTACCATCGAATGGCATTTACAAAAAGGCACAAAGGAATACACCATTGTTCCATGGTGCATGTAAAATACAAATTTAAAAAATTAATTTTATACTTATCAATTTTAAATATGTAAATATTTAAATTAATGTAAGATGAATTTAACTTATAATCTAAAGAAAAAAATGATTGTGCAAATGTTAAACACCCACACTAACTTCAAAAATTCTCTACAGTCATGAACATTTTCAAAATAAAGGGTCAAACTTGTTGCTGACCCTTGTTATTTGGCTAATCTTTTATTCTAAGAATAACAGAATTAGATCTATAGTAGCAATTATGTAATCATGTGGTCTGAAATGTCAACTGGTTAGGTTAATGCTTATTTACTGCTTAATATATTCCACAATATTATTAGAATAAGCAATCAGTCCTTTAATTCCAACAAAGGCTCAATGTTCTACAACTCTTCTTCAAGTATTACAATCCAAACTAGCCCACAAAAATCAACACAATCATCTGTATCATAATCAATAACTTTCACTGAGAATTTTACACTGTTTGCGATAGGGCTGACAATCCTGGAGACCAGTTCTACTGTAGGAGCATCACAGGTTTCTCCAGTTGTTAGCACTGAACAAGTAAAGTATATAATTAACTCTTATCTATTTCTTCCTTTTCACTATCACTGAATCAGATCCACTACATTTGCTAAATTTGAGAAGGGGAAAAATATATAAAGAATCAAAGGAAGGGTGAGGAGGGAACAGTGGAACCGTTGTGGGCACCAGGGAGGGAGATCACCAAAACCCAACACTGAGTCTCTGAGTGTAGATTACACTAATCATATCACAGAGAAAAGCCTCAAGTTAGAACTCATCTGGGATTAACAGTGTAAAGCCACTGAGTGAGCTCGGTAACTGTTCCATGTACAAAAGGGCAGCAGTCAGGCTCCCAATGAAATGTAATGAAAAAGATGTTATTCTCACCAGCCAGTCACTCCACCCATTACAATCTGGGTGGCTACTGAGTATTTTTCTACCATAGGTCCAGAACTGTGGCCAAACACTTGATTCCACCAGTGGTGTCTTCTTGCATACTCAGTTAAATCCAACACTTCGTAAGATTCATCATCACTTTCATATTCTTCAAAATACAAAATGGGAAAAATACATTTAGAGTCAACCAAAAATCAGAAACGTCCTACACAATTTTTATGTTACAACGCACTGTTACTTTTGGACTACAGTTAAAAAACCTAGATGGAAACATTAAGAGTTTGTTACATCCAATCCGAGACTAGGGCCTCAAGAGTAAAAGGGTGTAGCATCTCCTTTCCAAAGGCCCAGGGCCAGCCTGGGAGCCCGAGCCAGGGCTAGGTCAGTTACACAGCAGTGAGGGGTCGCGCCCCCACCCCCAAATCTCAGTAGGATCAGTTCGAATTTACACAGCAGTGAGGGGTTAACCCCCAGATTTCAATAGGGTCAGATCAGTTTCTCAACATGAAGGGTCACCCCCCCCCCAAATCTCAGGGCCCGGGCTAGAGCAGGGTCCATTTTCATCAGGAGAAAGAAGGGGTCCTCCTGACAGAACCGGTTAGGGGTCTGTCAAGAAGAAACTACTTCCGAGTTAAGACTGAAAAACGCGTCTCAAGATGGAAATGAAGGGCCAGGGGTGAAGGTGAGGCCGGAGATGGGCTGTGTTGGGGGCGGGGATCGCTCTTCGCCTGCGTTCCGCCGAGGGGGGGAGGGGAATATAGATCAGAAGGGTGCTCAAAGGGGCTGCCTCAGAAAAACAGCCCCAGGAACCCTGGAGCAGAAGGAAGAGGCGCCCCTAGAGCAAGGTCGAGAGCTGTGAGCCGCGTCTCAGATACTACTTCGGGCCCGGGCCGCTCACCTTGGGGAGGGGGATTCCGGGTCGCCATGATACCGCCGGCGGCCTGTACAGAACGTAGTCCCCGCCCGCCCTCCTTTCCCACTACTTTAAGAGCCGCTCTAGGCCCAGATGGAAATCTATGGTCTCTTTTTTCCTCCTCTTTCTCCTCTGAGCGCGTTATCCTGTCCCCGCCCCCTCCTCTTAGCGCAGGGTCTTCTGCGCAAGCGCAAGACTGGTGAGCAGTTGGTCGGTAGCAGTCCCATGAGGGCTTGTGGGAGGTGTAGTTCGTTGTCCTACGCAACCCTAGCTTCCCACCCCACCCCCCCTAGAATTTCCACAACCTAAATTGTTATTTTGTTTTCAACAGCCTCGGGGCTGGAGAGGAGGGGCTCATTACATGGTATAAAGCGAAAACCAGCTTGGCATTTTGAACACTGTACCAGAATTCAAGCCCTTGAGGGAAAAAAGCTTTTAAAAAGATAAGAGAAACCTTGTTTCAAACCACGCTGTTCTAAGAAGGCAAGGGCTCGCTAACGGGTGGAAATTTTTTCTAACGCGCTGCTGCTGGGAATTGAAACTTTTTTATCCGCTCCCTCTCCACACGTTTCCTGCCCAGTAACCTGAGGAAGGTTAAAGAAAGGCCTAGAAACTGACCTGACTCGAGTTATTCCAGAGAACATAATTTTTAAGCATCATTTTATTTAAATCTGACAGAGGAACGAGGTCAAGTTCTTCACTTAGAAGCCAGACGGGCCTCTGCAGAATGCAAAACCATGTTGATCACCAAGCAGCTAACTCAGGTTCACAGAAACCAGCCCCAATCTTGTTTTGAACTTGCATTGCACCTACATTTGCTGTACAATTAAAACATCTCTCTCAGTATTCGTTTTAATGGAAAAACAAATTCTTGGATAGGTTGCATTCCCTAAAATATTGACTTACATAATCACACAGTAGCTTTTCACATCCTGGTGCTTTAAATGCAAGGGTTGAGTTTCTGAAGTTCCTTAGTCTGTGGCCCATAAAATGCAATTCTAAGGCTGGCTGGAGATGTTAGTGTTCAAAGACAGTTACTTTGAGTAAGATTGCACTTTTCTTTTTTTTTTTTTAAAGGGGATCCAGGGATCCAATTGCTTCTTTTTTTCTTTTTTTTTTTTTTAAAGATTTTTATTGGGGAATTAGGGGAATAGGAACAATGCTGGGGAATTGGGGGAAGGGGAACAGACAAGTTGCTGTCGTTTTGTTCTTCAATCTAGTTGTGG
>NW_017731357.1:2393930-2395576 GCF_001890085.2 Hipposideros armiger | reverse complement strand
TGCATTGTGTTTCTAAAGCTGGTGTTGAATAATAATGTATGTCAACTATAATTATATATACATATAGTCACGGGACATGGAGTAGAGTGTGGGAATGGAGTCAATGGAATTGTAATAGATAAGCATGATATGGGGATGGGAGGGCAGTGGATGAGGGAGGGGGGTTGTTTCTGTGCGAAGGGTGAAAAGGATAACTGTTGCATTGTTCTGTACACCTGAAACTAACAATAAAAAAAAATAGTTCTCTTGCCCCACCCTACCACCTATAAAAAAACTTCCACTTTGTACAACCCTTCAGAGCGCTGCTGTTCTTGTTGCTAGATGGGATGCTGCCTGATTGACGAATCACTTAATAGACCCAATTAGATCTCCAAATTTACTAAGTTTGTTACTGTCAGCAGAAAGAATAGGGCTGCAGTGAGAGAAAGGGAGGAAGGGAAAGAGAAGGTGAGGGGAGACAAAGGAGGAAGGAGATGAGGTCATCGTTACCAAAAGTGCAGCTACCAGACCAGCTAGAACTAGATTTCGGTGGAAGGCAGCAGACCCAGGACACCATCTTATCACTTTAGGTGAACTTCAGAACCAATTAGAATGGATTACAATATTATTAGCATGGCAGCCAAGAAAAATCTCTGCTCCCTGTGTCACCATGACAGTTCTGACAACATCCAAGTAAAGACAAAAATCCCTCCTCCCGAAAAGAAAGAGTAGTCAATGAGCACCTGCCTAGGAATGCCTATATTGTCAACCCTAAAACTTGAATATTTTGCACCCTCATTTTAAGAGTAATAAATTCGTAAGCCACTTTGTTCTTTGGGGCACCTGCTGTTCTCCCGACTTGCCTGCTCTCACCTTCTTGGGAGTGTATTGTTCTTATTTAATAAACCCATTGCTTGCTTGGCTTATTTGGTGTGTCTTTGAATTCTTTCCTGCAACAATATCAAGAAGCCGTTTTCTGGCAACAGGCTGAATTTTGTTTTTTAACATTTTATTGTAAGAATGCATTATATAATACATATACTATACAAAATATGTGTTAATCGACTGTTTGTTATCAGTAAGACTTCTGGTCAACAGTAGACTATTAGCAGTTAAGTTTTGGGAGAGTCAAAAATTATACCTGGACAGAGTTTGGGCCAGAGCACACACTGGGGACAGTAGATGTGAGGGTCTGAGTCCCTGAGTGGAGGTGGCCCAGGGCGCACATTGGGGAGGTAGGAATCGCATTCTTTCCCACCACAGCGCCTTTGCTCACGGGGTGCAAGGAAGGGTTGGGAGTTGCGCTCAATCATGTGAATTGTACTCAGAGCACACTCTGGGAGGGAAGTGCTGGGGGGGCCAGTGGGTGACTCGAGGTTCTGAGTGCAAAGGGCTGCAGCTGTACCCCTGCCTTCCAGGACCTGCCCTCGTTCACCCAGAACTTGCACAGGCTGGTCAACGACCTGCGTTACTACAGACTCTGCAATGACTGCCTGCCCCCTGGCACCGTGAAGCCCTAGGCGTGGCCTGTTTGCTCCCGAGGTACACAACCTCCTGCCGCTGCCACCTGCACTACCTCGCCTTCCACCCCAGGTGACTCCCAGACGAGTGGTGGCCACTCCTTGGATTCTCACACCGCGAGCAAGCTGCGTCCGCCCTCTGCCTTC
>NW_017731357.1:2389328-2393495 GCF_001890085.2 Hipposideros armiger | reverse complement strand
GGGGGGGGGGGGTAGCACTGGTTTGTGTGCCCAGGGTTTGGGGCAGGCGGAGGGTCACGTGGCCAGGTACCCGCGAGGCCCCAGCAAGTCCTATAGGGTGGTCGTACAGATCATATGTGTGTCAGTCATGAGACAGAAACACCAAGGACAGCTTATGACAGTGCCACCTTCTCACCAGTCCACCCCTGTCCCCCTCCCAGCCCAGCAGGCTAAAAGGAAACATGATGTTGGAACTGTTTGGCACGTCTGTCAAGTAACCCCCCTCCCCCCAATTGCCTTGAAGTCTCTGCTCCGTATTAGAGATTTGTGGACTTGTTGTGGGGGGAAGGGGTGTTCTCATTTACTTATCATTCCATTGTAATACTAAGAAACTAAGAAGCTTAATGAAAAAAATAAAATGCTTATGTTGTTATTACACATATAAAGAAGTTATACCTGGATTTTCTACTACATGGACGTCAGCATCCCTTAACCCCACATTCTTCAAGGGTCACCTGTATATGCTTTTTCTATTTAAATACTTGCAAAAATTGCCATTACTAGATAAACCCTAAACCTCTCCAGACATATACTGCAGGGGTAGGCAAATTTTTTTCTGAAAGAGCCAGAGAGTAAATATTTTAGGCTTTGCTAGTCATGTGTAGTCTTTGTCACATTTAAAAAAAAATTCTTTAAAAATGTAAAAATCATTATCAGTTCACAGACTACAAAAAAAAGGGTGTGGGGCAAATTTGACCTAGAGTCATAGTTTGCTGACCTCTGGCATACAAAGCCCTTCACATTTTGGACCCAAGTGACCTCTCTGGCCCCTGCTACAGCTTGTTCCTAGTTTCCTTCTCTTAAAAGCCCACTGATGACACATGCAGAAAAATGAAAATGGACCACCTACTTACACCATATACAAGAACAAATTCAAAATGGATTAAAGACTTAAATGTAAGGCCTGAAACCATAAAACCCCTAGAAGAAAATATAGGGAGTAAATTTGCAGACATTACCCTGAGTAATATTTTTACTGATATAGCCCCTCAGGCAAAGGAAATAAAAAAAATAAACATGTGGGATTACATCAAACAAAAGTTTTTTTCACAGCAAAGGAAACAATTAATAAAACAAAAAGGAAGCCTACTAAATGGGAGAAGATATTTCCCAACGATATATCAGATAAGGGGTTAATATTCAAAATTTATAAAACACTCATTCAACTCAACACCAAAAGAACAAACAACCCAATTAAAAAATGGGCAGAGGATGGGCCGGCCGAGTGGCGCAATGGTTAAGAACTGGCTTGGGATGCCAGAGGGCCCCGGTTCGGATCCCACATATGAGGGCCAGTGACACTGCCCNTTCAAAAACAACTTTGAGGGACATAACTTCAGATATCCTGACTGAAATATTTTCCCAAAAGTTATAAATTTGAGTTCACACACTTCTTCCTCCCCATTGCCCACCACTCTCCTAATGAGATGCTAACAAATAGAGAAATAGCAAATGATGGGCCACTGAAAGAAGAGAAAGGAGTAAAATAAGACAAACGAAAATCACAAATTGAAAGAGAGCAAAATGTAGGGTTGACTGGGCCAATGACATTCAAATGATACTTTCACATATTTCTAGCAATATTTTCCAACTACAGGAAGAAGTCATTTTTCCTCTCAAGGCAATGGTATTTAGAATCAAATGGCTATCGAGAAATTAGGGAGAAAATGGAAATAAAACACTGCCCTTAAGATCCCCAAAAATAAACCTTTGTATCCAAAATAGATGCTGTTGACCCTGAGAAGAATATACATGCCAAAAAGGACTCCTCATGATTAGCTGAGCTCAAATTCATAATACGAGGTTAGCAGCCATTGTTTACAGAGGTCCCTCATGCACACTGCATTTCAGGGAAAAGCTGCCCTGAGCTGCCTGCTTCCCACACTGTGTTCCTGCCATCTGAGTCAACCTTCATAAAGGAAATCCTAGGCTCATAAATGAACCAATGGGCTGAAGATCTGCCCCAGCCAATTGGGGCTGGGCAGCTATAGCCTCATATGCATATTCACTGACCAATCAGAGTGGCTCTATTCCCACCAATCAGGAAAGTGCTATTTGGACCAATCAAACAGTGAAGATTTGGAGTCTTCATTTTCATAGAAATGGAGCAGTCAGGGACCAAGGGTGGGCATTCTTCTTTCTATATAAGCCTGCTTCACTTCTGCCTCAGTGGAGTGCAATTTCAATTTTCATCAAAGGCTATATTTCCCTGGCTAGAGCTCCAACACACCAGAGCTGCAACAGCAAGGCCTCCTTGCCCAGGCTGCCTCACCAGTGCTGCCTCACCAGTGCTGCCTCGCAGCTGTTCCACAACAGTGTAGTTCCACAATTGAGCTGTCTCACAGCCGTGCTGTTACACAGCTGAGCTATTTTATAATTGAGCTGTTTTCAATGAATAAAGCCTCTCCTCTCACTGCACCCCAAATTGAGGACCCCTGTTGGCATTGAATTGGAGACAACCTTTGGTTGTCAACCGAAAAATGAACTAAAAGGCAATCTTTTCTCTAAAGGCCTTGAGGGCTGAGAAGGAACTTCTTAATGCTCTTCCCTTCCTTCTTACAATGATATGCCCTTGCTATGACCTTAAGGAAGCTGTTTGTATAATGTTTTTCTAAATGTGAGTTTTTGCTTACCCAGTAGAAAAGACGCTGTCATTTTGTTGGCTCAGTGACAAATGGTTTATTGTGTAAATTGTATACAAAAGACATTAATAGGTGCTATGATTCTCCTGGTGGGTTCAAGCAGGCAATTTTTTTAAATTCCCATTTTAAATAGCATATTTGTTTCCAGTCAGCATTAATAAACATTTTCATCATGAACACATTTATCTACAACTGTACCAAATCATAATTTAGGTAGTCCCGAACTTTTCAACGGGTAGTGTTTCAAAAGTTTATGAGTAACTTATTTGAAATAGAAAACATTTTCTATATAATCCGTAATGAAGCTGTAATAAAACTATTCCTTCCTGATCGCCACCTTTCCTCATTGTCTTTGGGAACCTCATTTGTTAAAAACAATTTAGTCAGAATTAAGAAAAACAAAAAGCAGACAAAACAACAAACAAGAGCATTTCATACTCCCTGAGTAATCTAATCTCCCCCATTTACTACAACTGTCCCTACTTGATATATGCATTTGAATGACCTACAAATTCAACAAGTCCAAACCAACTCCACATTATCCTTGAAGCTACCCAAAGGAATGACAACAACAGATTTAGAGTCACTTCTCTTTTTTCCTTCCGTTTTCTCCCACAGTTAAGCAGCCATTTATCCTGCACTTGCACCACGTAGGCTGGGCATCCATTCTCTCCTTGATGCTGTCCAAGGCCATCCTTTGGACCATTGCAATGGCCTCTCAGTTGGCTTCTTCCTGCACTTTCTTACCTCTCCCAATCCTACCTCAATGCAATCTATTCTGTCACTAGATCTTCCCTTCTAAAACCTAAATCTACAGTGGACCCTTGAACAACACAGGTTTGAACTACATGGGTCCACTTATACGCTGATTTTTTTCAATAAATGCTATAAATGTAGTTTTTCTTCCTTATGATTTTCTTAACATTTTCTTTCCTCTAGCTTACCTTTGTTAAAGAGAAAACCACAGGCCCAAAATGTTCTAAAAGCCCATGATACCAAACCTAGATTTAATACCTGATCTAGTTGTAGGTTCAACCTCTCCCAGAAACATAATTGTAATCAAGCAGTCTAGAATTTTCTGGTCAAGCACTACTAAAGTAATCTGTTACTTGGACCCTTACCATTCTACTCTCTCCCATCCCCCATAAAAAGAAGAGGCAATCTTCATGATAAAAACCCTTCCAGTTCTCTTCCTCCAAAGAAATGAAGTGCTCCTCCAAAAAATAATCCTTCTTTCCCTTTTGTTATTGCAACAACATGGATGGACCTAGAGAACTTTATGCTAAGTGAAATAAGTCAGTCAGAGAAAGATAAATACCATATGATCTCACTTATACGTGGATTCTAAAGAACTGAATAAATGAGAAATGTAAACAGAAATAGTCTGAGACACAGAGGAAAAACTGAGGGTTGCTAGTTGGGAGGGGGTGGGGATGAAGGAGAAGGGGAAGGGATGAGACAATACAAATTGGTAACTACAATATGG
>NW_017731357.1:2377978-2385793 GCF_001890085.2 Hipposideros armiger | reverse complement strand
GCCTCGCCCGGGAAGAGCGCAATGATGGTGCCAACTTGGGCCAGTGAAGCAACGTCCTCCACAACTAGACTGAAGAACAAAACGAAAACAACTTGTCTGTTCTCCTTCCCCCAATTCCCCAGCACTGTTCCCATTCCCCCAATTCCCCAATAAAAATAAAAAACCTTAAAAAATTTTAAAAAAATAAAAAATGGGCAGAGGATATAAAGAGACATTTCTCTAAAGAGGACATACATATGGTCAACAAGTATATGAAAAAATGTTCAACCTCACTAATCACTAGAGAAATGCAAATAAAAACCACAATGAGATACCACCTCACTCCGGAATGGCTGTCATCAATAAATCAACAAACAACAAATGCTGGCGAGGCTGTGGAGAAAAGGGAACCCTGGTGCACTGCTGGTGGGACTGCAGATTGGTGCAGCCATTATGGAAATCAGTATGGAGGTATCTCAAAAAACTGGAAATAGAACTACCTTATGACCCAGCAATTCCACTTTTAGGTATCTATCCAGAGAAACCCAAGACGCTAATTCGAAAAAATATATGCACCCCTATGTTCATTGCAGCACTATTTACAATCGCCACGACTTGGAAACAACTGAAATGCCCATCAGTAGATGACTGGATTAAGAAACTGTGGTACCCCTCGAAGTGACAACCCCCTAAAAAAGTGTATTTCACAATAAAAAATAATTTTAAAAAATAATAATAAATCACACACACACACACAAAAAGAAAGAAACTGTGGTACATTTATACAATGGAGTACTACTCAGCTATAAAGGAGAATGAAATCTTACCATTTGCAACAATGTAGATGGACCTAGAGAACATTATGTTAAGTGAAATAAGTCAGTTGGAGAAAGACAAATACCATATGATCTCACTTATATGTGGAATCTAAAGAACCGAATAAATGAGTAAAGTAAACAGAAATAGTCTCAGAGATAGAGAGGAAAAACTGATAGTTGCTAGATGGGAGGGGGGTGAGGATGAGGGAGAAGGGGAAAGGATTAGACAGCATAAATTGGTAACTACAATATTGCCACAAGGATATGAAAGACAGTTTGGGGATTATAATTAATAATGTTGTAAATATTTTGTAGGGTGTCAGATGGACACATGTCTTGTTAGGGAGGCCACTTCATGGACAGTGTAGAGGCCTGACCACTGCACTGTACACCTGAAGCTGCTGTTGAATAATATGGTATGTCAACTATAATTGAATGTATATATAGTCATGGGATGTGGAGTATAGTGTGGGGAATGCAGTCAATGGAATTGTAATAGATATGTATGATACTGGAGGGGTGGATTGGGGGAGAGGGGCTGTCACTTTGTGAGGGGTGAAAAGTGTAACTATTGCATTGTTTTGTACACCTGAAACTAATTAAAAAATAAATTAAAAAAAAGCCCACTGCACTTGTTAGATTTTCTAAATACACATTCTTTTTTCCAAGCTTCATGACTTGGTTGATGCTTTTTCTCTCTCTAAAAGCAATGGCTCCCTTTTCTGCCAGGCAACACTCAGACATACTTTAAGACACATTTGAGAAGTAACTTATGCATAGTTTCTCCCTATTTCCCCCAAAGACCTCGCTCCCTTCTGTCCTTCCTAGCTTTGTCTTTTGAAAAGGTTTTAACCTTTCTGAGCTTGGGATTTTTCCTTTAAAAAGTTAGAAAGACTGGGTCAGCTGAGTAGCTCAGTTGGGTTAAGAGTGCGAGCTCTGAGCAACAGGGTTGCCGGTTTGATTCCCACATGAGCCAGTGAGCTGTGCCCAAGGTGAGCTGCCACTGAGCTGCCAACAGGTGGTAGGATGGCTCAGCTGGTGAGAGCAAGTGCTCCTAACAAAAAGGTTGCCAGTTGGACTCCCTCATGGGATGGTGGGCTATGCCCACCAGCCACTAAGATTAAACATGGCACCTTGAGCTGAGCTGCCCTGAGCTGCTGACAGGCAGTCAGATGGCTCCGTGGCTCGAGCATGCGCTCTTAGCAACAAAGTTTCTGGTTCAACTCTCACATGGGATGGTGGGCTATGCCCACCCGCAATTAAGATTGAACACCACACCTTGAGCTGAGTGGCCGCGAGCTGCCAATGGGCTTCCAGATGGCAACTGGACTTTGAGCTGGGCTAGCTGCGCCCTCCCCAACTAAGATTGAAGGACAACAACTTGGCTGTTCTCTTTCCCCAGTTCCCCAACACTGTTCCCCTTCCTCAATTCCCCAATAAAATATTTTTTTTAAAGTTAGAGAGATTAATTGAAAATAAGATAATAAAATCCAGCATGTAAAGAGCTTAATGTATGGCCTATAATGAATATTCATTAAAGGTTAGCCTTTATTATTCAGTCATTTATTCATTTACCAAATATTTATTGAGCATTTACAAAGGGCTAGGCAATGCACTAGGCATTGTCAGAGATAGATCAATCTACAGGCCAGGAAGAGAGCTCTCATCAGAAACCAAGCCTGACAGCACCTAGATCTTAGACTTCTAGCCTCTAGAACTGTGAGAAAATAAATTTCTATTGTTTAAACCGCCCAGTCTGTGGCATTTTTTTTTTATTTTAAAGTCTGTGGTATTTTGTTATGACAGCCCTAGCAGACTAATATAGTTCCTTAGCCCCTACCAACTCTTTGTCCCTCTGGATTCCCAAGAACATACCAGAAGTTACATTGAGAGAAGGCCCATTCAGACTGGTGTGGTCTTGGAATCTAGACCCAAATGAAGAGGATTGTGCTGTCAACAAGGGGATGGGGTTGGAGGTTAGGGTCACAGACACAGAGGCAAGAAATTCAGGCACTGAAACAGCTGTGAAAGCTACACAAATGGTATTTGTAGATAAAGCAGTCTTCCTGTGCCAGACTAAATTAAAGAGCTTTGCAACTCTGTCTCCCCAAGCTTTCTTAGCCTCTGCAATTGAGGACCTTTACCTCTTCTTCCTGTTCAGTGCCAAGGCTAACTCATTAGTTCCAATTCTCTTAGCTTTTCTGATAACTTTACTTCAAGACTCTTATTGTTTGTTTAAGCCACTGGGCCTGGATCAGTTCTACTTTCATCCATCTGTATATAATGTTCATAACTCAAGTCTCTAGAAGTGTTTTTTTTGGAGGGAGGCTTGTAATCACTAACTCTCATAAGACACCTGGGCCATTATGCAAATAAATGTACTCCTCAGGAGACCATACCAGCATATCAAAAGGGAAAAAACTGCAAAATTTATTTTCTAAGTGGTATTGTTTCACCTTAATCCCAATACAGTGGAGCCCACTCACCCCTTATTTGCAAGACTTAAAATGCTCAAGTGAGTTTTCAAAGGAATGAGATAATCAATTGCTGCTGAGCAAAGTGTGGTAAAGTAGATACTGCAAACACTAGCATGTTGGAGTGTAAACAGGGTTGTTTTGTTTTTCACAATGAAAAGGAATAGCAATAATAAGGGAAAAATGGAAAGTGTCTAACAATAGATGAATAGTTATAGAAATTATGGAATGTTATGTTTGAAAAGACTGTAATAACAGGAAAGTGCTTAAGTGAAAAAATTATATACCAAGTTGTATTTACAGTTCTATTGCAAGTGATTTATTCAATTTCTGCTAAAACACATAAAGTCTTGGTAAACTGGAATGGATTACATTGCAGACTTGATTCTGGCCCTTTCGCAGCTTAAATAAATAAATAAATGAATGAATAAGTGGTCATTCTCTATTTCCTGACTTGGAAAGTTCCCAGGATGTGTTGTTGAAATTTAAAAAGCAAGATGCAGAACAATGTGCTACTTATTTTTTTCAATTCAAGTTTATTGGTGTGACAATTGTTAGCAAATTTGCATAGATTTCAGGTGTACAATTCTATAATACATTATCTGTATATCACATTGTGTGTTCATCACCCAGAGTCAGTTCTCCTTCCATCACCATATATCTGATCCCCTTTACCCTCATCTGCCACCCCCTCTCCCCCTTTACCCTTTGGTAACTGTACTACTTTTTTTTAAAAACAACCTTATTGAGATGTAATTCATATGTCATACAATTTACTCATTTAGAGTGTATAATACAATGTTTTTAGTATATTAAGTATTAATTTTTAAAAATTGTGGTATATAGAGTACTTCTGGTCAAGACGGTGGTGTAGCAAAAAGCTGTGCTTGTCTCCTTGTGTGACCACATCAGAATTATAACTAAACTATACAACAACCATTATTGAAAATCACCTGAAGTCTAGCTGAACCAAAATCCTACAACTAAGGACATATGGAGGAGGCCTCCCAAGACTGGTAGGAGGGGCAGAGACATGGAACAGGTTGGTCCCAGACCCACAATTGGCGGTGAAAAATCAGGAGGGGTACCTCAGCTGCAGAGGTCCCTCCTGAGGAAGGAAGGGTCCCAGCTCCAAACAAGGTGCCGTAGCCCAGGGTTCCAGTGCTGGAAAGAGAAGTCCCCTTAATTTCTGGATGTGAGAACTAGTGGAGATTGTGGCTGGGTATGATGGAGGGCCACTGCAGTCTCAGGCTTTCTTCTTAAAAGACCTGTGCTACAGACTTACTCACTCTGAGCTCCAGCACTGGGGCAGCAGCTTGAAAGGCACCAGGGACATACAGGGAGAAACTGAGTTATCTGGCTTCAGGGAAAGGGCTGGAAGGGTAGCTTTCTCAGCATCTGGCTTGAGTGTGTCCAGTACTTCTTGCTGAGCATCCCCAAGCCAGGCACTGGTGGCAGCCAACCTTGGTTCATGACTTGGCCTCTCAAGGAACCTCCAAGCAGAGCACAGGTGGTGGCCATCTCCCAATTGCTCTGTGGCTTATGCCAGATGGATGTAGGCAAGGCACAGGCTGTGGCTGAACTTGGCCTGTGGTGCAGACCCTCTCAGGAGGAAGCAGATCTGGCATGCCTGAAGGCCAGGTTAGTCCCAGACAGACCACCAAAGGCCACCTCCAAGGACAAAACACCCAAAGGGAAACTGGGCAAGCACAAGAGCCCTGCTAAAGTGAATCCTGCTCAATAAGGTCAGCCCCTCCACAACAGCTCCTCCACTGTAGTCAAAGCCATTCCTCACAACACAAAAGCTCAAGAGTCAATACCTCCTATTGCTGTGCAAACAGCAACCAAGGCTCAACTACAAAAGGAGAGCCCACACAACCCACACAAGGGACACACCTAAAGCACCCAGCTCAGGTGACCAGGGAGACTGTGCCACTGGGCCCCATAGAACACCTAGTACATAAGACCACGCTATTAAGACCAGGAGACATCGTAATCCTGCCTAATATATAGAAACAAACACAGGGAGGCAGTCAAAATGGGGAGACAAAGAAACATGTCCCAAACAAAAGAACAGAACAAAGCTCTAGAAAAAGAACTAAACAATATGGATACAAGCAAGCTACTAGATGCAGAATTCAAAACACTGATTATAAGAATGCTCAGTGCATCAAAACACTGATTATAGGCTGGCTGAGTGGCTCATTGGTTAAGAGTTGGCTTGGGAGTGAGAGCTCTGAGCAGCAGGGCCGCTGGTTCGGATCTCACATGGGCCAGTGACACTGCCCTTTACAGATAAGATGGTGAACAACAGCTTGACCTGGAACTGGGCTGCCTTAAGTCACTGGCAATGGCATAGGCTGC
Organism: Hipposideros armiger; assembly: GCF_001890085.2. Taxonomy (NCBI): domain Eukaryota; kingdom Metazoa; phylum Chordata; class Mammalia; order Chiroptera; family Hipposideridae; genus Hipposideros; species Hipposideros armiger. The sequence goes on along the minus strand of NW_017731357.1, from coordinate 2,380,158 downwards.
AGTGGGGCTATAGTGGGCTGCCATAAACTACCAGCATGAGCAGCCAGCAGCTGGCAGGAACTGCTGTGAGCTGCCGTGAGCAGTAGTCCAACGGCTGGCGACCAATCTACCTCAGCCGGGAAGAGTGCAATGATCACAATACCAACATGGGCCAGTGAAGCAATGTCCTCCACAACAAAACTGAAGAACAAAAGGACAGCAACTTGTCTGTTCCCCTTCCCCGATTCCCCAACGTTGTTCCCTCCCCCAGTTCCCCCAATAAAATCTTTTTTAAAAACACACAAAAAACACTGATTATAAGGATGCTCAGTGATTCAGGGAGAACTTCAACAGGGATAGGAAACATAAAAATGGAAATAGAAAACATAAAAAAAAAGAACTAGTCAGAAATGAAGAACACAATAACTGAAATGAAAAATTCATTAGAGGGAATCAACAGTAGATTAAATGAAGCAGAGGATTGAATCAGTGATTTAGAAGATGAGGTAGCAGAAAACACCCAATCAGAACTGCAAAAAGAAGAAAAATTCCAAGAAAATGAGGACAATTTAAGGGGCATCTGGGACATCAAACATAACAGCTTTCACATCATACAGGTACCAGAAGGAGAAGAGAGAGAGAGAGCAATGAATTGAAAACCTATTTGAAGAAATAATGATGGAAAACTCCCCCAAGGAAGGAAGTACACATAGAAGCTCGCAAAGCTCAAACAGACCCAAACAAGATGAACCCAAAGAGGCTCACACCAAGACACGTTATAATTAAAGTGCCAAAAATTAAAGACAAAGAGGGAATCTTAAAAGCATCAAGAGAAAAGCAGTTAGTTACTTACAAAGGAGATCCCATAAGACTGTCAGCTGATTTCTCAACAGAACCTTTGCACTCCAGAAGGGATTGGCACAAAATATTCAAAATGATGAAAAGCAAGCACCTACAACCAAGATTACTCTACCCAGCAAAGCTACCATTTAGAATTGAAGGACAGATAAAGAGTTTTCAAAACAAGAAAAAGCGAAAGGAATTAATCACCACTAAACTAGTATTATAAGAAATGTTAGAGGGACAATTTTAAGACAAAAAAAGATAAAAATATGAATAATAAAATGGCAATAACTACATATCTATCAACAGTTATGTACTTTCAATGTAAATGGATTAAATGCTCCAAGACTCATACATATGCTTGACTACAAGAGACTCACTTCAGATCAAAAGACACACACAGACTGAAAGTAAAGGGATGAAAAAAGATATTTCATTAAAATGGAGACAAACAAACAATAAAAAGCTGGAGTAGCAATATTTATACCAGACAAAATAGACTTTAAAACAAAGCTATAACAAGAGACAAAGAAGGACCCAGTGATCCCACTTCTGGGTATTTATCTGAAGAGACCCAAAATGCTACTTCGAGGGGATGTGTGCACTTATATGTTCATTGCAGCATTGTTTCCAATGGCAAAGATGTGGAGGCAGAGTTGGTGTCTATCAATAGATGAATGGATAAAGAGGAGGTGGTACATATATACAATGGATTATTGCTTGACCATGGAAAGGAATGGGTTTTTGTCATCTCGGAAGTATGAATGAACCTGAAGGGTATTGTGCTGAGTGGAGTATGTCAGACAGAGAAAGACAATTGCAATGCGATTTTTCTTATATGTGGAATCTAAAGAACAAAATAAATAAACAAACAAAATTGAAATAAACTCATAGACAGAGAACATTTTGATGGTTGCCAGATGGGAGGGGTTTGGGGGAGAGGGTAAAAAAGGTAAAGGGATTAAGAAGTTCAAATTGGTTGTTAGAGAGTAGTCATGGGGATGTAGGCTATAGCATAAGGAATACAGTCAATAATATTGCAATAACTATGCATGGTGTCAGATGGGGACTAGATTTATTGGGGAGATAGATGCAAGGGGATTTGGGGGGCCACGTGAAAAAGGTGAAGGGATTAATACAAATTTGTGGGCCGGCTGAGTGGCGCGTTGGTTAAAAGCTGGCTTGGGCCGGCCAAGTGGCTTAGTTGGTTAAGAGCTCACTCAAGAATGTGAGCTCTGAGCAACAGGGTCACCGGTTCAATTCCTGACCTGAGCTGAGCTGCCAACAGGCGGCAGAATGGCTCAGCTAAAAAAAAAAAAAAAAAAAAAAAAAGCTGGCTTGGGATGCAGAGGGCCCCC
>NW_017731357.1:2367337-2377925 GCF_001890085.2 Hipposideros armiger | reverse complement strand
TGAACAACAGCTCAACCTGGAGCTGGGCTGCAGTGAGTCGCTGGCAAGGACGTAGCTGCAGCCCCTGCAGTGGATTGCCATGGGCTACCGTGTGTAGCCAGCAGCCAGCGTGAGCAGCTAGCAGCCTCCGTGAGCGGCCATCCAGAAGCCGGCGACTGATCTGCCTCACCCAGGAAGAGCACAATGATGGTGCCAACTTGGGCCAGTGAAGCAACATCCTCCACAACTAGACTGAAGAACAAAAGGACAATACTTGTCTGTTCCCCTTCCCCCAATTCCCCAATAAAAATCTTTAAAAAAAAGAAAAAAGAAAAACACATCATTAAAAAAAAGAAATACAAATTCATAGTTACAAAATAGTCATGGGGATGTAAAGTATAGGGAATATATTCAATAATATGGTAATAACTATGTATAGTGTCAGGTGGGTACTAGACTAGTCAGGGGGATCACTTCATAAATTATATAAATGCTTAACCACTATGCTGTACACATGAACCTAATGTAAAATAATGCTGAATGTCAACTGTACTTCAAAAAAATTTTAAAGTGGGGAAAAAAGGCGAAGGGGAATAAGAAGTTCAAACTTCCAGGTATAAAACAAATAATTCATGGGGATGTAATGAACAGCATAGGGAATATGGTGAATAATATTGTGATATTGTGGTAAGGTGTCAGATGTTTGCTGGACTTACTATGGTGATCACTTCTTTAGGTATATAAATGTGGAATAACTATGGTGTAAACCTGAAACTTACATAATATTGTATATTAACTATATTTTAATAAAAGTCTTTTAAAAATAAAAAATAGGGCCGGCCAAGTGGCGCATTGGTTAAGAGCTGGCTTGGGACGCCAGAGGGCCCCGGTTCAGATCCCACATATGAGGGCCAGTGACACCGCCCTCTACAGCTAAGATGCTGAACAACAACTCAACTTGGAGCTGGGCTGCCGTGAGTCACCTGCTATGGAGTAGGCTGCAGCTCCTGCTGCAGTGGGTTGCCATGGGCTACCGTGTGTAGCCAGCAGCCAGCGTGAGCGGCCAGCAGCCGCAGTGAGCGGCCGTCCAGAAGTCGACGACTGATCTGCCTCGCCGGGAAGAGTGCAATGATGGTGTCAACTTGGGCCAGTGAAGCAACGTCTTCCACAACTAGACTGAAGAACAAAAACAACAGCAACTTATCTGTTCCCTTTCCCCCAATTCCCCAGCGCTGTTCCAATTCCCCAATAAAAATCTTTAAATATAAATAAATAAATAAATAAAATAAAGAAGTAGTCATTCTCAATAAGGATTGGGATTTTATTTTTAAAAAAATAATAAATAAATAAATAAATAAATAAATAAATAAATAAATAAATAAAAATTCCTAACTAAAAGTGGATCATGGCAAGTATCACATCCTAGGCCTGTGATTTCCTTAACAAAGGTCAATCTTCACATTAAGTGAGCCTGTCTATCATCTTTTTGCATCTAAGATAACATACTTTGAAATGTCAGAGTAATCTTCCTTTCCAGACGCCTCAGGGCACCAGAGCACAGACCACAGAATTCACTGTTATCTTGTTCCCCATATACCATCTCCATGTGCTGTAAAATGTGAATTATTAACTATCTTGACCCACCAATGTAAAAGAAGCATGTGTTTCTCTATTTTGCTTTTTCATCCAATCCCGGAGATTTCCCCCCTTTTCTTTCTCCCTCATCCTTAATCTACCACCAATGGATTTCATGTAACCCTCCTTACATCTCCTCCTTTGGATCTAATGTATAAAATAAACTGCAAAACTGCCATTCTCTGGAGCATTTTCTCAATTCATTGAGAGTTTGCTTCCTGGCAATTGTCGTCAGTTTGGCTCAAACACATAAAAATTCTCTACAGGTTTAGACATTTCTTAAGTCGACATATGAAACAAAAGAAAAGTAAAGGTTAATGGTTAGAACAAACTATAAACTCAGTTTTTGAGTCCAGAGGACAGTCAATTGAGAAGAATTGTAGGTATTGGGCTCTAAGCGTCTTCAAATGGAGTGAGGGCAGGCAGTGGCAATCTGACAGATTTTCCTGGCTTGCAGTTTGAATGTCTCTAGGAGTGTCATCAGGTATTTTGCTGAACTTTCTTAATGGCTCACACAGTAACAGGCATGAAGATTGTCTAAACATTAGCTCTGGTGATGCCCTCTCTGAAATTTATATCAAGTAATCCAGCATTAGCTTGCAGGGCTTTGGGGAAAGGGCAGTTTTTGTTCTTAGTGTTTCCAAGTCAAAAAAGTAGGAGAAAAAATAGAAATGTTACTTTGGAGAGTTGTATCCAGATATTCAAGGGAACTACAAAAATTCAGGATCCAGTCTAGTTTTCAAGTAGCTAACAAAACCTCAAAGACAATTAATAGGACTAGAATCTGATATCCATTAAGGTGTATTATAATGTTTTTTACTGAAACATAAGTTTTCTCTGTATAAGCATCTCCATTTCTACCAAAGATAATCACTGTAAAGCTAATTTGTTAACAAAAAGTCATCTTGTTAAACTTGGCCTGATTGTTTATGTAAATGCAACAAGAATAGCAATTGACCATACAGACTCTTTTAAAGTATACTTTGTTGGGACTTTTAAAAAAGATTTTATTGAGGAATTGGGGGAGGGGAACAGCGTTGTGGAATCGGGGAAGGGGAACAGACAAGTTGCTGTCCTTTTTTTCTTCAGTCTAGTTGTGGAGGACGTCGCTTCACTGGCTCATGTTGGTATTATCATTGCGCTCTTCCCAGGTGAGGCAGATCGGTCGCTGGCCCCTGGATGGCCGCTCACAGTGGCTCTTGGCAGCTCACACCAGCTGCCGGCCACTCACACTGGCTGCCAGCCATTCATGGTAGCTTATGGCAGCCCACTGCAGCTCCACTGCAGCCTACACCATCGCCAGCGACTCACAGCAGCCCATCTCTAGGTCAAGCTGTTGTTCACCATCTTCGCTGTAGAGGGCACAGTGTCACCGGCCCACATGTGAGTTTCAAACCGGGGTCCTGCTGCTCAGAACTGGCATCCCAAGCCAACTCTTGACCAACGCGCCACTCAGCCAGCCCTGCTGGGACTTTTTATAAGGAAACTCAGATTGAATTCTTAAAAGCCTATCTAAGATAAGAAGCTAAACAAAGGACTTGCCATCAGACTTTTTCTGCAATACCTATAAATTTCCTCTTTTCTAGGTCCCCAGGATATCCTGAGGTCCAGGAAGTAACCTTCCTTACTCACCCAGTAAGTTTACTGAGAACCCTGTAAGCAAGGCACCAGGCTATTTTTCCAAGGTGCTTTATTGGCTCCATAAGCTCAACTTTAGTTTCTTACAGCTGCCTGGTCATATCCAATTTATGTACATCATTTTCAAATACAACATTCCAGACAAAGCCTTAGTAATATAACCAATGTTTCCAATTGTGTCCCGTTACATTGAGAATACATTTTTTATTGAATTTATGCAAAGAAGTATATTGCCATGAAAATAAGAATACTCAATAAGAATTTCATAATTCTTGAGGGATAAGGTAGGGATAAAACGATAAATGTTTCAATTCTGTTTACAAAGATATAATTTCCCAAATTGCTGCAAGCTACAGATAGCTTAAGAGAGGTTTCCTAAACCTGAAAAAACAAAACATCAAATAATCAGCAGTGTTTCAAATAAAAAGTCATAAAAATTATAATCATCCCCATCAGTTCATTCAGTCCCATGTAATTGATTCTTGTTGATCTTGATCTTGTTAACAATTTTATTAATTCATCAGTTTTTCCATCAGAGTGTTATAAATTCTTATGCAGTTCAATAGCATGATCTGAAAATCATCAGAAACCTGTATTTGTCAGAGTCCTTCCCAAGGAATCTCTGAAAATTAAGCATTTTTGCAAAAGCATCAGAGTAAAACAACTTTCTTTAAATGACAAAAGACTTTAAAATGATGAGAAAGGACTAAAAAATATGGTGAGATTTGACAAGGGAATTTGGTAATTTCTCTGACATACAAAATTTTAAGATAACTATAATAGAATTAAAACTGATACCATTATACAAGGACATATTAGATTTTTAGGAATTTCACATGATTTCTGGAATACTTACATTAATAACATATATCCATACAAATATAACCTAAGAAGGTTTTGCATTACTTCTTATTTGACAATGCTTCTCATGTAATTTAACATATCAAATAAGTCTAATAGGTTTAATATCACACTTCTTATAAAGAGAGAGTAAAAATTATTTGACATGTTCCAGGAGCCCTATGGAAAATCTCAGTTAGTTCAAGATCAAAAAGACTTCACTTAGAATTTCATTTTGGGAAGTTTGTTAAAAATATCAAAAGGTTTGGACATGACTAAATAGGATCACAGGTCATTATGAAACAACACAATATTATCTATTTAACCAAACTGACAAAAGATTTCAAAAGCAAATACAGAAGGGTACATAGTCATGAGCAAAACTTAGTTCTTTTAATACTGAGAAAATTCAGGTTTCTTAAGTAATCAAAGATCTGATGGTAAAGGCAACACAAAGCACAGGAAATTATTTTGGTAAGAAAATCTTTGCTCCCTAGGCAGATTACTTAAAAGGTAAAAAACAAAAAATGACCTGTAATAATCTTCTATTATTAAGAACACACTAATAGTCCAAGAAGAAAAAATTTTCCTTTTAGGAGGTGAAGGAAAATTTTTAGTTTTATGTAACTACACTATTGATATTAATGCCAACAAATCAGACAATCTGGAAGAAATGGATAAATTCTTAGAAGCATACGATATTCCCAGGCTGAACCAAGAAGAAACAGAAAATCTAAACAGACCTATTACTACCAACAAAATTGAATCAGTAATCAACAAGCTCCCAACAAACAAAAGTCCTTGACCGGATGGCTTCACAGGTGAACTTTACCAAACATTCAAAAAAGAATTATCACCCATTCTCCTTACTCTTTCAAAACTTCCAGGAGGGAGGGCTCCTAAGCTCATTTTATGAGGCCAATATTACCCTAATCCCAAAACCAGACAAAAACATTACAAAAAAAGAAAACTATAGGCTGACATCCATGATGAACATAGATGCAAAACTCCTCAACGAAATATTAGCAAAGTGAATTCAGCAATACATTAAAAAGATCATACATCACCATCAAGTGGGATTCATTCCAAGTATGCAAGATTGATTCAAACTCCACAAATCAATTAATGTGATACACCACATAAACAAAAGGGAAAAATAAAAGTCATATGGTCATGTCAATAGATACAGAAAAAGCATTTGACGAAATCCAGCATCCATTTATGATAGAAACTTACAGCAAAATGGGAATAGAGGGATCATATCTCACTCAACATAATAAAGGCCATGTATGACAAACATACAGGTAACATCATACTCAATGAAAAAAAATCTAAAAGCAATTCCCTTAAGATCAGGAAGACAAGGATGCCCACTTTCACCACTTTTATTCAACATAGTATTGGAAGTTCTGGCCATAGCAATCAGACAAGAAAAAGAAATAAAAAACATCCAAATTGTAAAGGAGGAAGTAAAATTGTCATTATATGCAGATGACATGATATTATATATAGACAACCCCAAAGATTCCACCAAAAATCTATTAGAACTGATAAATGAATTTAATAAAGTAGAAGGATACAAAATTAATATGCATAAATCAGTTGCATGTGTATACACCAATAACAAACTATTGGAAAGAGAAATTAAGAAAACGATTCCATTTACAATTGCTTCAAAAACAATAAAATACTTAGGGATAAATTTAACCAAGGAAGTAAAAGACCTGTACTCAGAAAATTATAAGACATTGAAGAGAGAAATTAAAGAAGATACAAATAAATGGAAATATATACCATGCTCATGAATAGGAAGAATTAATATAGTTAAAATGTCCATAAGGCAATATATAGATTCAGTGCAATCCCTATCAAATTATGAATGACACTTTTCACAGAACTAGAACAAATAATCCTAAAATTTATATAGAACAATAAAAAACCCCAAATAGCCATGGAAATCTTGAGAAATAAGAACAAAGTGGGAAGTATCACTCTACCTGACATCAAATCATACTACAAGGCTATAATAATCATGCATGGTATCAGCATAAAATCAGACACATAGATCAATGGGACAGAATAGAGAGCCCAGAAATAAATCCATTCCTATACGGTCATTTAATCTATGACAATGGAAGCAAGAATTTACATTGGGGTAAAGACAGTCTATTTAATAAATAGTGCTGGGAAAACTGTACAGAGACATGCAAAAAAAGAATGAAACTGGACCACCTTCTTATGCCATATACAAGAATAAATTCAAAATGGATTAAAGCCTTAAATGTAAGATCCGAAACTATAAAATTCCTAGAAGAAAATATAAGAAGTAAATTTGCAGACATTACCCTTACTAATATTTTTACTGATATATCCCTTCAGACAACGGAAGAAAAGAAAAAAACAAAACAAAACAAATGTGGGATGACATCAATCTAAAAAGTTTTTTTCACAGCAAAGGAAACCATCAATAAAAAAAAAAGCATCCTACTGAATGGGAGAAGATATTTGGCAATGATACATCTAATAAGTGGTTAATATTCAAAATTTATAAAAAAACTCATACAACTCAGCAACAAAAAAAAAACAATTCAATTAAAAAATGGGCAGAGGACCTGAATAAATATTTCTCCAAAGAGCATATACCGATGGCCAGTAGACATATGAAAAGATGCTCAATGTCACAATCATCAGGGAAATACAAATAAAAACCACAGTGAGATACTACCTCATTCCTTTCAGAATGGCCATCATCAATAAATCAACAAACAGCAAGTCTTGGCAAGGACGTGGAGAAAAAGGAACTCTTATGCACTGTTGGTGGAGTTACAAATTGGTGCAGCTACTATGCAAAACAGTAAGGAGGTTGCTTAAAAAATTAAAAATTGAATTACTTTATGACCCAGCAATTCCACTCCTGAGTATTTATCCAAAGAAATCCAAACCACTAATTTGAAAAGATATATGCACCCTAATGTTTACTGCAACACTATTTACAATTGCCAAGATATGGAAACAAGTGAAATGCCCATCAATAGATGGGTGGATAAAGAAGAGGTGGTACATACTCATATATCAAGGACTGACAATCAAGTACACAAACTTGTTGCAATGATGTTTCTAACCTTTCTTTGACATCAGAGGGATTATTCTTTATGAATTTGTACCAACTGGACAAACAGCTAACCAACTTTACTATTTGGAAGTGCTGAAAAGGCTGCATGAAAAAGTTAGACGACCTGAACTTTTTGCCAATTCATGACTCTTGCATCACAACAATGCACCAGCTCACATGGCACTGTCTGGGAGGCAGTTTTTAACCAGTAAACAAATAACTGTATTGGAACACCCTCCCTACTCACCTGATCTGGCCCGCAATAACTTCCTTCTTTACCCGAAGATAAAGGAAACATTGAAAGGAAGACATTTTGATGACATTCAGGATATCAAGGGTAATACGATGACAGCTCTGATGGCCATTCCAGAAAAAGAGTTCCAAAACTGCTTTGAAGGGTGGACTAGGTGCTGTCATTGGTGCATAACTTCCCAAGGGGAGTACTTAGAAGGTGACTGTAGTGATATTCAGCAGTGAGGTATGCAGCACTTTTCCTAGGATGAGTTCACGAACTTAATTGTCCAACCTCATACAATGGAGTATTACTCTGCCATTAAAAAGAATAAAATCTTACTATTTGCTACAACATAGATAGACCTAGATGGTATTATGTTAAGTGAAATAAGTCATACTGAGAAAAACAAATACAACTCATATGACCTCACTTATATGTGGAACCAAAAGAACAGAATAAATAAACAAACAGAGTAGAAATAGACTAAGAGATACCCAGAACAAACTGATGGTTGTCAGATAGGAGGATGTTGGGGGGATGGGTGAGAAAGGTGAAGGGATTAGGAAGTACAAATTGGTAGTTACAAAATACTCATGGGAAAGTATAGGGAATATAGTCAGTGATATGGCAATAACTATGTATAGTATCAGGTAGATACTAAAGTACTCAGAGGGATTATTTCTCAAATTATATAAATGTCTAACCACTATGCTGTACACCTGGAAATAATATAAAATAATATTGAATGTCAAATAAATAAAGTGTAAAAAAAATCAAAATAGTCACGGGGATGTGAAATACAGTATGGGGAATAGCATCAATAATTTTGTAAAAACAATGTGTAATGTCAGATGCGAACTAGACTTATTGGGGGGATCACTTCATAAAGTATATAAATGCATAACTGTTGCAGGACATTCGGACAGAGAGACGGGACACCAAGGCTCATGGCGGGAAGCAACGTTTATTGATGCCGGCACCAGCTCAGTGCATTCATATCCAGAGGCTGAGCCCCGAGACAGGACTCGGAGTTATATACCCTGAGGTTTCCGGGTTAGCAGCCAGGATTCCTTATTAGGACATGCGGCATTGTGTTAGTTTCTGACTGCCTCCCAGGTGAGGTAAGAATTAGGAAATGTTAAACGCGGAAGTTTTGGTGGCCATGTGATCTGGAAAAGCCTTTGTCTAGGGCCCTCTGCCACATAACTACTACACACAAAACTGTACACCTGAAACTATATAAAATAATATTGACTGTCAAATATAATTTTTAAAAATAGTCATGGGATATAAAGTACAGCATAGGGAATATAATCAATAATATTGTAATAACTATGCATGGTTCAGATGGGTACTAGACTTACTGGGGTTTTCACTTTGTGAGGTATATAAATATCTAATCACTATGTTGTTTTGTATACCTGAAACTAATTTTAAAAATGAAGACTTTAGCTACTTCATTCATTCAATGTTTATTAAGTTTTAACTTTATGCAAAGGCTAGGAATGTCAAATTATAGTGATTATTTTTACCTCTGTGGGGGTTCAACATGGCCACCCCAAGATGTGCCTCAGTGGTATGCAGATTGCTTTGAGCTAAAGGTAATTTTAGCTTCTAGCTCAAGAGAAACTTCTGTCCCTCTCTTTAACTACCTAGAAGAATTGTGATTAGGGGCCTTGCCCCCAAGAGATTATCAGAGATAACTTCTGTTGATCTATCTATATGGCAGGGCAAACTTCTGTTTACTAAATATCTGTTCTTCTTATCCTGCAATGACCCTTTGAAGCCCCAAGTCACCTTACCTCATCCTTAGCTCAGGGTGTCTTATATACCTCTATCTCCCTTTCTATCTTTGAACTTCTCCTGCATGTGGGTCTCTGACTTTCTCATGTTCCCATACATATTTATGTATTAAATTTGGTTATTTTCTATTGCTAATCTGTCTCATGTCTATTTGATTATTAGACCAGCCAGAGGAACCTTGAGGGTAGAGGAAAGTTAGCTCCTCCCCCACATCTCTAATGTTTATATTAAAATAATGATTCTTATAAATAGCACACCCTATTGTTAATAATGTTATCTTGCTCTTTCTCAAGTCACAATACCTGGGATGGAAAATAAAATAGCATCCATATGAGAACAGTGGATGAAAAAAGTCAATTGCCCAAGGAAACAAATGAAATAAAAAATAAAGCCAAATTTTCCTGGTTTTGTCAGGAGTACATAGCATTGTTAGAGAAATTAAACTCACACAGCCTCATACCTCCATTAAAAAAAGTAGGGTTCTAATGGTCTATGATCAGAAAAAGGAAACTCAAAAGCCATCATCTTATCATAACCAGAAAAACCCCAGAGCAAGAGAGAAATCATTCACTTTTCAAAGAAAGGTGCAGGAGGAAGAAGACAAGGTTAGTAATAATGTCATCCAAGAATTCAACAAAAGGAAAAAGAAAGCAGCACTCATCTCAGGTCAGCGAACACACTACTATTAAGGAGTGTAAAGAAGAGAAAATTGTTCACGAGTCAGAGATGGTGGAGCAAAGGAGATAGCCCTCAATTAGATACAAATCCTTAAAATCACAGACAAAATTTGCTGCAGCACCTGGCTAATCAGAGGTTATCCAAAGTTGTTGATGGGTTCCAGAAAAACTTCTGTGGCTTTATCATTTCTGGCTAGTATTTTTAATAACAACATACTTTCTCAGGGGACTAAAAGCAAACACATGACCAGCACAGTCAGGTCTGAGCATGTCAGATGGGAAAGCTGCCAGCGGCCCCATTCCCTGATGTAAGTCTTTCTGCACATAAGCAGGTTTCAAAATACCATTACATACCCTGGAATATCTAGCACATCTGACAGCAGTAGAAGTGGGTCTGTTCTTTGAGGGTGCTTTGACATTATATCTCTTACAAAAGTTTTGAGACCCTACATGCAGTGCGGAAACATTCAGTGCATCAAGCCATTAAAAAACAGAACAAAACAAAAATAAAGACCAGTCTTTCCAACAATCTGCTGTGTCATAATCACCTGGAAGTATAGCCAGGGCCAGGAGCTAAATGAGAAGCTGCTCCACCCAGGACAGGTAGCCAATTCAGTTCCTCTGGATTTGAATCCTTCCCCCCAAATTGATGTGGTGCGTGTGTGTGTG
>NW_017731357.1:2357582-2366047 GCF_001890085.2 Hipposideros armiger | reverse complement strand
GACTGACTGATCCGCCTCGCCCTGGAAGAGCGCAGTGATGGTGCCAACTTGGGCAAGTGAAGCGACGTCCTCCACAACTAGACTGAAGAACAACAACAAAAAAAACGACAGCAACTTGTCTGTTCCCCTTCCCCAATCCCCCAGCACTGTTCCCATCCCCCCAATTCCCCAATAAAAATCTTAAAAAAAAAAAAGAAAAGAGGATTATTTTGGAAACAGACATCATCATTTTTTTGGGGGGGAGAGAATTGGGAGGCATTTGATATGCAGATTGTCTCTTCTTTTTATGGGGGGATGAAGAGGGCCCAAGTGACAGATTACCTCACTGGTGTTGATTAGAAAATTCCAGATGGGTTGATTAAGATTATGTATCTGGGAGAAGTTGAAACTATAATTAGATTGGGGTGGGGTTTTTTAAAAATAAATTTGGTTTTTTTTTTTAACTTTAATGGGGAATGGTGTGTTTTTCCCGGGCCCATCAGCTCCAAGTCAAGTTGTTGTCCCTCAATCTTAGTTGTGGAGGGTGCAGCTCAGCTCCAAGTCCAGTCGCTGTTTTCAATCTAGTTGCATGGGGCGTAGCCCACCATCCCATGTGGGAGTCGAACCGGCAACCTTGTTGTTAAGACCACAGGTTCTAACCAACTGAGCCATCCGGCCACCCACCGGCAGTTCACCTCAAGTCATTGTCTTCAACTAGTTGCGGAGGGAACAGATCACTGGCCCATGTGGGAATTCAACCAGCAACCCTGTTGTCAGAGCTCGCACTCTAACCAGCTGAGTCACCCGGCTGCCCCTAAATTGGGTATTAAATTCAGGTTTGGTATTATGGGTTTTTAGCATGAGTGGCACCATTTTGGACCTGTGGTTTTCTCTTTAACAATTTTGATATCTCCAAATATTCTGGATTTTAAAGTTTCAGGCCCTATCTATGGTCTTTCTTCTACAGTAGACAAAGATTCTTCTCTTTCATACAGACACAACTCCCTTCTCAACTAAGGCTATTCTCTCAATACAGTTGCATTGTTATTTTGGCTAGATCAATTAGGTATTTACATTATTATGACTATATAAACCTTGTTGACCAGTAAGCATGTTGGTTGTTTTATGTATTATTGGTATACAGAAAAATGATATTCTTTGTTTTATAATTTGAAGGAAAAAAATATTTATACCAGCCACTTTGGAAATGTAGGTACCTCATCTGTGCACTGTGTTACTCAAAGACTAGCAATGTAAGAGAGCTTTTTGGCTGACCATCCATCCACACACTGCTGGCACTCAATAAATAGTTGTAAAATGAGTGATTGAACACAGGCCGTCATGTGACAAGTTCATTCTGTTCAAGACCCTGATTATTTCACTGAGCTACACTATCTAAACAAGCAATTTGAAATCATTGAAATAGTCTTTACTGATTGATGTTATCAAGGTATGGAAGACTTTTTTTGTAATCACATTCCTCATTTCCAAACTCATGTGGACACCTTTTCCCTCACCAGGGAGCATACTTCAGTCTGGAAAAGCAGGCATCTAGTTTTTTATTTACTGCTCATTTCTTTGCACATGATGCTGGAAAAAAAATGATTTAATTACATGTAGAGCATTCGCTTTTCTTGTAATGCACAAAGTCAGGTGGTTTGGTTGTTTCCCCTGGATTATTTTCTGGAAATACATCAGGGTGTGGATTAGCATCAAGTTGAACTTGCTCCAGGTACACCTCTCGCTTTGCCAAGCTACATAGTGGCTCATCAAATAACCGCTAATGGGGCCAGCCGAGTGGCGTGTTGGTTAAGAGCTGGCTTGGGATGCCAGAGGGCCCCGGTTCGGATCCCACATATGAGGGCCAGTGACACTGCCCTCCACAGCTAAGATGCTGAACAACAGCTCAACCTGGAGCTGGGCTGCCATGAGTCGCCTGCAATGGCGTAGGCTGCAGCCCCTGCTGCAGTGGGTTGCCATGGGCTACCGTGTTTAGCCAGCAGCCAGTGAGAACGGCCAGCAGCCACTGTGAGCGGCCATCCAGAAGCCGGCGACTGATCTGCCTCACCTGGGAAGAGCACAATGATTGTGCCAACATGGGCCAGTGAAGCAACGTCCTCCACAACTAGACTGAAGAACAAAAAGGACAGCAACTTGTTTATTTCCCTTCCCCCAATTCCCCAGTGCTGTTCCCATCCCCCAATTCCCGAATAAAAATCTTTTTAAAAAATAAATAAAATAACCACTAATGAACAAAACATCTCTCCTGCTATAGCATGACTTCTCAGTTATAATCTGAACAAGCTGTCATCCAGCCCTTCCTCTTCATATATGTGCAGCATATTTGCTAAGCACTGAGTCATACTTGACACTTCAGTGGTTTCACCTCAATGTAATGCAAAATAACAACTTAGTGCATGATATTATTTTTGCCAGTACCGAATCTGCTTTTTCTATGAGCATAATATATATCACCAATTTCGAGTTTGCTTTTACAAGCTTTCAGAAGTAATGTGATTTATGTGTGTGTTTGTCCACAAAAAGGGCAATTTTGAATCATACCTCTTAAGGTCAGTTTCTTCTCTATCTTTAGGTATAAGATTAATAATTTACATAATGGGAAGCATTATTTTATGCTTGCTTTGAATAAACACAATAAATTTACCAGAAAGGTCACTCCATTTTATTTAAAAATAACAGAAGTTTCAATGTCTTGGTCCCACTACTTAACAAAGTTACATAACAGACTATGCCTTGGGGTGTGTGGGGGGGTAAGGTTTAAACAGATCATAGGTCCAATAAAATCCAATTTTCAGATATTGTTTGTTATACTTCCCATTCAAATTTTTCAACACTTGTCAGAAAGCATCACTAACAGATTCACTTGTATGAGCATTTACAGACTCATAGTAAAATCAGACTGGAGCCTGTTGGTTTCATTTATGGCATTATTTTATATAAGTTGGAGCTTTAATATCACTCTTTTCATCACTACTTTTCAATGAACCACTCATGAGTCATTGACCCATTTACGTGAATTGTGGATTCACCATAACAACATAATAGTAATCATGAAAAAAAATGTGTATTTAACAAATGTACTCAATAGCTGGGAAACAATATGAGGTAATATTAGCCAAGTCCAAGAACACTGTTAACATTAACAGCTGAAGCCAGAGCTCTGAAGCCAGATCTGGGGAGGGTAGTGGGTGGGCTGGGCCCACACCACTAGTTGGTGGGAGGATTAGCACATTATGAGCACATTAAAAGGACCTAGACCCTTGGTTACCTGCTCCTTGTATTAAGGTCTAGCTTTTCCCACTGCTACATCCAACAGCCTTTCCTCATAATGTTAACAATTGTCAAGCCAACATGGTACCTTAAGTGTTGCTGAAAATTTAACCTTTTTGCAGGATCTGCTCAGGGGGCTTCCCTGCTCACCACTCCTCCATCCCCCAGCTACACTAAAAGGAGAGTGATCCTTAACAAAATAACAGGATTCCTGTGAAAATGATAATTAATCTTATATTTCAAATTTGACCAAAGTGAATCAATGAAATGATTTTGTTGCCTTTTCTTCTGAAGTCACCACACCATCCACAGATGAACTGCCTGCTGCCCATCCCCAGGGGTCTTTAGTGCTCTACAACGTGTATTTTAGAAGCATGGCACTACAGTGTTTTAGTTTTAACTTTTCTCATTTTTCTTTTCTTCTTTTTCCCCCTAAGTTAAGGTAGACAATACAGATCATAAAAATATATTTGGAGAGACTGTTGAGAAAGTTCAGGATGGTTCTTTTTGAGGGAAAGGAGGAAGTTAGTGGGCAGAATGGCAAGGAGTATGGAGCTAAGCTGCAGAAGGAAAACTTATAGAGGTCACCCATGCCCTCTATTTCCCAATCACAAGTGGTAGCAGGACGTTAGAGTTAACTCAGTTTCATCTCTTAATTTTACAGATGAAGAACCTGAGTTTCAGTGGATTTTTAAAAAGGTTGTATGATAAATGTGATAGATTGTTACATTAATGGCCCCCAAATGAATCACTCCTTCTGGAATCCAGATCTTAGTATAGTCTCCTCCCTTGTTTACTCGGGGTTTGACTATGTGACTTTCTTTGACCAATTGGACATTAACAAATCAGACACAAGCAGAAGCTTGATAAGCCTTCATGCACTGGGGCTTGCTTTCTTGGAACCCTGATATCCCTGTGCTCAATCATGATGCTGTGAAGAACTCGGGATGAAAGGCTACATGGAGGTGAGTTCAGGGGCTCCAGTACACAGCCCCTACCAAGGGCCTGACATGTAAATGAGGCCATCTTGGATATTGCAGCCTCAGTTGACCCTTCAGTTGACTGCAGGAGCATGACTGACTCAGGCTGCACCAACAGAAGAACTGGTGTCAGCCAACCCATTGAATCAGGAGATATCATAAATCATTATTGTCTTAATCCACTAACTTATAGATGATTTGCTTCCCAGCACTGATACATTAAGTTACGGGCATAGTGAAGACAAGACCCAAAGCCACTTCAGAGAGCATAAACTTTGAATTCAGACAGATCTGGGTTCCACCATAATGTATTAACTTACTTACTTAGCTATATGACCTTGGAGAAGTTCCTGAAATTTTATGAGCCTCAGTTTTTTATCCATAAAATGGGAATAATTGTAACTACCTCATGGCATTGTCATGAGGATCAAAAGAGTTTGACAACTTACATATCTAGGGGAGGAAAAAAACTCAAGATGAGCAACTCAAAGGGAAATTTAGAATGTGGGCTTATATAACATCTTAACAAAGAACAATAAATTTGTAGGGAAGGTACAAGACAAAGAAAAAGAGTTTTAAGTTTCCAAGAGCAGCAAACTGTGGGAAGATAAATATATGGGGGCAACTAATGGAAGATAAGAGTTGTTTCAATCAGGTTTGTTATATAGATTCCTCTTGGGGGAAGTCTCTGGGCTGGTAAGTGTCTCCATCTCAGATGATTAAGAGTATGAGCCTGCTTTTAGGCAAATGGAGGGGAGAGCAGAGAGCTTTTTTTGGCATCTGCTGTTTCCAAATTGTCTTCAGCTTAAAATAATCATAATCCTTATGCCAAAGTGACATATTTTGGGAGTGCATATTCTGAACCCTTACACACATATTTTGCTTAGAACAGTGCCTGGCACATAGTAAGTATCCAAATCATATCTCTGAGTATTAGTGTTAGAGTATTAGTATTAGTAATCACCATTGTAAGGTACATAGCATATAAATAATACTCAATAAATACATAGTGGCTGTCACGTCTTCTCTTCTGAACATTTATGGTTCCCTTCTCATTTCTATCTCTCCTGCAGCTGTTATCATTATGGTGCCATTATTTACGCTCATTCTTTCCTTGCCAGATTATAAAGCTCTTCAGGGCAAGGTGTGTCTCACTCATCTTTATGTTTCCCACTGTGTAGGCACTCCATATTGATGTGTTATATGTTTGTAAAATAGGCCACTAATCATAACAATAGTCTTTCTGTGGTGAAAGACTATTATACTGTGAGCAAATATTATCTTTAACAGCAGCCTTCCCTACTACAGAGAATACAATAGGTTTTGGCCTTCCCTTAATGCAATACAAAATACTGTACTTAGTTAAGTAGATATTCACTAAAACAAATAGCAACTCCAATCAACAGATTTCTTCCTTCATCAGAGAATTATAAATTTATTAAACAATTATTTCCCTTTTAGGCAGTGCAGCTATATTCTAGCTATTTTTAATGTGGTGTGATGCTTTCTATATTTCTATGTCTAATTCAATTTATATAAGAAATAATTCAAATATAGATAGGTAAAAAATTTTTTCTCTTTTATCTAAACATGATTATACAAAATACTAATGAAGAAAAGTTGAAAAACAATAGAATTTTGAATCAGAACTGATACCATATATCATGGTGTTTTGCTTTTAATGCAATAAGATGTTTGGTGTTTTCAATAAACGCAGACTGCATTGTGACAGCAGATGTAATAAACATAGAAAATACAAAGATCCATTTTGTCATTGTGAGTTCAGATTGTAAACAAATTAAAAGAATGCTGTATTAGGCCCCTGAGAAGGCAATAGTAACACTTTGTTTATAAGGATAAAGAATTTCATTCTTAACCCAAAGGAAAAATGAAATTAAAACTCAAATACAATGACAAAATTCATACAAAATTGATTCTACATTTTATGCCAATTTATGTAGAAATGTACACATAGTTATAACCACAACCCAGGCAGCAGCTGCAAGATTTGGGAATCAAAAGACTGGAAGGAATTATAGAAATCCATCCAAAATAAAGGTTACTTTACAGGCTCACCTACTAAAAGATTACTTAATTTATTAATACAGCAATGAAAAAAACAGAGATGGCCCCTGCCCTGAGGAGATTAGAGTCTGAAAAATGTAAGCAACAATGTCTCAGGTCTCATTAACAACTATGTCAGAAAATTGAAGTAAATCTTCTACCATTGTAAAAGATAACTTCCCAAATAGCAGTAGCTGGTGATGTAAGACTTTTTAAAATTAACCTACATAAAATGTTTATATTTTACATATGCTCCTAGCTTTTTATTCCTATGGTATTTAATTGTCGCTTCATATTGTTTGTACAGTGTATGTTGCTGTTCAGTTTCCTTATGATTTAGTATTTTTTTAAGTAGCAAAAGTAAATCTTTGCAGATAAAGTTTAATTTTTCTTCATTTCTCTAGTTGTGGCAGGTAGATGCTGGGATGGGCCTCCATGATCCCCACTGCCTGTATATATTTGCCCTTGAGTATGGGTGGCACCTGTGACTTGCTTCCTGATAGAATATAGCAAATGTGATGGGATGACACTCCTGTGATTACATTACATTATATCACTCCATCTTGTAGTAGACACTCTAGACTAGTCTCTCTCTCCGTTGTTGGTTTTGAAGAAGACATGACTCCTACAGCCAGACAGAATTAAATACTGTCAATACCATGTAAGTGTGGAAGGGAATGCTTCCATAGTCAAGCCTTTGGTTAAGACCCTCTTGAACCCCTTGACTGTTGCTTGTCAGACCCTGAGTAGAGGACCCAGCTAAGCCACACCCAGACTTCTGACCCACAGAATCTGTGAGATAATAAATGTGTATATATTTTTTTAAGATTTTTATTGGGGAATTCGGGGAAGGGGAACAGACAAGTTGTTGTCCTTTTGTTCTTCAGTCTAGTTGTGGAGGACGTTGCTCCACTGGCCCAAGTTGGCACCATCATTGCGCNGTGTGTGTGTGTGTGTGTGTGTGTGTGTGTGTGTGTGTGTGTGTGTGTGTGTGTGTGAGGGAGATTTTGAAGCCATTGTCACCTGCACTTGGAAGACTAAATATTAAGAAGAAAGTTTGCCTAAAGACTATATAACGTCAGGGTCTTTGTTTAATTTACAAGCGATCCAAACATTCCACAAATGGAAGTGGGGAGAGGTGGAGGGTGGAAGGAGGGAGGTGAGCCACGCAAGTTTATCCTCTCAGTTGAAAAGTCATCTTGGAGGAAATGCTGATCCTTCAATTCTACAGAGTGCAGTTAGTAGAGTTCATTTCTATCCTCTCATACTCATAACTATCCTAGCATTGGATATATTTTTAAAATCATTGCAAGCATTACAAAAATCTGACAGTGCAATTATGTTTTACTTTCATGTAAGAGGACAGTTAGCAGCTTATTTTTAAGACATTCTACTTTGGTGGTGGGCAGTTTTATAATTCTTTTTGCACAAAAAATATTTCAAATGTTGACATGCAAGTTATCATCCTTTTTATTATTGAAAAATTAGAAAGATAAACAGTAATCTGCTGATTTTAAGAAACTGTTTTAAAGCAATTTTAACGTTGTTTCAAGGACATTTCAAAGCAATTGTATGGCATTTAAATAACTAGGTAAAGTGATTGTATGGGATTTTAATCTTATTTAGAATTGTCTCTATTTTCCAAATTTTCTACCACATTACTTTAAAAAATTTTTTAAACGAAGTTATACATACCTATAATTTAATAGTTATACCAGGATTGTTGCAAAGAACAGTACTCCCCCAATTCTGCAAGCCCATCTCTCCAGAGGCAGCGACATTCAACTCTTTAACTGATTGTTTTGGTATTTAACTTGTTAAAAAACAAAACAAAACAAAATTCCACGGAGTAAACTTGACCTAATTGGCTTTATTAAGCGATTCTTGAATCGGGCAGCATCCCATCTAGCAACTGGAAGGGCACGCTCAGGAACTGTACAAAATGGAAGACTTTTATAGACAGAAGGGTGAGGCAAGAGAGCTATTAACAAAAGAAAAGAGGGGCCGGCCGAGTGGCGCGATGGTTAAGAACTCGCTTGGGATGCCAGAGGGCCCTTGTTCGGATCCCACATATGAGGGCCAGTGAACACTGCCCTCCACAGCTAAGATGCTGAACAACAGCTCAACCTGGAGCTGGGCTGCCGTGAGTCG
>NW_017731357.1:2350089-2356043 GCF_001890085.2 Hipposideros armiger | reverse complement strand
CGTATCTTCCCCCTCTACCGTAACCTATCGCCAGTCGTGTTTGTGACTTAGTACAGTAAAGACATATTTCATACTTGAAAATTTGTGTGTAATCAATCTATGAGATCAGTTGCACCCGACGGAGGGTTTTAATTCACTTGGAATTCATTTTTGTTTAAGGATCAAGTTGTTCTTTATTTCTATTTGTTCCAGTTGTCCCAGTATCCAGCTAGCCTTTTGCTGTTGATTTATAATGCTACCTCTGCTATTTATCAAATTTCCATAATTGTTTGGGTCAGTTTCTAAATTTTTTACTATATTCAATCAATATATCTATCGCTGAACTATTAGCATACTGGTTTATTTTACCATAGCTTTGTAATAAGTCTTAATATTTGGTAGAGAAAATTCACCTCCTTATTCTTCAGGAGATTTGGGGGTATTCTGTAAAATTTCTTTGCATTACAGACAGGATGATTTATTCTTTTTATTGTAAATTTTTCTATCATAAATGAGCACTAATTTGCTTAAAGTATTAATCAGTTCTCACGGCACTTAGAAACATGTCCAAATTCCTTATACTGAATGACAAAACCCTCTGTGATTTGTCCCTGGCACCTTCCATCTTGTACCTCTACTCTTTCAATTTTTGAAATGGGTTGTCAAGTTCCAAAAAAATTCTTTTTCTTTTTTTTTTTTGGAATTGCATCGCATTTGTAGATTTCATCTATTCTGTGATGCCATAGATTGTAAGACACATCATTATTTTATGTGCCACTAAAAAAGAAAGATTGCTGCTCATTAAACTATGACATGTTGTTTTTTATTATTTAGACTTCTTGTTTTAGACTTTTTGAAAAAGCTCCTTCACACTTATTTAGATATACGCTTTTATCATATTTTTCTTATGTGTCCATAAAAATAAAAATATAGGGCCAGCCAAGTGGCTCAGTTGGTTAAGAGTTGGCTTGGGAGTGTGAGCTCTGAGCAGCAGAGCTGCTGGTTTGGTTCCCACATGGGCCAATAATGCTGTGCCCTCTATAGCTAAGATGATGAACAACAGCTCGACCTAGAGCTGGGCTGCTGTGAGTGGCCAGCGACGGTGTAGGCTGCAGTGTGCTGCAGTGGGCTGCCATGAGCTACCGTAAGTGGCTGGCAGCCAGCATGAGCGGCTGGCAACAGCTGCTGTGAGCCACCGTGAGCAGCCGTCCAATGGCCAGAGAGCAACTGCCTCAGCCAGAAAGAGTGCAATGATCATAATACCAACATGGGCCAGTGTAGCGATGTCCTCAACAACTAGACTGAAGAACAAAAGGACAGCAACTTGTCTGTTCTCCTCCCCCAATTCCTCAATAAAATCTTTAAAAACAAAAATTTTTAAATGAAAATATAAGCGAAATAAATTGGTTCAGATATTCCTAAAACTTCTTGACATTCAGGATCTGACTTTTCTGAATCACTATAAAATTTCAATATCTGTTTTCCACGTAGTAATAATCTCTGTGCCATCAAGGACATAGATAATGCAACATAGTCCATCCATTGCTGTCTCCAAAATGCTCTTCCCAGCCACACTACCAAAACATAATTCAGCTTCACCTACTTGTGAGTATCTTATTTTTTAGGTCCTTGACTGTTCTTTGCAGGACAATATGCAATTTCAGTCATTTATCTAAAAAGAGATTTGCTTCCTTTGTACCAAATTTATGCCCCCTACTCTGTTTCTGTGCCTTTCTGCACATAATAAATTTTCATTTTCGTGCTAACTCATAATGTAATCATTTAACGACCTTTTAAACAGCCATTTAACTCAACACATGCAGTCCAAAAATGCACATAACTCAATTGAAGTATCAAGAACCTGAACAGCTATGGACAAAAGTTTACCCATGCCCAGACAATAACAGCTACATCACAGTCTATCCCAGGGGACAAAAAGTAAGAAGCCATTGGTTGTAAGACACATCCTACTGTTAGACATGCTTTAAGAAATATGTTTATAATTGACAAACAATGGTATTTGTAGCAGAATGGTTAACTTTTTTAATGGAGTTGCATAATTTTTAATATCATAAGGGGAGATTTAACATGGCTTTCCTTTTGTGTCTTTTAATAATGTTTAGTATTTTTTCTTGTAATTTTTTTGCTATTACAAATGCTATAATTATACTAATTGCATTTTATATAATTGATTATTGGCTTTAAGAATATTACTGTTTTGGGCTGGCCGAGTGGCGTGATGGTTAAGAACTGGCTTGGGATGCCAGAGGGCCCCAGTTCAGATCCCACATGTGAGGGCCAGTGACACTGCCCTCCACAGCTAAGATGCTGAACAACAGCTCAACCTGGAGCTGGGCTGCCATGAGTCGCCGGCGATGGCNGGGGAAGGGGAACAGACAAGTTGTTGTCCTTTTGTTCTTCAGTCTAGTTGTGGAGGACGTTGCTCCACTGGCCCAAGTTGGCACCATCATTGCGCTCTTCCTGGGTGAGGCACATCAGTCGCCGGCTTCTGGACGGCCACTCACAGCGGCTGCTGGCCGCTCACACTGGCTGCTTGCTACAAACGGTAGCCCATGGCAACCCACCTGCCGTCGCAGATGACTCACACAGCCCAGCTCCAGGTTGAGCTGTTGTTCAGCATCTTAGCTGTAGAGGGTGGTGTCACTGGCCCTTATATGTGGGATCCGAACCGGAGCCCTCTGGCGTCCCAAGCCAGCTCTTAACCAATGCGCCACTCGACCAGCCCTAAATGTGTATAGTTTTAAGCCACTAAATTTGAAGTAATACTGTTATATAGCAATAAATAATTAACATGCCAGTCTTATCTTACTTCCTCCCACCCCAGGTGTAAGCACCATCATTAATTTGATATATGTCCTTGCTCCCATGTTTAAATAACTTTCCTACATACATGTGTACTGACGTATAATTTATGTTATTTGCTTCAAACTTAATGTTTGTGTCCCCCCAAAATTCATATGTTAAATCCTAACCCCCAAGGTGATGATATTAGGAGATGGGGCCTTTGGGAGGGGATTAGGTCTTGAAGAAAGAGCTTTCATGAATGAGATTAGTGCTCCCTGGCCCCTTCCACCATGTGAGGACATAGCTAAGACATGTTTATGACAGGAAGTGGGTTTTCACTAGACACCAAATCTGCTGGCACCTTGATCTTGGACTTCCAGCCAAGAACTTCGAGCCTCCAGAACTCTAACAAATAAATTTATCTTTTTTATAAGCCAGCCAGCCTATGGTATTCTGTTATAGCAGCCCGAATGAACGAAGTCACTATTGTTTCATCAATTTTTAGATTTACATAAATGATATCACTCCATACATATTGTGCAGCTGGAATTTTTCTCTCAATGTTATATTTTTCAGATACATCTATATGCTCCATTGTGTAAGTACACTACATTTGTTTATCCATACCATTATTGATGGACATTTCATTGTTGTAGGTATTCCTTCTCAACTTTGCATTCAATGATGTCAGTAGCTAGAAATCAGCCACAGTGTATTCACAACAAAGAAATCTGCAAATGCTAGAAAACGGGCCTTTTTATCATCCCAGAGAGCTAACGGTCATGTATTTAGAAGCACACCACCATGTATCCCAATATTTGTGGAAGAGTTTCTCTAGTCTATAGTCCTAGATGTTGAATTTTTGAATCTTAGGACATTAACACTTTTAATTTTACTATATGAGTTATGTTGTCAAATTGTCCCGGTAAGTGTTTGTACTATTTTATCTTTCCACCACAAGTGTGAAGGTTCATTTTGTCCAAATTCTCACCAACACTTGGTATTTATTTTTGTCAAACCGATGGGTCTGAGGTGGTGCCATTGTTTGATTTTTGTTTGTTTTTAACAGTCTTATTGGGATATAATTGAAATATAATATATTGCACACATTTTGTTTACAAATTTGTAAGCTTTTATACATATACATGTATGTATGTATGTATGTATGTATATGTATATGTATATATTATATATATATATATATATCCATGAAACTATCACTATACCATGACAAACAATAATAAATCTATCACCCCTAAAAGTTTTCTTATGCCCCTTTGTTACCCCCTCATCCCTCTTTGCCTGCCTCTAGCCCTAGCCAATCACTGATCTATAAATAGTGATGTTTGATATCACTATTGATTACTTTGCATTTTCTAGAATTCATATAAATGGAATTCTACAGCATATACTCTTTTTTTGTCTAGCTTCTTTCACTCAACATAGTTATTTTGAGGCTCATTCATGTTGCTTGTAGATCATTTATTTTTCCTTTTTCCTGTTTTTTGTTTTTTGGGGGGTTTTTTTTGCTAACTAGCATTCCATTGTATGGATATACTACAATACAATTTGCTTATCCATTCACATACTCATGGATAACTGGGTTGTTTCTAACTTTGGCTTTTACAGATAAAGCTTCCATGCACAACTCTTTGTGTGAACATAGCTTTCGTTTCTCTTAGGTAAATACCTAAAAATGGTGTTACTGGGTCATGAGGTAGGCATAGGTTTAATTTTATAAGAAAACATTGCCAAAATATTTTCCAAAGTGGTTGTATAATTCAACATTCCCTGCAGCGATGTATGAGAGAGAGTTCCAGTGACTCCTCATCTTTGTCAATGCTTAGTATGGTCAGATATTTTTTTTCATGTTAGATATTCTAATATGTGCATAGTGATATCTCATGATTTATTTTGCATTTCTTTAATTACTAATGATTTTGAGCATCTTTTCATGTGCTTATGTGTTATACATATATCTTTTTTGATCAAATATCTGTTCACACCATTCGTCTCTTCTTTTATTGGGTTGTTTGTCTCCTTATTATTGAGTTTGAGAGTTCTTTATATATTCGGAATATAAGTCCTTATCAGATATGTGATTTTCAAATATTTTCTCTCAGTCTATGGCTTGTCTTTACATTCTCTTAACACTGTCTTTTGAAGAATAGAAGTTCTTAATTTTGATGAAGTACAATATAATACATCAATATTTTTCTTTCTTAGATTTTGCTTTCAGTGCTATATCTAAGAAATCTTTCCCTAATCCAAGATCACTAATATTTTCTCCTATTTAAGCTAAATGAGGTTTCCAATTTTTTACCAATAGAACCAATATACATCCTTGCATATTTTTATTTGTATGCATGAATGAGAACTTCTTTAGGTTCCTATCAATGATGGGAATTTGTAAGGTCACAGACCATATTCATATTAAACTTCTCTAGAAATTGCTAAAGTAGTTGTATTCACTTACAGTTTTATTGACAATGGATGAGAATTCCTATTTTATCATGACCTTACTTGGTGTTGTTAGATTGTTCAACTTTCATCAACTTTATGGTTATGAATACATCATTTTATTTTACATATTAAGCATCTTTTCATACACTTTCATGTGTTTATTGATCATTCAAGTTTCCTCATCTAGGAAAGACTTATTGTCTTTTATTTTTCTTCTGATTTATAGAAATTCTTTATATATCTGTATACCGATCCTCAGTCAGTTATATTGATTGTAAGTAGCTTTTCTGAACCTCTGATTTGTTTTTTCATTGTTTATGAGCTCTTTTTTGTATAGATTAAATTTTTTTTTTAAGCTGAGCCATCCTGCTACCTGATGGCAGCTCAGCGGCTGCTCAGCTCGGGCTGGACTCAAACCGCTGTTGCTCAGAGCTCAAACTCTTGAGCGAGCTCTTAACCAACTGAGCCACTCGGCCGGCCCTAAAATATTTTTTAATGTGGTCAAATTTATTGATCTTTTTTTTATGGTTTGTATTTATTGTTATGTCTTCCTGAGGAAACTCTACATGTTCTATTGAAAATAATTTCTTCGCACATTAAGGCCTTTAACCCCCTGTCAGGCACAACTAATCTCATAGATTCATTGCACACAAATTTTCAAATATCTAACAGTTAACTTAAGTATCGTGATTCATCGCTTCCGTATC
>NW_017731357.1:2328998-2347908 GCF_001890085.2 Hipposideros armiger | reverse complement strand
GCCGGCGACTGATGTGCCTCGCCAGAGAAGAGCGCAATGATGGTGCCAACTTGGGCCAGTGAAGCAACGTCCTCCACAACTAGACTGAAGAACAAAAGGACAGCAAGTTGTCTGATCCCCTTCCACCAATTCCCCAATAAAAAATTTTTTTAAATTCTCTGACATAAGTTACATAAAATGAATTTTGGAAATTTCATAAAACTCAAATGTAAAACTACCTTAACTTGGGACTTTGGTGAAGACAAATATATTTTATTACGAATTAAATTACTGTTCATGCTTAGTAGTCTGCTCAAGTTTTGTACCTCTTCTTGAATCAACTTTGGAGATATATATATATATATATATATATATATATATATATTTTTATTTATTTATTTATTTAAATTATCCAATTTTTATGTTCTTTAATTTATTGGCACAAATTTGTTAACAATATTATCTTGTTGCTTTTAAATTTCTACAGTAACTTATTAGTAATTAGCTTTTATTTGAATTTTACTTCACTCATTTTTTTCTTGACTAATCTTGCTAGAGATTTGTCTTTTTTTAATTCATAAAGAAAATTTTCCGTAAGTGTTTTACATAAAAATATTGCCTTTTATCCCTGGAAATATATTTTGTTATTTTAAGTATTTTAATTATTGTTTTCTAATTTGAAAAGTAATGCCTAGAAAGGTCCAAGATGGCAGAATAGGTAAACGCTATGCCTGATGCCTCCCAGGATCAAATTAAATTTACAACTAAATTATAGAGCAATCAACCTCAAGAATCATCTAAAGACAAGCTGAAGAGAACTCCTATAACTAAGGATGCAAACAAGAGCCCACATCATGACTGCTAGGGGGAGTGGAGATGCCAAATGGACTGACACCAAACCCACAGGTAGTGGTTGAGCACAAGGAGGGACACCTCAGTAGCCGAGGTCCCCCCTGAAGAGGGGGTCCCAGGTCCACACTGGACTCTCCAGTCAAGGGGTCCTATGCCAGGAGAGGAGATCCCATACATCTGGCAGTGAAAATTAGGGAGGACACCCTCTGTCCATCCCAATGAGACAGAAGGTCACTGGAAACCCAGGTGTTCTGTGAAAGGGCACACACACAGACTCACTCACTTGCAAACACTCACCTGGTCTCTGGTGGGGGAAAACAGCAAGTCGAGAGGCACCAGAGACATGCAGGGAAAGGCTGAATTGCATGGCTTCTAGACAAGGGCTCGAGGGACACCCACCATTGAACCAGCGTAGAGCCCTTCTCACATGTAACCTATAGGAGGGCGCCATCTTTCCTATGTTGAACTCTCCCTTAAAGGGCCAAATGTGAGACAGCATTGGTCTGGTAAAATCCACACATGTGCACCATCTTGGTGACACCCTGGCTCCTTGTCCCACTCAGCTACTGTTGCATTGCTGGGGGCACTTTCGGCTCCTGGGCCCAAGGCAAGCAGTGGCTGACCACAGTGTTCTCAGGAAGATTTTTCAGAATGGTCACAGGCTCAGCACTGGCGCAAGAACTGAATCTGCATTAACTTTGTAAAAATCACCACCCAAACCCCGTGACTCCCTGGGATCCCACCCCACCCAGCTAGTGCTGCATCGCTGGGGGCACTCTCAACACCTGGTGAACCAGCCTGGCTCACACACATAAGGAGGTCCTTTTAGCCGCTGAGCCTTACAGGCAGCTGATAGGTGGCAACTGGCCTAGGGGGCCCTGGGCCTTTTGCTAAGCTTCCCCTGCTCAATACTGATGTCAGCCAGCCTTTTCATTCTTATTTTTTAGTCAGCATGACATAAGGATTTTTCTTCCTGAAGTGGTTCCGTTCTGGACAAAGGCAAAACATGGATGTTTCAAAACACAACACTCACTTTCAAATAAAGCAATAGGATAAAACTTAGTGGATGAGATCATTTAAAATCTTCAAGTATCTTGTATGGTGATTTTTTGAGCTATAATTGACATATAACTATATTATTTTCAGGTGTACAACATAATGATTTGATATTTGTATATATTGCAAAATGATCCCCACAATGAGTCTAGTTAACATCCAGGGTGATATTTTTCAAAATAGAATGTAATAAGCTGGCTGACATAGAATGTGTAAGCTGGGCCGGCCAAGTGGCGCGATGGTTAAGAACTCGCTTGGGATGCCAGAGGGCCCCGGTTCGGATCCCACATATGAGGGCCAGTGACACTGCCCTCTACAGCTAAGATGCTGAACAACAGCTCAACCTGGAGCTGGGCTGCCATGAGTCGCCGGCGACGGCGTGGGCTGCAGTCCCTGTGGCAGTGGATTGCCATGGGCTACCGTGTGTGGCCAGCAGCCAGCGTGAGCGGCCAGCAGCCGCAGTGAGCGGCCGTCCAGAAGCCGGCGACTGATCTGCCTCGCCAGAGAAGAGCGCAATGATGGTGCCAACTTGGGCCAGTGAAGCAACGTCCTCCACAACTAGACTGAAGAACAAAACGACAGCAACTTGTCTGTTCCCCTTCCCCCAATTCCCCAGCACTGTTCACATCCCCCCAATTTCCCAATAAAAATCTTTAAAAAAAAAAAAAAGAATGTGTAAGCTGTGCTGAGGAAATCAAAATATGTTTCTCTAACAGGACTTCAATCTCATTGCGTTTATATTAGACTCTTTCATTGACTGCAAAGAATTCCTGCTTTCTTCTTTCTTCAATGATTTCTTCTGAATTGTTTTCCTCCTTCCATCCTCAGGTTTCTGTTGCTGGATATTTCTAAACAGTTTTAACTCTAGTGTGAGAGAGAAATGGACTAATTCTTAGAGTATTATAATAGGTTGACTAACATTTGCCCAAGGATATAAAAAATTCTAATCTCTGGAATTTGTACATGTTACCTAATTTAGAAAAAGTGTCTTTACAGATGTGATTAAATTAAGGATCTTGTGATGAGGCAGTAACCTTGGATTATTAGGAGGGCACTAAATGCCATTACATGCGTTCTTATAAGTGAGAGTCAATGGGAGATAACACAGATACAGAGGAGGAGGCAATGTAAAGTCAATGCAAAGACAAAGTCAGAGATTGGAGTGATGTGGCCACAAGCCCAGGATCACTGGCAGCCAATAAGAGCTGGAAAAGACAAAGAACAGAATCTCCTCTAGAGCCCCCCGAGGGAATAAAGCCCCCAATTTCAGACTTCTGTTCACCAAACTGTAAGAGAATAAATTTCTATTGTTTTACTCCACTAAATTGGTGGTAATCTGTTATGACAGTCTCAGGAAACTAATAAAGGCATATTCATGTGTGCCCTGTTCTCTCAATGTTTACTGAAATTGACTACAAATAAGCAGTCAATATGGAAATATTATCTATAAAATAATTTACCAAACATATGCATGACCAAAGGGGGGAAATCTAGTGAGAATTCATAATCAGAACATCAAAAATCAATGCATGACATATTAAATGCACTTCCCTGGCCTCGCAGAAGTTCCTCTAAAAATGACTGAAACCACAGGAATTGTGCTCAGAAGAAAGCTCTATGAAGAAAACACACTGTGGCTTTGAACCCATTGGGATCTATCAACAAAGAACATGGATGAGTAGCCAGAACATTATGACAGTTTTCAGTGTTACCGTTATCAATAGAATTCCTGAGGCCGAGTACCAGCCTTGGTTGGGTCCTTAGACTGTGACAAGGATGTTGACTGTGAGCTTGGATAAAAAAAGTAGGTTAAGGTGAGTAAATGCTGCATGCCTATTCTCAGGGCCTGTAGACCTAGACCTCAGCCCTGAAGTGTTAAGCCCATTAAAACTGGCCCACCTGGTCTCTGGCCTCACATTATTGTTCTGGAATAGAGCCCCCAAATTAGGGAAGAACCATACCCCTTCACAGATAATGGCCTTAGGTCAGAGATAAATAAGGCCTAGAGTTGTCAGGTTTAGCAAATAAACATCCAAGACACCCAATTAAATTTGAACTTCAGATAAGCAATGAACAATTTTTTTAGTGTAAGTATGTACAATGCAATATTTGGAACACATTTATACTAAAAGAGTATTTGCTATTTATCTGAAATTCACATTAAACAGGATGTTCTAGTATGGAACCTAGTGACCCAAATCAGGAACAACCTCTGCCCTCACAGACTTTACAATCTGGTTGGGGGTAAAATAAGTGCACAAAGGGCTGTGGCATGGGCCACAGGCTGAGTCTTGAGAGGGGTACCATCCAAACGCTAAAGGCCCACTGAGGCAGAAGGTCATTCTGCCTGGTGAAAGTGATGAAAGCTTAAGGAGGCTGCAGCCTTGGAAGGATGAGGAGGCTCTGGGCCAGCAGAAATGGGGGAAGGCAGTGGGGAGGCCTTTCAGGCAGTGAGCCCAACCTGATTTAGGCAGGAAAGTGGGGGCTGCTATGGGGAGATTAGCAGATGGCCTAAAAGATGGCAGATGGGAAGAGATTGGAGGACAACAGCGACAAGGGTACTGACTGTGGGCTTGGATAGAAGAGTAGGCCAAGGTGAGTAAATGCACATTCATAAGCCCCCAATGCTGCCACCACAACCCCTTTGATCCACCATTTTACCTCAAAACGAAGGCTTCTGATGTTGTGAAACAGGCAAAGTGTCCTCAAATCAATGGAGTCTCAATTCTCAGTAGAGGTGTTAAGTTTATGGTTTTAGCAAGGTATGAAGTTCTTTCTCTGACTCAAGGTTAGAATTCAAAAAAGGAGCCACTGTGGAATTTATTCAGGATTGGAGACCAGTTAAGGAGGTGGCATAATCTTCTTGTCACAGAAGGAGTCTCTTAATTGAGACTCTCATTCCATAGGTGCTAAAAGAGGAAAATGGGCAAGGAGTGGACAGGAGCAACAAACATTTTTCCAGCTCTGGTAAGAATCCTTGTAGGCAAAAATGTCAGGAGGGGAGGCTGGTACTACTTGGCGTGGGGAGGGAAAAGGAATTGGAGGGTTACTGCTGACTTGCAGACTCTCAGCAAAGGATTTCCCAGGGACCATCACTTCTTCCCAGTACTGATGGGGTGGGGAGAAATGGGAATCAGGGATCTTGCTCCTTAGTCTCCACTTCATACAGAAATTTTGCCTTGGAGAGAAAAATCTGTGCACGGGCTATATGTGTGAAGTTTCGGAGGTGGGCGCGAGTGGAGGAGGGAGCTGCTTAGATGCTGCCATCTTTCAACAGGGAGTATGGAGGCCCTCCTCTGAGTACCCACACTTTTGAAATAACACTAAGGGAAAACTTGCACAGACTTAAAAGTCCACAGTTCAAATGTGCACAGCAGACTGACTATACACAAACAAGTGCTCCTGATCCAGTGAGATCAGACAACTACGTGTAGGTGTTGCTGACTAAATTCTTTAGATCACAGAAAGTATATTTAATTGAAGATGAGTTAGTGAACTACAAATATTTACTGAAAATGGAGAATCCTGGAATGGGGCTTTCTTCATCAAAAAAAGCAGAGTTTTAAAGGGGATGCTAACAATTTTTCAGGGCCAAAGTGTGTTTATGTTCATTCTCCTTTAATAAAAAGGACTGAAACTCTCTGAATACCATCCCAAAGTTCCATGCTTATAATTTATGCTAACATTCAGTCAACTCTTGAATAACATACATCATTGTCAGATTATGTTTTCTCATTTCAGCACCTACATTTTCTGGGTGCCCATCCAGCCTGCTGCACATAAATCTGCATTTCCCACTGGGATGTACCCAGGAACGTTCAGCACTCATGTATCATTTGTTCATGTCTTATGTTAAAATTTGTTGAAGATGAGTAGGTGTCTTGTTTGTGCTGTCATTAGGGAGGCCATATGTTAGCATAGCCATATGTGGGAGTGTTTTTCTCCTTTTAAGAGTTCAAAAAAGGGCATCTCCCAAGAAGCTTTAATTGCTTGTCTAAGTACAATATAAAAGCAAAACAAGAACCAAAGTCCTAGCAGTGCCAAGTATCTATTTATTTTATTCTATTTATTTCCAACATTGAGTTTAGGGCCTAAAAGCAAAACAAAACAAAGCAGAAACTAATTTTATTACGCAGCTAGGCACTGTATAATCTGGTGCTTGAGAAGACTATACCTGAATGTTGTGAGCATAATAACCACTCCGTAAGTTTAATCAAACTCTACTCTACACTAGTATAACAGACCCCAAAATAAAATTATTTCCCTTCCATGCAGTCAAAAAACAAAACAAAAAAAAAGAGAGAGAACTAAGTCTTAACACTGAAAAGTATTTATGGTACTTTGATAAAAATGCTTATCAGTTTTATGTCTTTTTTTAAGATTTTATTGAGAAATTGGGGGAGGGGAACAGACTTGGGGAATCAGGAAAGGGGAACACACCCAGTTGCTGTCCTTTTGTTCTTCAGTCTAGCTGTGAAGGACATCGCTTCACTGGCCCATGTTGGCATTATCATTGCGCTCTTCCCGGCTGAGGCAGATCAGTTGCTGGCCACTGAACAGCTGCTCATGGTGGCTCTTGACAGCTCACACCAGCTGCCGGCCATTCACGGTAGCTTATGGCAACCCCCTGTAGCTCCACTGTAGCCTATGCCGTCGCCATCGACTCACGGCAACCCAGCTCTAGGTAGAGCTGTGTTCACCATCTTAGCTGTAGAGAGTACAGCATCACTGGCTCTCATGTGGGATCCGAACTGGGGCCCTGCTGTTCAGAGCTGGCGTCCCAAGCCAACTCTTAACCAATGTGCCACTCAGCTGGCCCTGATCAGTTTTATCTTTGACACTAATAAATGTGCATCATAATTTTCCCAAAGTAAAGGCTCCATTTAAATACAAAATAATAAAAAGTATATTTCTTATAACACAATGTTATTTGTTTTAATGAAAGCAACAAATGCACAAAACAAACAAACAAAAACTCATAGACACAGATAACAGTTAAGTGGTTACCAGAGGTAAGAGGGAAAGGGGGTGGTAGAAGAGAAAAATGGCGACCTAATATGTGGTGATGGAAGGAGAACTGACTCTGGGTGGTGAGCACACAATGTAATATATAGATGATGTTTTATATAAATGTACACTTGAAACCTATATAATTTTACTAACCAATGTCACCCCCAATAAATTTAATGAAAATTTAAAAAAACAAAAACAACTAGAGGTCCAATACCTTCAGGATTTTCAAACTAGATTTCTCTAATTCTTTTTGTAGTTCTCCCCTTTCAAAACATTTATTCTTTACCCTTTAAAAAGAATGTATACATCTGCTGTTTTGAAAATATTTCAAGGTCTTCTTGGGAATACACATATTATACTCTCAAATCTTGAAATAGCTGGAGTTCTGGAATATATGCAGAATTATTTAATTATGAAGATCATAAACTCTTTTAATTTCTTCAGTCTTTGCATGTTTTCAGTTCTTATGGTCCTGGGTTTCTGAGTATTATATTCTAAGTCATAATTTTCCTCCCTCGGTGTATCAGATTGTGATACTCCCAAAGTTAGAGTCGCTGAGAATTATCTTCCATATTAAGTCCTTGTCCTAAGCCTCTGCAATGCTGAAGATAAGTTTCCTCTGGCCTCATTCAAAGCCCAGGAGGCCATAGGGTGGTGGCAGAGATTGATACAAGAGGGAGTCTTCCATTAGTGTACTTTTTCTGTCATTCATGACATGAAAATAGTTAAAACTTCTAAAGCTACAAATACGATGCCTACTTATTGATATAATTTAGAGGGATTAAATGTTTCCAAAAGAATTTGCTCAAGAATATGCAGATCTATGTCTTTGGGATAAATGCTGCTGATCAGTATCACTTGAGTGGCTGTACAGTGGTTTATTCAATCCGTTCCCTATTAATGAACGTGGATTACTCCCCAACTTTTGTTTATTCAAATAATGCTCAATAAATAACTTTATGCATATGTTCTTTGAAATTTATTCAGATGTAATTCAAATTTGATTCTTAGAAGTGGGATTGCTGGGTTAATCTATAAATGTATTTGCATTTTTGCCAGATATTGCTTCCCCCCTCCCTCAATACACACAAGTACACAGTTTACAAACACCTTAAGCCTCACATGAAGCTCTTGGGCATGATTTCTGTGTAGATGTTCTGCCCCCATCAATAGTGATACTAGAGCACTATGGCTACTCAGGGGTATGGTGTTGGAGTCAACTCTGCGAAGGCAGGGAGGCATGACCTCCAGTGTGACATAGACAACACTTGTCTTCACTCCTTTTCTGTTACTCTCTTCTTCCATCAGCATCTGTTATAGACTAAATGCTTGTGTCCCCTAAAATTCAGATGTTGAAATCTTACCCCCAAGGTGATGGTATTAGGAGGTGGGGCCTTAGGAAGGTGATTAGGTCATGAGGGTGGAGCCTTCATGAATGGGATTAGTGCCCTTATAAGAGACCCCCCAGAGCGTGCTCGCTCGCGCGTGCGTGCGCTGTCTCTCTCTCTCTCTCTCTCTCTCTCTCTCTCTCTCTCTCTCTCTCTCCCCCCCCTCACCACGTGAGGATACAATGAGAAAATGACTGTCTGCAACCAGGAACAGGGCCCTCCAGAACCTGACCATGTTGGCACCCTGATCTTGGTCTTCCAGACTCCAGAACTGTGAAAAATGAATGTCTATTTTTTATAAGCCACCCAGTCTGTGATCCTTCGTTATAGCAGCCCAAATTGACTAAGTGTCACTCTTCAGAGCCTGTGTGAGGCCCCAGTGCTTGCCCCTCAGGGAACCCTGGCGATGCTTCACCCATCCCTGCCCTCTCTTTGGTAACTTAGAATGAGCCTCCGACTTCATAAAAAATAATCTCTTACTTCCTCCCTGAGGCTTTGTCTGAAGATTTAGAAATAATCCACAACATCATGCATTACTGAATGGGGGTTTCAGTTAAACACTGCCTTACGCAAAGGATCAACCCTAATGGTGGGTCTAGAGACAAGTCGCTGCTCTGTACGAAGCTTTTGCTCATGCTCCATTTCTCTCCTTGAAGACAAGCTGCTGAGTGCTTCACCTGCCCGCCCCCGCCGCCCCAAGTCTTCTCTAATCATGTGCCTGCACAAAGGATGAATCACTTGTTTCTTTACTAGTGAGAAAATTCCTGGATTGTTAACTCAGATAACAGAAATATGGCCTTGTGTCTGGTGAAAGAGTGGTCTCCCCACTCATTTTGAATAAACTAACTCTAACCCTTCCAGAAAACTATTCATCAGTGAGTTGACCTTATTAAGACTTTAAATTTGATGACTAGGTTAATCAGCAAGTAGATAAGTTCATTCCCTTTTTTTTTTTTTTGCTGTCCCCCTCTCCCTCCTGCCTCCACCGGCCATGACAGTCCTGAGACAAAGTTGATAAAGCTTCTCTGTGGCACACTCCCACAGATGGAGCAAATTATTGCACTTAGAGGTAGCCAGCTTGATAACACACTCTGGTATTGACTCTCTGTCTTTCTCTGCTTCACTCCCCCAGTGAAGTAACAGCATATATGACCTCTGCCACAAGCTCTGCTTTCTGGGGAAATCAATTTAAGGCATAAAATGAAAAAGGAGTATAGCTCCAGGATAGGAGCTATAGCATAGCGAAAATCTCTGACTCTAATTGAGAGGTGCTTGTAGGAAGAAAGGAGTTACATATTGGTGAGCAATGACTCAAAGGGATATAGCTCAGCAGTAGCATCAACAATCCTTGTGTGTTAAAAATTGAAGGGAGAGGGCTGGTCGAGTGGCACATTGGTTAAGAGTTGGCTTGGGAGCATGAGCTCTGAGCAGCAGAACCCCAGTTTGAATCCCACATGAGGGCCAGTGATGCTGTGCCCTCTACAGCTAAGATGGTGAACAACAGCTCCACCTGGAGCTGGATTGCTGAGCTGACGGCGAAGACGGGCTGTAGTGGGGCTGCCCGGCAGCGGGTGTGAGCTTTCGTGAGCTGCCGTGAGCCACTATGAGTGGCCGTTCAATGGCCGGTGAGCAACTGCCTCACCCAGGAAGAGTGCAATGATAATACCAACATGGACCAGTGAAGTGACGGCCTCCACAACTAGACTGAAGAACAAAAGGACAGCAACTTGTCTGTTCCCCTCCCCCAATTCCCCAATAAAATCTTTTTTAAAAAAATTAAAGGGGGGGAAAAAACACTTTTGTATGGTAAAAAGCCATAGACATAGTCAAAAGAAATATTAAAAAGAGAGAAAATATTTCCAGATTATACATTGTAAAAGTTCTTAACAATTGAGAAGATTTTTTTAAAAATAGAAAAATAAGTAAAAGACATGATCAGAGGCTTCCCATAAAAAGAAAAAAATCTCGGGCCAGACGAGTGGTTCAGTTGGTTAAGAGTTGGCTTAAGAGCACGAGCTCTGAGCAACAGGACCACCGGTTCGATTCCCACATGGGCCAGTGACGCTGTGCCCAAGCTGAGCTGTCGCTGAGCTGCCAACAGGTGGCCAGATGGCTCAGCTGGTGTAACAAAAAGATTGCCTGTTCAATGGTGGCTATGCCCACCCGCAACTAAGATTGAACACAGCACTATGAGCTTAGAGGCCATGAGCTGCTGAGGGGAAGCCAGATGGTGACTGGCGCCCTCCACAATAAAGATTGAAGAACAACAACTTGGCTGGTCCCCTTCCCCAATTCCCCAATAAAATCTTAAAAAAGAAAGAAAGAAAAAAAAGAATCTCAAACATATGAAAAAATGCTCCGGCCGGCTGAGTGGCTCAGTTGGTTAAGAGCTTGCTCAAGAGTGCAAGCTCTGAGCAACAGGGTCACTGGTTCGATTCCCACATGGGCCAGTAAGCTACGCCTGAGCTGAGCTGCCATCAGATGGCAGCATGGTTCAGCCAGTGAGAGCATGTTCTCCTAACAACAAGGTTTCCTGTTTGAAATGGTGGGCTATGCCCACCTGCAACTAAAAGACTGAACTTGGCACCTTGGGCTGAGCTGCCACCCGGGTGGCTTAATGGATAGAGCACGCTCTCTTAATAACAAGGCTGCTGGTTCGACTCCCTCATGGGATGGTGACTATGCCCAATTGCAAATAATTGAACACAGCACTTGAGCTGAGCAGCTTGACTGGACTTGGAGCTGAGCTGGAGCTGAGCTTGTTGTGCCCTCCACATCTAAGATTGAAGGACAGCAACTTGTCTGTTCCCCTTCCCCAATTCCCCAACACTGTTCCCCTTCCCCAATTCCCCAATAAAATCTTTATTAAAAAAAGAAAGAAAAAGAAAAAATGCTCACCTTCACTCATAATAAGGGGAATGCAAATTACAACTACACTGAAATACCATTTCTTATTTATCATATTTGCAAAAATTCAAGATTGCAAATGTACTCTGTTGGCAAGCTTGTAGGGAAATAGGTACTCTTATTCATTTCTGGTGGGAGTACAAAATGTTACAGCCCCTATGGAGGAGAACTTGGCATATACTAGCAAAAATGAAAATGCTTTTACAGTTTGACCCAGCAATCCCACTTCTAAGAATCAAATGTAAATTACACATGAACAGATTTAAAAGAACACATGAACAAGGTAATTTATTGAGCATTATTTGTACAAACAAAAGTTTGAGAGCAACTCACATGTGCATCAATAGGCAACAGTTTGAATAAACCATCGTACAGCCACTCAAGGGGTAAAATGTAATCATTAAAAAGAGAGAGAGAGGGAGAATGAGGATCTCTGTATTAGTTTACACTGACTGCTTTAACAAATTACTACAAACTAGGTGGCTTCAAGCAACAGAAATGCACTCTTCCATAGCTCTAGAGGCCCAAAGTCCAAATTCAAAGTGTTGGTTTCCTCTGGAGGCTCTAGAGGACGGTTAAGTCCATGCCTCTCTCCTGGCTGATGGTAAATGCCCACAATCCTTGGCAAAGAATGCCACTCACCTCTGCCTCCACCTTCACACTGCCTCGCCTGTTGTGGCTCAAACCCTCCTCTCCTTTCTCTTATAAGGAAACTCAGTTGGATTTAAGGCTTTCC
This sequence comes from Hipposideros armiger, assembly GCF_001890085.2. NCBI lineage: Eukaryota > Metazoa > Chordata > Mammalia > Chiroptera > Hipposideridae > Hipposideros > Hipposideros armiger. The sequence continues at coordinate 2,335,977 of NW_017731357.1, read as the reverse complement.
CTAATTCAAAATTATCTCATCTCAAGATCCTTACCTAATTATACCTCCAAAGACACATTTCAAATAAAGTCACATCCTAAGTTTCCAAGTGGACATATGTTTTGGGGAACACAATTCAACCCACTAAAATCTCTGGATTGATTTCCAGAATATATTCTTAAGTTAAAAAAGCAATGTGGAGAATAGTGTTTCTCGTATGTTATATTTTGTTTGGGAAAGAAGAAGAAATAAGAATATGCACACACACACACCTATGTATGTATATACATGTGCATATATTTTAAAACAGTAATATTAAAATAATAAACCAGAAAATAATCAAAATGCTCAACTCTGGGATGGGAAGGGAGGTGAGAAGTAAGGGCTAAAAGGAAAACTTCTGATTATACCTTTTTATATAGTTTTGTAAATTTTCTACTACTCAAAAATAGAGCTAAATATTTTAAAAGCCCTAAAATTGAAAACGAATCTGAACAAATGAACCTAACTTTATATCTGGTAATATTACCACACAGAAGAAATAATTATTTGATATGACATTATAATAGTGAAGTCTATATATCATTAGTGGTACATATTCTAAGACAAAAAGAACTGCAAACAAATCTTTAATGTCATTCCATAGTTTGTGAGTAGTAATATCAACATTATTGTTTCAAAACCATTTTATGTATATTGTAAGATGGAGGAAATAATTAATTATGTTAACATTATTAGAAACCAAGATTTTCAGTGTAAAAGAGATACAAGTAAAAATACTTCCATGTCGCATTTTTTCCCAGCTTTATTGACCTATAATTGACATATAACATTGTATAAGTTTAAGGTGTGCAATGTGATGATTTGACACACATATACATTAGAAAACGACTACCACAATAAGGTTAGTTAACACATCCATCACCTCACATAATTTACCTTTTGTGTGTGTGTGTGATGAGAACATTCTCTCAGCAACTTTCAAGAATACAATACAGTATTGTTAGCTATAGTCACCAGGCTGTACATTAGATCCCAGAACTTATTCATCTTCTCACTGAAAATGTGTACCCTTTGAACAACAGCTCCCTATTTTCCCCACCCCTCAGCCCCTGACAACCAATCTAGTCCTTATTTCTGAGTTTGGTTCTTTTAGATTCCATATAGAAGTGAGATCATATAGTATTTGTCTTCATCTGTCTGACTTATTTCATTTAGCATAATGGCAGGATTTCCATCTTTTTTATGGCTGAATAACATTCCATTACATATATATATTTATAGATAGATAGATAGATAGATGGATATAGATATATATAGATACATATAGAGATATACTATATATACATATATAGTATATAAAGTTTTCTTTATCCATTCATTCATGAATGGATATTTAGTTTGTTTCATTGTCTTGTGAATGAACACAGGAGTGCAGATATCTCTTTGAGATACTGATTTCATTTCCTTTGGATATATACCCAAAGGTGAAACTGCTGGATAATATGGTAGGCCTATCTTTAATTTTCTGAGGAATCTCCATATTGTTGGCTTAATTTTATGTTTTAATTAGAAATATCAATAAAAGAAAAACATAAAATTAATGAAACTAAAAGCTGGTTTTTGGAAAAGATCAATAAAATTAAAAATTTCCATTTCATCTATATTAAAACATCTATTGGCATAAAACTGCTCATAGTATCTCCTCACTTGCCTTGTAATGTCTGTAGGATCTGTAGTAATGAACCTTCCTTAATTCCTGATATTGGTATTTTGTTTCTTCTCTCCTTTTTTTCTTCATCAGTCTTGAGTAACTTTTGTGCCAGAAGCAAGATGCTCAAAGATTAATAGAGGCATGTAGAAAGGATAAAGGAATTAGCTTGAAGAGGTTCCCACTAGTTAAATTTGGGACAATTTGAGCATAAAAAAATGAACATAATTGAATAAAATACATGAAATTTTAAAAAGCATACCAAAAAAGCCCAAAACAAAACTTTATCTTGCAACATTAGAGGTGATTATTATACATACTACTATCGCTGAAAATTGGTGATTATGGGGGAAGATCTGAGCACATTTTTTGCCTTTTCAGTAGAAATTGTATTTCAGTGATAATGAAATAGTCCCAGCTATAAGGGAGAACTCATCATTTCTTCAGAATGTCTGCTAATAAATGGAGAAGAAATTATAAAAGTAGAACAATGGCCATTTTGCTACCCTCAGTTGAATAATCAATTTAGACAAAAATCATCAATGGATGGTCAAATACTTACATTAAACCATTACATTTCCATTACTTCATGGAAAACTGGATATTCCCGTAGCACTACAAATAACTTGTTAGTCGAAAGTAAAAAATTGTAACTTTATAATGGAGAGATCTAGAATGTAGGAAAAACTTTCAGAAGACTTTGAAATGGACCTAAGATTCCACATTTCAACAGAAAAGTAGGTGTACAGGTTATCTGGTTCCTTTGGCTCTCTGGGTCTTTTGTTGTCTTTCAGCTATTTTACAACACTTTAACTTGTATAATACCAAGAATCATGCAAATGATTCTTGCCCATAAAACTGGAAATTGCCTGGTAGAAATGTAGTTGACTAATACCCTATAGATATTGACCAATTTAAGCAAATCCATTTCAGCATTTATTCAGCCTGTGGTGTCTGCTTTTTGCTTTTCTTTTGAACCAGTTATTACATCTCTCCCTCTTAATTAATGAGTTAAATAAAATCTTTGATACATGTCCATTTTATATTTGTATGAGAGCCCTATACTTACCCTTTTCAAAAATTGTCCTTTAAACAAGTAGAATCCACCTTAATTTAGTGAACAAAGTAAGCATCTCTAATAATGGACACATAAAAAATGGGACATCATCTATATAGTATTCTTGAAAAGAATGTTTAACCTGAATCTAATTTAGCCTTTAGATCTAACTTCCCCTTTATAGATTCATTGTGGAAAAAGAAACAACGTAAGTGATACTACAAGAAAATAATAATAAAAAATCAGAATGTAAGACATTACACAAAATATTTGATTATTCTTTTCCAAAGGTCAATGTTATAACATAAGAAAAAAGGCCTAAATTAAAAAAACAACTGAGCAGCCATAATTACAAAAGATAGACAGTGATTCTTGACTGGATTCTGATACTAAAAAACAATGATAAAGACAATTTTAAGCAATTGGGGCATTTGTCAAGGAAATGGTTATTAGATGATAGTAAGAAATTATTGCTCATTTTCTTAGATTTATAGTATTATTGTGGTTATGAAGGAGAAAGTTATTTATTTGGAGATGAATGCAAAAATTTTTAGGAGTGAAGTATCATGATATCTGTACTTTAAAATAGTTCAGAAACTGGGCCAGTAGAGTGGCGCATTGGTTGGGAGCTGGCTTGGGACGCCAGAGGGCCCCTGTTCAGATCCCACATGGGAGGGCCAGTGACACTGCCCTCTACAGCTAAGATGCTGAACAACAGCTCAACCTGGAGCTGGGCTGCCATGAGTTTCCGGCGACGGCGTAGGCTGCAGCCCCTGCTGCAGTGGGTTGCCATGGGCTACCGTCTGTAGCCAGCAGCCAGCGTGAGCGGCCAGTAGCCGCAGTGAGTGGCCGTCCAGAAGCCGGCAACTGATCTGCCTCGCTTGGGAAGAGCCCAATGATGGTGCCAACTTGGGCCAGTGAAGCAACGTCCTCCACAACTAGACTGAAGAACAAAACGACAGCAACTAGTCTGTTCCCCTTCCTCCAATTCCCCAGCGCTGTTCCCATCTCCCAATTCCCCAATAAATAAAAAAATCTTAAAAAAATAAAATAAAATAAAAAATAAAATAGTTCAGAAATGAAGTAAATATAGTAAAAGGTTAACAATTGTTGAAACTAGTTAGCAGGTATAAGTATGTTCAATTTCTTATTTTTCTATTTTGCTATATGTTTAAAGTACATCACAATAAAAAATGAGAATAAAAGAAACCCTTATGTGTGGAAGGACCACAGACACCTCACTAAAACAACGTGTTGGGAAGGTAGCTTCATCCACATTTATTTTCCTTGTTATTTTTCTTCATTCATAATGTTCCAATTTCATAATGAGACTTTAATAAAATTAATGGTGATCAATTCATAATGATATAATTATCTGGGTTCCATTTAATTAGTAACTTTTAAGTAATAACCCCTTCTAACAGGAACCTGGTGACAGGAGTGGTAATGATGGGTGGTCTATTAATTATGAGTACCAACTAATTAATTAAAAATTCTATTAGATAAGGCATGTGTATGTAAAAAGTTTCAATTGGGTTGCTACCCAGATTCAAATGAGCCATATATATCCCTAAGCTTGAGCATTTGGTCTCCTGGGATATAACTCAATCCCATAATTTTACTACAGAGAAATACAGGCAAAGGAGATCAGGTCTTAACAGGTTGTGGTAGTGTTGAGACCAGAACCAGGTATAGTGACTCTCAGTATATTATTCCTTTACTACCCAGTGGTTCTCAAAAAGTGGGTCCACCTATAGGGATGGGAGTGCATTGTTGTCACTATGACTCAGGGTTGCTAATAGTATTTAGTAACTAGAAGTTATGGCTGCTAAGAATGCTGCAATTCAAGAGACTGTTTTGGGAGGCTAGGTGAAAAAAATGAAGGGATTAAGAAGGACAAACTGACAGTTACAAAATAATCATGGGGATGTAAAGTGCAGCATAGGGAATATAGTCAACAATATTGTAATAACTATATATAGTGCCAGGTGGGTACTAGATTTATCGGTGGAATCACTTCATAAATTATATAAATGTCTAATCACTATGCTGTACACCTGAAACTAATATAATAATATTGAATGTCAACTATAATTGAAATAGTTAACACAATAAAGAACTGTCATAGCGCTGGCTGAGTCGCTCAGTTGGTTAAGAGTGCGAGCTCTGAGCAACAGAGTCACTGGTTCGATTCCCACATGGGCCAGTGAGCTGTGCCCGAGCTGAGCTGCCGCTAAGCTGCCAACAGGTGGCAGGATGGCTCAGCTGGTGAGAGCACGTGCTCCTAACAACAAGGTTGCCAGTTCGACTCCTGAATGGGATGGTGGGCTATGCCCACCCGCAACTAAGATTGAACACCACACCTTGAGCTGAGCAGCCTCAAGCTGCCAACGGATGGCCGGATGGAGACTAGACTTGGAGCTGAGCTAGCTGCGCCCTCCACAACTAAGATTGAAGGACAACAACTTGGCTGTTCCCCTTCCCCAATTTCACAACACTGTTTCCCTTCCCCAATTCCCAAATTTAAAAAAACCAAAACCAAAAACAACCAAAAAAAACCCCCAAACAAACAAAAAAGAACTGTCATACCTTTAATGCTACTATTGCACCTCCTCGCCCCTAACACACACACACACACACACACACACACACACACACACACACTCTGAGAAACTGCTATCCAAGTACAACTTAACGCCAATTTTGCTGATTAAATATACAATGCAATACCAAAGAAAATTCAAAACAGACAAGAAAAAAGATAATTTATTTTTAAATATCAATATTTTTAAGAATCAAATTTCATTCTTATTGATGCTTGTTTCATGTTTTATTAAACTTAACCTAGACTTTCTAATCAAATAACAAATGGAAGAATTGTGAAGTCCTGAAGTGTGTGGGGGAAATCTTGAGATTAAAACTATTTCACATGAAACTTAGGTTGACATAAGGTGTGAACCAAAACTAGAATGAACTAAATTAATTTACCAAGGAGCAAAAGCCCTTTGTCCAATAAAGCAAATACAAAACAAAAAAATTAAAATAAACCAGCATAGTGAACTCATCTGACTTGAAATTGAACCTCCTTTTGTTGTACAAATTTAGTGAACTCGAGGGGTAAAAAGAATAACGATATACTCAAAACAGACCAATATTTCATTCTATTCAAGACCATGAAAATGAACAACAATAAATGTCAAAGTGCTATGGTTAACTGGAACCCATGACTGTCCTATATATTGCAGACCTTCTGTACTCTTAAGAGTAATATAGCTATAACATCTTGCATTTATTTTACCATCCAGTATTCAGCAGATATGCTTTAATTTATTTTAGAGGTAAGCACATAGAAACAGAATGCATATAATGCTCCAGAATACACTTAGTGGTCCTGAAATGCTATGGAATATCCATTAATTGATTATAATTCTCAACTGAGTACCTGCTATGTCACAGACTGTGTCTGGCACTGTGGTAGGTACTGTTAATGAAAAAGAGTCTGTGTAATAAACCTGACAAGCTTAGGGGAGGCCACATGGAAGCCCTGACAAGCTCAGTGACCAAAAGTAACCACACAGGATGGTCTGATCATAAATTCCTAACTGGGCATGTCACGTCCCAGGACTATATCTTCCTTAGCAAAGGTCAGTCTTTACCTTAAGTGAGCCCTGTCCACTATTCTCATGTATCTAGGATAACATACCTTTGAAATGTCAGAGAAATTTTCTTTTCTAGACCTGCTGCAGGCACAACCTCAGACACCAGAGCACAAGACCACCAGAGCACCAGACCACAGAATTCCTCATTGTTATCTTGTTGCCAGCTTACCATCACTATGTAAATGTTAATTATTAACTATCCTGTACCCACCAATGTGAAAGCACTATGTGTTTCTCCATTCTGCTTTGTATTCAATCCTAGGGATTTTCCCACTTTGCCGTCTCAGGCCTCCTTAATCTACTACCAATGGATTTCATGTAACCCTCCTTACACTTCTCCTTTAATTCTAATGTATAAAATAAGCTGCAAAACTGTCATTCTCCGGAACATTTCCTCAATCTATTGAGATTTTGCTTCTGGGCATGTCCTCAAAACTTGGCTCAAATAAACTCTTATATGACTTTTTTATAGGCTGGATGTTCTTTTGTCAACAGTATTAGAAATAAAGTATCTTGATTTCAGTTAGATATTTTAGAGTCAGCTGGTACACCTGACCATAGAAGTTCACACAA
>NW_017731357.1:2321128-2327318 GCF_001890085.2 Hipposideros armiger | reverse complement strand
ATAATGTATGTCAACTATAATTATATATACATATAGTCACAGGACGTGGAGTAGAGAGTGGGAATGGAGTCAATGGAATTGTAATAGATAAGCATGATATCGGGGGTGGGAGGGCAGTAGATGGGGGAGAGGGGTTGTTTCTGTGCGAAGGATGAAAAGGACAACTATTGCAATCTTCTGTACACCAGAAACTAACAATAAAAAATAAATTAACTAATGAAAAAAAAAGAAAAATCACAATCAGTAAAGTCGATGGGTTAACACTTAAAATCTCAAAGCTGATAGATGGAAATCCCATGGGAAATGTTACTGCAGGATGCAGATATCTCTCTCCACCCTTCTCCCCCTGCTCTCCACCCAGGAGGCTGACCTGAGTAGAGCACATTAGTGGGCACCATTGCTCTATGGCTTCAGGCTTAGCCAACAAGTAGCACTAGAAGATCAGAGGGAGGAAGGTGAGTGAATTTATGGTATCTATTTTCTTGGCACTCTCCTTTCAAGGTCTCACTTTGGGTTCACTGGGTCCCTCAAGAGAAGATTGTGTTCCTCTCAAGGTGACTCTCTACAGCTCTCTCTCTACAGTGCTCTCTCTCTGTCTGTCTGTCTGTCTGTATCTCTCTCTCTCTTTCTCTCTCTATCTCTCCCTCATCCCATTGGGCCTCAAGGTGATAAAAGCTAACCACTATTAACAGCCTCAGAGTACTGCACTCTCCCTATCCTTGCCCTACACTTTGTCCAAGCAGCTTATTAAATCTTCTTCAAATTATCTTAATTAGAGGATGCCTTTTGTTTCCTGCTGGACCCTGACTGATGATACACATGGAATAATTAAAATGCTAATAATTATTAAATCTCAACATCAATACTATGTCCACCAAATGCACATTTTTTGCATTTCCACTACTGAAAAATATAATTTGAGTGAGATGATTACAAATAAAGTTTAGCGTGGTTAATACTTTGAGCTCTGGAGCCAGAGTGACGGGTTGAATCTCAGCTCTGATGCTCACTAGTGTGAATCATCCAACCCAGTGATTCTCATCCTGGGGTCAGTTTTGCCCCTCATGGGGACATTTGGCAAAGTCTGGAGACATTTTTGGTTGTCACAACTGGGGACACGGGGTTGCTACTAGCATTTAGTCATAAATAGAGGTCAAGTATCCTGCTAAACATCCTACAATGCACAGGACAGCCCCACAACAAAGAATTATCTGGTCCAAAATGTCAACAGTGCCAAGGTTCAAAAACCCTGATGTAACTCTTGTGTGTCTTAGGTTCCTAATCTAAAAATTGGGGTTAATATTAGCATATACCTCAGAATTGTCTGAGAGCTCAATGAGTTAATATATGTAAAGCACTTAGAACAATGCCTGGGATATAGTATATGCTCAATAAATGCAAGCTGGCATCATCATCACTACAATGATGCTCTCTAAGAGCTCAGAGCACAAAGACAATGTGCTCAAAGGCAGGCAGTTATAAATTCATTATGAAAGACAACTAATCCCACTATAGCACTATGAAAGCAGAGTTTTGCTCTGGTTTTATTCTACTGTATCCCCAGTGGCCAGCTGCTGCAGTGAGTGGCCATCCAGAAGCCGGCAATTGATGTGCCTCGCCTGGGAGGAGCGTAATCATGGTGCCAACTTGGGCCAGTGAAGCAACGTCCTCCATAACTAGACTGAAGAACAAAAGGACAGCAATTTGTCTGCTCCCCTTCCCTCAATTCCCCAGCACTGTTCCCATCCTCCAATTCCCCAATAAAAATCTTAAAAAAAAAAGGTCAAATTAGGATTCCAGACAAGAAATTGGAGAAGGAAGATCTAGATGAATGAGAGCTATCACATCACGGGGTTCCATGTCAAAGGTGGGGCTCCAGATGGGCTGAGAGAGGAGAGACAAAAAGAAAAAGCAGAGAGAGCCACCTTTACAGGAGGGAATATTTAAGCAAAGACTACCAAAATCATACACAGCACAATGCCAGGCACAGTCTAAGTGTCTTACACGTATTAACAAATTAATGTTCACTACCACCCCACATGAAGTAGGGACTACAATTACTCACCTTTCATATGAAGAAAACTAAGCATAGATAGGTTAAGCAACTTGACCAAGGTCATACAGCTAATGCAAAGCAGTCTGTCTCCAGACACATTGCTCATATATCTAAGCTGCACTGCTCTCTAGAAGGAAAGTTTCCTACAGTGGAGCAGGCAGAGATAATGATGAAAAAGTAAATAAAAGCCAGGCAGTGGAGAGGACAGATTAAGGACTTGCTAAGTATGGATGTTGTAAAGGGCAGAAAGTCAAAAGTAGCTTCAGTCCAGGAGTTCCCTAGGGTGGATCCCCTGCTGGTGAGTCATGGAATCAAAGGAACTATGGCTTGCTGCATAGCAAGCCATCTCCAAAATGAGTGGCTTTAAACAACTATTTATTTGCTCACAGTTCTGCAATTTGGCTGGACATTAGCAGAGATGATGTCTCTGCTCCATGCGATGTTACGTGGAGTGAGTCATTTGGCTACACTGAGCGAGGCGCTGAGCTGAAACTGGAATATCCAAGATGGCCTCACTCACATGTTGTATATAAAGGTACACAATTGCATGTCTGGCGCCTCAGCCTGGTTGGCAGGAGCGACTAAAACACCTGAGTTCTCCATGTGACCTCTCTCTCTCCCTCCATGTGGTTGCTCATCATTCAGATGTCTAGCTAAAGTTTTTCTACATAATAGCTGGTTTCCCAGAGGATGAAAGCTGATGCTGCCAAATTTCTTAAGGCCTAAGCCTGGAATTGGCACAGCATTATTTCTGCCATATTCTATTGGCTAAAGCAAGTCCCAAGGTCAGCCCAACATTTCAAGAGTAGGGAAATAGACTTCCCTTCTTGATGGAAGATGTGGCAGGCAAACATAGGGATAGTAGAGATTGTTGGCAGCCATCTTTGGAAACAATGCACTTAATGACACTAGGGGTCTCTGTTTTGTTTTGTTTGTTTTGTTTTTTTCTCTTCTTCTCTCACTCTCCAATGCTGCCATGAATGACCTTATCTCCATGGAACCCCAAATTCACTGAAGGACATCATATCAACATCTCCTGTGTACATACTCTCATCCAAAAGACTTCTGAGCTAAGGAGAGAGCATATCCAGGCTGTCATCAGGGAAAGTCATTTCAGATGTTACACTTATCCCATAGAAGAACTCAGCTCAGGTCAAGGAGAGCCAGAGCACCAAAGGCCACCAAGTACTCTGTGGCTTAAAGTGACATTGAACTGTGAGGACTCTGATTTTATTCTAGGGCACAGGTGGGCAGGCTATAGCCCTCTGGCAGAATCCTGCCTCCTGCCTTTTTTGAAGATAGTTTCATTGAAGCACAGCCATGCTCAATTATTTACATATTGTCTATGGCTGCTTTAGTACTAAAACGGCAAAGTTGAGTAGTGCAAAAGGGACTGCATGGCCCATAGCACCTAAAATACGTACAGTCTGGACATTTACAGAAGTTTGCCACCTGGTAGCACTGGGGATAATATTCAGTAATGATACTCTTTCTCATACATGATTTTGTTTTCAGAAATTACATTGACCCCAGGGTTCACATTTAACTGGCAGAAATAGGCAGCTCTTGGGCCAATCCATACAATGCCATAAAGAGGCAAGAGAATGCAAAGCTTTCAGTAATAGAATTTTAAAATGCAAATCTGCATGATGCTTTTAAGTCAAGACAATTTGCACCCTTAGCACTTTTGGAACTTTTGTCCTTAAGGCTCACTGGCACTCTGTCTCCATGCAAACCTCACATTCTTTCCAGGGGAGAGAGTTGCAGTAGGTTTTTCTATACGCAGAGATTTTCTTTTCTAATCTTTCAATAAGCAAATTGGTCATCCTCAGTGGATAATCACTGTACCAATTCACAATCCACAGAACCCAACAGAGAAATGAAACTCTGTTAATCTAGTAGTATGTGAACATTCTGGAAAAAAATGCCAGGTAATTATAGAGGCTTGCCCTTTTGCCTTCACTTGGTTGTATACATGAAAGATTTTTTAAATACCTAATTTTAAAACAACATTTAATAATGCAAAATTGTGTTGTTGCATGAGACATTATTTTGGCCATGTTTTCATATGCAAAATATGCCCCCAAAATGAAATTTCACATCCTGTTTCCTTGGAAACCTGGAAGTTCTGGTCCCATGCCTATCAAGAATGTATCTTTGAAATTTTATGCTTAAAAAGTTTTCAAATACACACTGACCCAGCAATTTCAGTTCTCAAATTTTATCCCAAGTTCCTGATACGGTATAATTCAAGGTTAATCAATGCAGAAGTATTTGTAATAGCAGAAAATCTTAAGTAACCTAAATATCCATCAACAAGGGACTGGTGAGAAAGTAGTCATACATGAAACAAACAAATGGGCATGGCTGTGTTCCAACAAATTATTTAATTGTCGTAGATCAGTGTGATAGATTAAAAGGAATGAGGAAGGGGGCCGGCCAAGTGGCTCAGTTGGTGAAGAGCTCACTCAAGAGTGCAAGTTCTGAGCAACAGGGTCACCGGTTTGATTCCCGGCCCGAGCTGAGCTGCCGCTGGGCTGCCAACAGGTAGCAGGATGGCTCAGCTAAAAAAAAAAAAAAAANTAGAAATAAAGTATCTTGATTTCAGTTAGATATTTTAGAGTCAGCTGGTACACCTGACCATAGAAGTTCACACAAAATTGACCCAGGATTCAGAGATGCTAAAGAAGACTCGGCAGGAGCTAGAGAATCTGCAGGCCCAGTCGCTGCCCTGCACGAATAATGCAAAGGACAAGGTTTGTAACAACATGGGGGGGGGCTGCAACAGCACCAGGTCTACATCCCACTTCTTACCTCACTCTGCCTTCCCATTTCTCTTGGAGGCAACCCTGACCCAAAACCAACCAAGAATGGGAATTTGGGAAATCTTAGTTCCAATTTAGCAAAGTTGATACAATGCTAACCTACCACTGTCCTGTGTATCCCCATTTTACAGAGAAACAAAGTAGCAGACTAAACAGCTTGCTCAAGGGCACACAGATGGAAAGTAGAAGTACTGGAACGTGAACAAAGGCAGTCTCGCTCAGAACCTGGGATCTTCACCACTGCCCTCTACTGCCTTGCCCTGAAAGTTAGAGGAAAATGAGTTTCAGCCCAATGGAAAGATGGCCTGTTTAACAGGATGACCTCACCCACATTGGAACAAGCTGCCTTGCAAAGCAGAGGTTTCCCTGTCCTAGATGATGCTCAAACAGGCTGCATAGCCATCTGTCAGAGACATTACACAAGAGGGTGTTCACTGGGAGGGAGAATGAACTAGGTGGCTATTAACACCACTTTCAACTCCAAGATTCGACAAGTGTGTCTGTAGAACATACAGTTCAGAGCAAGAGTTTGAGCTCACAATGTATAAGGAACACAACAGAAGGGATGGAGAAGAAGACAGAAGTACTCAAGGGTGGGCAAGAAAGAGACTTAGCCAAGCTATGCCCAATGGTGCCAAAATCCACTGTGAGAAAAATAAAAATTATGGTCAGACCAAGAGCTGTTTCACACACAGGATGCCACATAAACAGCTATATAGTAGTGATTTTTTTCCATAAATTGATTGGATGTCAATGAAATGACAGGCTGTTTTTGTTGTGTAGATATGATCCTTAAAAGTCTTAAGGAAGGACTGAAAATTGAGGCACACTGCACAAACTCTTCAAACTGAAAGTTTAATCAATTGAGGGCATGACAAAGAGTTTGAAGTAAATAGCCAAATATTTCAAAAAACTACTTAGAAAAGAATTTTCACATTTGAAGCTCTGCCAACATAAATACATAATAATGAACCTTATGTCTTGGTAACAGTTTTAAAAATTAAAGGGAAAAGGCAGTGACTCCTCCAACATTTCTGCAGCAGATGCATCCTGATGACATCTTTCCAAAGCAGATATTACAATAATTTTCTCTTTATCCCCTCAGATTCTACACTAACTGGTTAACTATCTATACAAATTAGAGGTCACTGAAAAATCTATACAAAGATATTAGATGAAATTGACTTCTCACGAAGAAAAATCACAATCATGGTTGCTAGTTGGGAGGGGGTGGGGATGAAGGAGAAGGGGAAGGGATGAGACAATACAAATTGGTAACTACAATATGGCCTCAGGGATAGAAAAGACA
>NW_017731357.1:2307173-2314848 GCF_001890085.2 Hipposideros armiger | reverse complement strand
GTTAAAATGCCAAATAAGAGACTGTAGTAACACAGAAGTTATTAATAACAAGAAATGTTTACCACCTTTAAGGCTGAAAAGATACAGGGAGGAGGTGGTGTTACCAGACCCTGGAAGCTGGGCCAATGCAGCAGTAATAGAACTATGGTGGGGGAGCTGGGACCACAAGGAGAGGGTGACTGAGGAGGCTTGAGCTAAGGAGAAGTTGCAGTAACTGCAGGAAGCCCTACTCAAACATGAGGGGGAGAGGGAAACACCTTGGCTCTGCCTTCCTCCCAACTCCAGTCCTTCCTAGTGCCCCTCATCTCATTGCCTGAAGCTACCCAGAAGCCACCATGCAAGGGATCTTGGGAAATGTAGTTTCCTGCAGTATGGAGCAGAATAGACAAAGGGCAGTGAATGGATTTGTGAAGAAGCAAGCAAATGGCCAGCACAGAAGAGAATGTATTGACCTGAGAAACAGCAGTAGCAGGGAGACATTTTAATGTGTATCTGCTTGTGCTTTCTGGTTTTTGAACTCTGTGAATACAGTGCTTGTCAAAATGAGTAAAATAAAAATAGTAAATTAACTAAACATACACATTTTTTTTATTAGAAGATGAGATTTCAAAGAAATGCCAAACTAAAAATAACTGAATGACCACTATCAGGGGAATGGTGGAAATATGGTGCATATGTACAATGAAATACCACATAACTATTCAAAAGAATGAGTCATAGAATACCTATGAAGAACACACAAGGAAGTGGTATCAATTGATACCTAAAGGGAGATGGGGTGGGTGGTTGTGGAACAGGTAAGAAGACCAAGAGACAGGTAAGGTATACATAGTGAAAACACTGTATACCCTTTTGCACTTTCTGATTTTGGTGCCATGTGTATGCATTGCCTATTCAAAATATAAATCAGATGTTTTTTCTTTTCCTCATTAAAATTATTTTTAATTGTGGTAAGATATACATAATATAAAATTGACCATTTTAACAATTTTATGTGCATAGTTCAGTAGTGTTAAGCATTTTCACATTGTTGCACAACAGATCTCCAGAAATTTTCCATTTTGCAAATCTGAAACTCTGTACCCACTAAACAACTTCCCATCTCTCTCCTCCTCCCAGCCCCTGGCAACCACCTTTCTGCTTTCTGTCTCCATGATTTTGATTACTTTAGGTACCTCATATAAGTGGAATCATACGAGTATGTATCTGTCTTTTTGTGACAGGCTTATATCATTTAGTGTGGTGACCTCAAGGTTCATCCATGTTGTAATATATGTCAGAAGTATTTTCCTTTTTAAGGCTGAATAACATTTCATTTGTTTATCCATTCGTCTGTCAATGGACATTTGGGTTTCCTCCACCTTTTGGCTATTAGAATTCAAGATTTTTTTAAAAAAAGAGTTAGAGAGATACAAGATGGCAGAGTAGTTAAACACTGTGACTCCATCCTTCTGTGAACACATTAAAATTACAACTAAATTATAGAACAATCAACCTGATCAAACATCTGAAGTCTAGCCAAACAGAAGTCCTATAACTAAGAACATTTTAAAAAGAACCAACGTTGAGACTGGTAGGAGGGGCAGAGACCCTGAATGGGCCCAAAACCTCCCTGTGGCAGTTGAGAACCGGTAGGGATATCTCAGTTGCAGAGTTTCCCCTGGAGGACCAAGGGGCCTCAGCCCCCACACCAGGCTCCCATCTGGAGTACTGGTGCTGGGAAGAGGACCCGTCACAACATCTGGCTGTGAAAAACAAAGGAAATTCCAATTATCTGGGTGGGACAGAAAGCTGTGGGAAACCCAGATGTCCTTTTAAATGACCTGTGCACAGACTCACTCACTCACAGGCACTCACCTTGGGCTCTGGTGAAGAGATGGTGACTCGGGAGGCATTGAAGACATATGGGGGGGGGGGCGGGGAGCAGACTGTGGTGTGTGGCTTCAGAGGGGAGAACTGGAGGATACTCAGTATTTTCCCTGTGTGAGTTCCTCCTCCCATGCAACCAGCAGGTAGGCACAATTTTTCCTGTGTTGAACCCACCCCCACACAGCCAAATCTGAATCTGATTGGCCTGGTGAGCTCTGTGGCTCTGCCTTGCTGACTCACTGGGACCCTGCTCCACCAAACTCCCTTAATGCCAGAGGTACTTTCTCCACGAGCAGCAAGCCCTGCCCACATGGAACTCTTTCTTGGAAAACTATGGGAGTCTGGAAGGCCTCCAGAGGGCTGCAACCAGCCTCAGTGTGCTCCGAGACTTTTGCTGAGTAGCTCTGGGCTTAGCACTGACACCAAACCAGAATTTACATTCACCTGGTAACCACAACTCTGCCCACTCTAGTGATGCCCTGAGACCCTGCCTCACCCAATGTACATATTGCATGAGGCTCTGTCAGCTCCCTTAAGGGAGCTGGCAGGTGGCAAACATCCTCAGTTCATAGCATGGCCTCTCACACGTGCCTCCAGATTTAGCACAGGCAACGAACAAACATGGATCACTTTGTAGCTCCTGCCAGGTAGCCCCTGAACAGTCACAGGCAGTGGGTGACCTGGGCCTGCACTGGAGCTCCTCCCAAGAGGCCCCAGAACTAACATACTTGGAGTTTGGCTTCAGATCACAGGATAGCACTGCCTAATTAGCCCCACAAGTGACACACACAAAGGGTGGTCTCAACAGGTACCAGAGCCCACTGGGGTAAATCCTGCTCAGTGGGGTAAACTCCTGCACAGCAACCCATAAGCTGTGGATGTGGCCAAACCTCACATCCAATCAACTTAAGGGTCAATCACACTCACTGACGTGCCAATAGCAACCAAGGCTCAACTGTAACAGGAGGGCACACACAATTCAGATGAGGAACACTCTTGGAGCACCAAGCTCAGTTGACCAGAGAGACTGTGCCAGGGCCCCACAGGACACCTACTACATAAGGCCACCCAGGCAAGACTGTGACCTACCTTATCTTAGGTAGATAGCAGATCTACCTAATACATAGAAACAAACACAGAGAGGTAGCCAAAATGAAGAAACAAAGAAATGTGTCCCAAATGAAATAACAAGAGAAAACTCCAGAAAAAGAACTAAATGAAATGGAGGCAAGCAACCTACCAGAGATAGAGTTCAAAACAATGGTTATAAGGATGCTCAAGGAACTTAGTGAGAACTTCAAAAAAGAAGTCACAAGCATTGAAAAGGACCTAGAAACCATAAAAAAGAAATAGTCAGAAGCGAAAAATACAATAACTGAAATGAAGAATGCACTAGAAGTAATCACCAGCAGACTAAATGAAGCAAAGGATCAAATCAGCAATTTGGAAGACAAGGAAGCAGAAAACACTCAATTGGAAAAGATAAAAGAATCCAAAAAAAGGGAGAGTTTAAGAGATCCCCGGGGCAACATCAAGCATAACAACATTCGCATCATAAGGGTACCAGAAGGAGAAAGCAAAGGATCGAGAACCTATTTGAAGAAATTATGACTGAAAACTTCCCTAACCTGGTGAAAGAAATAGACATACAAGTCCAGGAAGCACAGAGTCCCAAACAAGATGAACCCAAACAGGCCCACACCAAGACACATTACAATTAGAATGGCAAAGCTTAAAGACAAGGAAAGAATCCTAAAAATAGCAAGAGAAAGGCAACTAGTAACTTACAGCTCCCATAGACAGTCGGCTGATTTCTCAACAGAAACTTTACAGGACAGAGGGGATTGGCACAAATCATTCAACGTGATGAAAAGGAAGGACCTACAACCAAGACTACTCTACACAGCAAGGCTACCGTTTAAAATTGAAGGACAGATAAAGAGCTTTCCAGACAAGAAAAAGCTAAAGGAGTTCATCACCACCAAACCAGTATTACAAGAAATGTTAGAGGGACTTTTTAAAGATGGGGGCGGGGGGGTATCAGAATTATGGATAATAAAATGACAATAGCTACATATTTACCAACAATTACTTTCAATGTAAATGGATTAAATGCTCCAATCAAGGGCCGGCCGAGTGGCTCAGTTGGTTAAGAGCTCACTCAAGAGATTGAGCTCTGAGCAACAGCGGTTCGAGTCCAGCCTGAGCTGAGCAGCCGCTGAGCTGCCAACAGGTAGCAGGATGGCTCAGCTAAACAAACAAACAAACAAAAAACCAACCAAAAAAAAAAAAGACATAGGAGGGCTGAATGGATAAGAAAACAAAACTCTTACATGTGCTGCCTACAGGAGACTCACTTCACATTGAAAGACACACACAGACAGAAAGTAAAGGGATGGAAAAGGATATTTCATGAAAATGGAAATCAGAAAAAAAAGAAAATGCTGGGTAGTGATACTTACATCAGACAAAATTGACTTTAAAATAAAGGTTACAACAAGGGACAAAGAAAAACCCAGGAATCCCTCTTCAGGGTATTTATCTGAAGAAACCCAAAACACTTATTTGAGAGGACGTGTGTATCCATAAGTTCATTTCAGCATTTTTTACAATGGCCAAGATGTGGAGGCAGCCTGGTGGTCTGTCAATGGAAGGATGGATAAAGAGGAGGTGCTGTGTGTGTGTGTGTGTATATATATATATATATATATATATATATATATATATATATATATATATATATATATATATATATATATATATATATATATATACACACAATGGAATATTGCTTGGCCATGGAAGAGAATGGGTTTTTGCTATAAGTGGTGGCATGGATGGACCTGGAGGATATTGTGCTGAGTAGAAAGTGTCAGACAGAGAAAGACAGATGCAATGTGATTTTGCTTACATGTGGATTCTAAAGAACAAAATTCATAAACAAACAGAAACAAACTCATAGATATAGAAAACATGTTGATGGTTGCTAGATGAGAGGGAGGTTGGAGCATGGGTGAAGGAAGGGGAAGGGATTAAGAAGTACATCCCTTCTTCTTAATGTAATAATTCTGTATGATGTCAGATGGGTACTAGATTTGTTGAGGTGATAGAGGGGATGGAGTTGGGGAGCAGAGTGAAAAAGGTGAAGGGATTAAGAAGTACTAATTGGTAGTTACAAAATAGTCATGGGGATGTAGACTAAAGCATAGGGAATATAGTCAATGATGTGGTAGTAACTATGTATAGTGCTAGATGGGTACTAGACTAATCAGAGGGACCACTTTTTAAATTATATAAATGTCTAACCACTATGCATGCTGTACACCTGAAATTAATACAAAATAATACTGAATGTCAACTGTAATTGAAAAATTAAAAAGGGGGGAAGGTGAAGGGGAATAAGAGGTCCAAATTTCCAGGTACAAAACAAGTCATGGGGATGTAATGTACAGCATGGGGAATATAGTCAATAATATTGTGATAGCATGGTACGGTGTCAGATGGTTGCTGAACTTAAGGTGACCACTTCTTTAGGTATATAAATGTTGAATAACTATGGTGTATACCTGAAACTAATAATAATATTGTATGTTAGCTATATTTTTAATAAAAATCTTTTTAAAAATGAAAATACTAAACAAACAATCTGAGGGAGAATACAGCAAACCTACATTATAAAAAGCAGACAAACATCTATGTGGCCAGCAGGCAGTTGGAAATTCGACTTTATTAACAAGAGAGACCAGCTCTGGAACTGTAATTTGAAAGTCACCAGGATATCATTCAAAGCCAAATGATTGAATGAGATTGCCCAAGGGAAGAGAGCAAGATCAAGAAAAGGGAAGGAAACAAACCTTGAGGAACATCTATATATTGTAAGTGTGCAAATGGAGCAACTAGTGAAGGAGACTGGTAGGAAGGAAATAAGAACAAGAATCTTTAAAAGTACTGAAATGTATGTGAAACAACAATAACTGCTGCAATGATATAAATTGTAACAACTAGAAACGTTTTCAATTTCATCAAAAATTCCTAAAATAGCAATGTCAGGATACAGGGTTTTCATTGCTTCTGAAAAGAATAAGCACATGGGGCACCTTTGCCTGTCAGTCTAGAAACGAGATCTTCTGAGCTCCTCCCTTATCTGTCACATCAGTTCAGCCACTAATGCATTTTTGAAGACTCACAGGACTTCTGTACATTCCATACAACCAATTATACTTTTATTATCTCATTACCCTTTACCTTGGCTTTTAAGACTTGCTTCTCTAGTAGTATTCTTACTGGTTTTACAAAGTTTCATATCATTAACCCTTCTTGGTGCCAGAAATATAATTATTTTGTGGTCACTAATTTCCCACAGTCTTATCTGAAACCTTTTGTTCTCCATGGGTTATTAGCAGCATCTTCAGGATTGAATACATCTTTCTGCCTCCTCCATCTTTTTGTACAAGAAATTATCTTCTCACCCTAAGAAGGTCTCCAACAATAAGTAATTAATGATGTCTAACTACTCACATATTTTGTACCTAACTCTCTTAAACAGTGATGGAAATGGAATTTATTTACGCTGGGAGCCCTGTCAAGTTTACTGTTAAGTCATTGTGAAGCTGTTAAATTGGAGTAGGAAGTTCCTCCCTTTTCCACTACTGATCTTATGGGTGAATTACCCCCAAAAAAACTTTACAATGTGCTATTGGCTAATTCATTGCTGATGTAATATACTATATTAAGTGGAATGTGGACAGACATCATAGCAATGGCGGTGTGAGGTGAGCCTCTTGAAATCTGCCCTGGAATTTATAACAAATTGAACAACTATAATTGCACAAAGGACTCCCTGTGCAGCAGACAGGCAAGACTAAGAGACATGCAACTGAAATCATCTGAAGGTGGGCAAATTGGGTGAGCGGGGGAGGAGGGAAGTGCGTAGAGCGGAGACACAGGCCATGTGGGCACAGGACTCAGACTGGAGCTCCGAGCTCCCTGCATTCCAGAGCTACCACAGCCCAGTCCAGGGAGAGGGAAGAATTAGGACTGCTAGCACTCCCCTTATGGCCCACAGTCCTCCCTGACGGATCAGCATATAACACGGCTGAACTCAATGCTCACGGCAGAGACCCTGGATCAAAGACTGAGGGAAGAAGGGTGAAAATGGCAGTTTAAGACCTCACTGCCAAGCAGAGGACGGAAGGCATAGACACAAAGCCTAGCTGACCCCTCCCCACCCTCCCAGAGCTCACCCCACCCCACCCCTGCCCAGTGCTAGAAGCAGAACAGTATCAGTGTCAGATCAAAAGAACAGAATATTTGCAGTTCTGAAAACTGCGGCCTGCAGACACGGACTCCTGGCCCAACTAGTTCCAGCAAAGGGGAGGGAGCCTTGGGTGCAGGACTGGCTGTGCTGGTTGTTGCTGCCATTGTTCAGAACCACCTCTCACAACACACCCAGCCCCTGCCCCCACCAACCTGGTTGGATCCCTGCCAGGGTACACAGAGCAGCTGAAACACACAGGCCCTGAATCTGGTGCAGGAAGAGCTTCCAACTTCAGAAGCTCTCTCTCCACATCTGCCCACAGAGGCAGTGCCCTGAGACCCAGGGAGCCTGCTCACAGAGAAGCACACCTTCCAGGGAATCCCCCAACCCCCCCCCCCCCCGTCAGAACAGTGCAGAGAAAATATAACACTACAGCAAGAGAGATAATAAAAGGCTGCAGTCAGAGAGAAAATAAAGCATTCTACAAACACCTACCAGAAAGCAGAAGAAGGACCTCTTCCTATCAACCTGTTGCAGAACCCACTCCTG
>NW_017731357.1:2286225-2307152 GCF_001890085.2 Hipposideros armiger | reverse complement strand
CCAGGGAGCCTGCTCACAGAGAAGCACACCTTCCCCCCCCCCCCCCCGCCAGAGTATAAGAAGTTGGAACAGTGCAGAGAAAATATAACACTACACCATGAGAGAGAATAAAAGACTGCAGTCAGAGAGAAAATAAAGCATTCTACAAACACCTACCAGAAAGCAGAAGAAGGACCTCTTCCTATCAACCTGTTGCAGAACCCACTCCTGTAGATGCCTAGGAAGAGAAATAATAATTCATTAATTACCATGAATAACCAAGGTAACAAGGCAGCTCAGGAAGAAAATGAAAAGTCTCCAGAAAATGAACTTAAAGACATGAAAATATGTGACATAAATGACAGAGAATTCAAGATTGCAGTTCTGAAAAAATTCAACGAGATGCAAGAAAACACAGACAAGCAGTTTAATGAACTCAGAAACACAATCAAAGAACAAAACGAACATTTTACCAAAGAGATTGAAATTTTTAAAAAGAACCAAATAAATTTCTGGTGATTAAGAACTCAATTAAAAGAAATGAAAAATGAAATAGCCAGCTTAGGTAATAGAGCTGACCAGATAGAGGAAATAATCAGTGACGTCGAAGATAGAAATCTGGAAATGACACAGGTGGAAGAAGAGAGCGATGTGAGAGTTAAAAGAAATGAAAGAGCTCTACAAGAACTTTCTGACTCCATCAGAAAGAGTAATATAAAAATAATGGGCATACCAGAAGGAGAAGAAAGGGAGAAGGGAACAGAGAGTATATTCAAACCAATAATTGACGAGAACTTCCCAACTTGTGGAAAGAACTGGATCCTTGAATCCAAGAAGCAAACAGAACACCTAGTTACCTCAATCCCAGCAGGCTTTCTCCAAAGCATATTGTATTGAAGCTGTCAAAAATTAACAACAAAGAAATAATCCTCAAGGCAGTCAGGAAAAAGAAGATGGTAACCTACAAAGGAAACCCCATTAGATTATCATCAGATTTTTCAGCAGAAACTGTACAGGCCAGAAGGGAGTGGAATCAAATATTCAAACTATAGAAAGAGAGAAATTATGAGCCAAGAATAATATTGATATATCCAGCAAAGATATCCTTTAGATATGAAGGAGGAATACCTTTCCAGACATACAGAAGCTGAGGGAATTTTCTAACATATGACCTACACTACAAGAAATACTGAAGGAGACTATTTAACCTGAAACAAAAAAGCAACAGAACACAAAACCATTAGTAGTATTATGAATAGACAGACAGAAGCAGGAAATGAAACTCCTACACCAAATAAGACATTATACACTTAAACATAACACACAGGGTAAAGAAGAAAAAAATTTTTTTTGAAAAAAGAAGAAAAAGACAACTTGCTACTACAGTACAGAAATCAATTCACAGCATAAATAGGGATAATTTGTGACAACAAAACATAAAAGGGGAGAGAGTAAAGGTCTGAACTGGCACAAGGGAATTGGGAAAGGAAGCATGCTTAAGACAATGGAATACCTTAAATATGAAACTTTCTTTTACATAAACTTCATGGTAACCACTCAAAAAAACCCCAGAACTGAAATATATACCATAAAAAAAGAAGAAACAGAGGGGAAAATCATACAATACCACCACACTGAAATAATAGCAACAAAAAGGCAAAGAAACAATGGAGACACAGTCTTACCAGAAAACCAAAGACAGGATGGTAGGAAATCCTCATACGTCAACAACCACCCTAAATGTAAATGGACTGAACTCACCAATAAAAAGGCACAGAGTAGCAGATTGGATCAGAAAACTAAACCCAACCATATGCTGCCTCCACGAGATACATCTGAGCTACAAGGACAAATATAGACTCAAAGTGAAAGGGTGGAAATTGACACTCCAAGCAAATGGTATTAAGGGAAAAGCAGGTGTAGCTATACTGATACCAGATGAAACAGACTTCAGGATAAAAAAGGTAACAAGAAACAAAAATGGACATTTCATAATGACAAAGGGCACTATACAACATGAAGACATAACAGTCATCAATATTTATGCCCCCAACTAGGGAGCACTGAAATATACAAAACTACAAACAGAAGTAAAGGGGGAATTGACCAAAACACAATTATAGTAGGGGACCTAAATACACCATTGACAGCTATGGATAGATCATCCAAACAGAAAATAAATAAATAAATATCAGCCCTAAATGACACATTAGATGAAATGAACATAATTGACATTTATAGAGCACTTCATCCTAGAATATCAGGCTACAGATTCTTTTTTAGTGTACATGGAACATTCTCAAGGATAGACCATATATTAGGACATAAAACTAGCCTCAGCAAATTTAAGGAGATTGAAATCATACAAGCATATTTCTGATCACAAGGCTTTGAAATTGGATATCAACTGCAAAAAGAAAGCAGGAAAACCCACAAATATGTGGCGATTAAACAACATACTTTTAAAGAATGACTGGGTCAAAGAAGAAATAAGAGGAGAGATCAAAAGATACATAGAAACAAATGAGAATGAAAACACATCCTACCAAAATTTTTAGGATGCAGTGAAAGCAGTTTTAAGAGGGAAATTTATATAATTACAGGCCTCTCTCAAGAAACAAGAAAAATTGCAGATCAATAACCTCACATTACACCTTAAAGAACTAGAAAAACAAGAACAAATGAAACCCAAAGTCAGTAGAAGGAAAGAAATAATAAAAATCAGAGCAGAACTAAATAAAATAGAGAACAAAAAGACAATAGAAAAAATTAGTGCAACAAAGAGCTGGTTCTTTAAAAAGATTAATAAAATTGACAAACCCTTGGCTAGACTCACTAAGAAAAAAAGAGAAAAGACACAAATAAACAAAATCAGAAATGAAAGAAGGGAAGTTACCAAGGATGCCATGGAAATACAAAGGATTATCCAAGAATACTATGAAGGGCTATATGCCATCAAATTTAATAACCTAGAAGAAATGGACATGTTCTTAGAAACATATAGCCTTCCTAGGCTGAATCACAAAGAATTGGATAATCTAAGTAGACCAATTAACAGTAAGGAAATTGAATCAGTCATCCAAAACCTTCCCAAAAGCAAAAGTCGAGGACGAGATGGCTTCACTAGTGAATTCTACCAACATTCAAAGAGGATTTAATACCTGTCCTACTCAAACTCTTCCAAAAATTTGAAGAAGAGACAATACTCCCTAACTCATTTTATGAGGCTAGCATTACCCTGATACCAAAACCTGGGAAGGGTAACACAAAAAAAGAAAATTACAGGCCAATATCTCTAATGAATACAGATGTAAAAATCCTACACAAAAGTCTAGCAAATCAAATGCAACATTGCATTAAAAACATTATACATCATGACAAAGTGGGGTTATGCCAGGGGCACAAGGATGGTTCAACATACGCAAATTGATCAATGTGATACACCACATAAACAAAATAGAGGACAAAAATCATATGATTATACCAATAGATACAGAAAAAGCATTTGACAAGATACAACACCCATTTATGATTAAAACAATAAAATGGGTATAGAAGGAAAATACCCCAACATAATAAAGACCATATATGACAAACCCTCAGCTAATATCATAATTAACAGTGAAGGAAGGAATAAAAGCCATCCAAATAGGGAATGAAGAGGTTAAATTGTCACTTTTTGCAGATGACATGATGCTATATCTAGAAAACCAAAAGACTCCACCACAAAGCTATTAGAAACAATAAACAAGTACAGTAAAGTTGCCAGCTACAAAATCAATGTACAAAAAGTCCATCGCATTCCTAAATCCTAACAATGAAACCTCAGAAAAAGAAACAAAAAAACCCAATTCCTTTTGCAATTGCAACAAAAAGAATAAAATACCTGGGAATAAACTTAACCAAGGATGTGAAAGACCTATACGCTGAAAACCATAAGACATTTTTAAAAGAAATTGAAGAAAACACAAAGAAATGGAAAAACATTCTGTGTTCATGGATTGGAAGAATCAACATAGTTAAAATGGCCATATTACCCAAAGCAATATACAGATTTAATGCAATCTCCATCAAAATCCCAATGGCATTTTTTAAAGAAATAAAACAAAAAATCATCAGATTTGTATGCAACCAAAAAAGACCCCAAATAGCCAAAGCAATCCTAAGAAAAAAGATCAATGCTGGAGGTATCACACTCCCTGACTTCAGCTTGTATTACAGGGCAACAATAATCGAAACAGTATGGTATTGGCAGAAAAACAGATAGACACACAGACCAGTGGAATAAAATCAAAACCCCAGAAATAAACCCACATTAACATGGACAGATATTTTTCAACAAAGAAACCAAAAACATACAATGGAGAAAAGACAGCCTCTTCAATAAATGGTGCTGGGAGAATTGGAAAGCCACATACAAAAGACTGAAACTAGACTGCTGTCTGTCACCATGTACCAAAATTAACTCAAAATGAATCAAAGGGTCACCCAGCTAGTAATGGTAGAACCAGGAATCAAACTGAGATGTGACTATGCCACCTACCAAGAATAGCCCCTTACTTCTTGCATCAGTTGTTTTTTACTTTATTACTCCCACGAGCTTTCTTTGTATCTGTTTAGTACAGTACAGGGCGCACAGTAAATGTGCACAGAGATGCAATGCAGTGTAGCAATTAAGAATGTGAGCTCTGGAGCCAGGCTGCCTGAATTTGAGTCCCATCCTTGACCTTCCCTAGCTCTGGGACCTTGGGCAAATTACTTAACCAACCAATGCTGCATTTCTCCATGTGCCATATGGGGAGTACCTACATCATAGGCTTGTGAGGATTCAATTAGTAAGATATGAAGCATTTTAAAATTTGTCTGGCATACAGCAAACCCTCAATAAGTGTTAGCCATTATTATTAAATAGCTATTTCTCAAATCTTGGTGATTCTAAGGACTAGGGAAAGGTTTGTAATGGGAGACAGAGATAATTAGTCATGGGTTCAGTACTGGGTACAGAGTTGCTGCCTGCGAGAGCAATGTGAAATCTGGCCCCAAACCTGGCCTGTCCTCCAGCGAAGAATTAGTTTCTTCAAAGCTTCCACTCAGGGCAGCTGGTTAGTTCAAGTGGTTAGAGTGCAGGCTCATAACATGAAGATTGCCAGTTCGATTCCCACATGGGCAGCGAAGCTGCACCCTCCACAACTAGATTGAAACAACTACTTGATTTGGAGCTGATGGGTCCTGGAAAAACACAGTACTCCCCAATAAAAAATTTCTAAAAAAAGCTCGAACTCAGATGGATACTGAACCAGATGTGGAGCTTCTAACACTCTATCGTGGCGAGCATAGCTCTCTGTCTGCACCAGCAGCAAGAAAGGTGGGCGCATAGCCAAACATTGCCAGAGGAAAAAAATGATAACTAGGCATGTAGAGAAGATGCTTCATAAAACCTATGGAATAATTAATGAAAATTTACCTTGAGTTGTTCTTTGAAAGCAAAGTATTTTCCACAGCAATTAAGTTCATAGTTGAGCTGGCACTTCTGCTCCTCCAGGGTTTCACTATCCATATCACTCCCCAGTTCGGCCATCTGTTTTCCAAATATCCTGTAATACTCATCCAGAATGGCTCTAGAAATGTTCTTGATCTGCATGTGGTAGTCACTCACCACCTAGGAAGATATAAAATGTCTGGTAAAGTGGCCTCCAAGAGGTCAAGATGTGGAATAAAAGTCTGAAACTGGAAAAAAAAATGAATCAAAGACCTAAACATAAAACCTGAAACAATAAACTGCATAGAAGAAAACATAGGTACTAAACTTATGGACCTTGGGTTCAAAGAGCATTTTATGAATTTGACCTCAAAGGCAAGGGAAGTAAAAGCTAAAATAAATGAATGGGACTATATCAAACCAAAAAGCTTCTGCACAGCAAAAGAAACCATCAACAAAATAAAGAGGCAACCAACCAAATGGGAGAAGATTTTTGCCAACAGTGCCTCTGATAAGGGGCTAATATCCAAAATATATAAGGAACTCATACAACTCAACAACAAAAAAACTAACAATCCAATTTAAAAATGGGCAGAGGACCTGAATAGACATTTATCCAAAGAGGACATACAGATGGCCAACAGACATATGAAAAGATGCTCAACATCACTAATCATCAGAGAAATACAAATAAAACCCACAATGAGATATCACCTCACACCAGTTAGAATGGCTATCACCAACAAAACAAATAATAACGTGTGTTGGAGAGGCTGTTGGGAAAAACGAACCCTCATACACTGTTGGTGGGAATGCAGATTAATGCAACCACTATGGAAGGCAGTGTGTAGGTTCCTCAATAAATTAAGAATAGAATTACCATATGACCCAGCAATCCCTCTTCTGGGTATCTACCCAAAAAATCTGGAAACATTTATCCGTAAATATATATGTATTCTGATGTTCATTGCAGCTTTATTTACAGTGGTCAAGACTTGGAAACAACCAAAGTGTCCTTCGATAGATGATTGGATAAAGAAGATGTGGTATATATACATAATGGAATACTATTCTGCCATAAGAAAAGATGAAATAATGCCATTTGCAACAACATGGATGGATCTTGAGATTATAATGCTAAGCAAAATAAGTGAGACAGAAAAAGTCAAGAACCATATGATTTCACTGATATGTGGTATATAGAACTGAAAACAACAAAAGAAGAACAAGAAAAACAAATGAAGAAACAAAACTCATAGACACAGCCAATAGGTTTGGGGTTACCAGAGGTTAAGGGGAGAGGGAAGGTGGTAGATGAGAGTAAAGGGGATCAAATATACGGTGATGGAAGGAGAACTGACTCTGGCTGTTCTCACACAATGTGATACATAGATGATGTATTACAGAATTGTACACCTGAAATCTATGTAACTTTGCTAACAATTGTCACCCCAATAAACTTTAATTAAAAAAAAGAACAAAACAACAACAAAATACTAAAAAACAAAACAAAACAGTGGACTATAAGTAGCTTCATCTTATTTGTAATATGCTGTAGATGTACAAATTTGATATTTTTGGCAATGGTCTCAAGCAATGTAATATAAATGAAAAAATACAATTTCTAACATAAAAAAGATTTTTTAAAAAAAGAGTTTATAGTTAACTTAACCATTTTTCTCATGGTGGAAATACTTACATCCAGAAAGCTGAGGCCCTTTCCACGGCATCTGATCACCCTTTTCTGGTTCTCTGAAGCAGAAAGCCACAGCAGCTGCCGTCCTTCCCTAACAAACTCAGGCCCACAAGGAAGTTCATAACACCTTTTGTAGGTAGGCCTTTAGTCACAGTACTATATGTGTTGTGGGCCAACAGAGTAGCCTGCCACCACCACCACCTCCCAGCCACACACACACACAGACACACACACACTGAAAAACTTTTAAGTTTTCTTTCCTATAGAAATGTTAAGTCTCTTCCCTAATTTCTTAGTTCCTTAACTCCTGGCTTTGATTACTCTTTAATAAGGTTCTGAATCCTAGGCTAAAGATTGCTCCTAGCCTGAATCATAAAAGTCTCCTATCCCCTGCTTCTTGATTGTCCGTAAATCAGTTTCTTAATCCTAAACAGAGGATTGTTCATAGAAATCTCCTACCCCTGCTTTCTTAAAAGCCTGTGACTTCCCAATAGCCCCCAAGCCATCTCAGAGACTAAATAGGTTTTAACATTTCCCCAAGCCAGTAAGCCTAATAATTCTTTCCAAACCCATTCTGGGCCCAGACAATTGACGCCACCTGAGTGATCCATTGCACCTGAATGGCCACAGGCTTCATGAGAGCTAACAGATTTATTAATTAAAATCTATGTTTCCTCATTCAGGGGCCTTGGGGATACAGAAGACACCCCAGCAAGATTGCCAGTCACAACCAAAGAAGCCAACACAGTCTTCCAGGCGGATCTCGAAACCCCTTCCCCTCATCTAAGATCAGATAGGGTGAGTCCCTTGAATCCCCCAATAGGCAGGGACAGCTCTATGCCCCTGCCCAGCAGGAAGCAGATACAGAAGAAAAGACCTCCTGTCCCTCAGCTTCCCATAGAGATTTTATGGGGATCACGTCTCTCAAGGGGAAAACAAGGCAGGCAGTTAGAGACAGGCATTGGGTCTCTGCATTCCTGCACATCCAACAGAATGCACCTCCCTGGAGACCTCCCCTCTCCACCCAAAACTCCCCCTTTGTATTGTAATTACCTGCCCCTGCGGGAAAACAAATGGGCACAAAATACCCAACTAGAGCAGACCAGTCATCGCACCTGCGCAGTACCTCTTGTCAATCACAGGTGCCACTCAAGTTGTCCGACGCCCAGAGGGGAACAGTCCATTCCAGAGAAAAAGGGATAAAAACTCCAAGTCCTGGGAAGTCCCTCCCTTCCTCCCTTTTGGAGCCTTTTGAGCCTCGCCTTTTGAATGTAATTTCTCTTCTAATAATGGGCCTTTGAGCCATCCTGTACTGCTCGGGCCCACTTCTATTTCTTCAAAGTGTACTATCTCTTCTAATAAACTGCTTTTTCATTACTTTGCCTCGGTATCTCGTTCAATTCTTTGCTCGAGATGCCAAGAGCCTGGACGTCGCGCCGAGAAGGGCCCACTCTCTGACAACATATGTGTTACCGTGCCAAAGATCTGGCTGCTCGCCTCACGAAAGCCAAAACTCGAGAGGCGAAGTTGGTGGAAAGAAAAGCAAGTTTTATTCCAAAAGGCCAGCATTAAGGGAAGACAGTGGATTCCCTGTCACAAAGACTGCCTTCCTTCTCTTAATATCACTAAAAGATTTTCTAGACACACACACAAGGAGGGGCAAAACAAAGAAAGGAGAATTTGTCTAGGCAACTTCAGGAAAAGGTGCTTCCTAGAGGGTGGTCTGCCCCAGCGTCAGGAGTGAACCCCATACACATGCAAAATAAACCCCTCCCAAATTACCAGGCCAGGTGTGAACACTGGTCAGAAGTAAACAGAACCATCAGAACTGGTATGCATGGTAAATGCACAGTAAACAGAATCATCAAGCTTTGGCTGGAGAGAAGGGAAGTAAAGAAAAAAAAAACTTTCATAAAGTCCCAAGCCAAACCATTGTCATATCGAATTACATCAGAGGTTTAAATTTCAAAACTAGAAGATATAGGGTCACCGTTATATATGGAAAGAACCCACTAATAAACAAAATATTTCAGAGTGATTAAATAAAAGCCACACATACTGAATCTTATTGTGCAACCCTAAAAATAAATGCAATGATAAAGCATGTTATAATAAAGACATTAAAACACTAACGTCAGAATCTTAATCTTAGCGTGGGGAAAAAAAGACTATTAAGCTATCTTAGTGAAAACAAATTTTCCTGATTTCTGTTTATTCCCTACTTGTGTAAGCATTCACCAACTTGTTTATTGTCTTAACCCTCCACCTTCTGTAGGTGGATATTTCTTCCCTTACTTTTATTTCAGTGAACAGATGAGAATAAATTACATTAAATTATAGCTTGAGTCAAAGTTTTTTAAGGACTCTTCACAATTCCAAAACAGCCATTTGAAAAATAAAAAGTCAAAGATTTTCTTATATTTAATGCTAAACATTTTAATGATAATATTTTCTAAAAGACAAAGAACAAAATAGTACGTACAGCATGATTCCAATTTAGGAAGAAAAAAATACGTACCTGCACAGAAGTACTTCTAGGTGAGAAATGGAAATCCCCAGATAAACAGAACAAAAAGAAATCTAAAGAGAGAAGTGGTTCATGCTTTTTCCATATGAATTATATTTTCTTTGTTCAAATATCTTTAGTCCTCATGAAAATCCTTTGATTCTTTTCTCAACAATGATTTGTTAGTGGTGAATTTGTCTAAGGCTTTTTCTATAAATGTTTTACTCTTTTAATTGAATGGTGGTTTATCTGCATAATGAATTCCTTTGACTTGCATGAGGCAAGAAGCTAGAATTGTCATGTTCCACATAAATCCAAGGCCTTGAAAGGATAAACCATTAGTAAAAGATGGGAAAGGGAAACACCCACCCGCTGGCACAAGCTCACAATGAAGAGTCTTTCTTTCTTTCTTTGCCTGGCCTCTGGGGATAAAAATCTCCAGGAACCCCTAAAATGATAAGTTAACATAAAAATTCTTCCCAGTCTCTATTGCCTGACAGAAACAAATGCAAAAAATGCTTTGGAGGCCTACATCCCAAGTCTGAGATGCACAGGATTGCACAGATAAAGCTCCACTGACATTTCGCTTAAACTTGAAATTGCAAAACATAAGACAGAAAGATTCCATTATGAGTAAAACTGGGCACATGAATAGCAGCTCTAGATCTCCAAAATGCTTCAGCTACTAGAATGCCCTAATGCAAAGGATAAAATAAGTTTAAAATGATTAAAGACATAAAGCAAGCACTGTATTCTATAAGAACAAGTCGCTATTTAAAAAGTAATAAGCAGATTTTGAACCAAACTAATCTCCTAGAAATTACATATATAATTATTGACATTTAAAACTCAGTGGACTTTTAAATCAGATTTAACATTGCTGAAGAGAATTACTGAACTCTGGAAAATATATCTGAAGAATTCACTCAAAATGAGACAGCAATATAAAAAGACGAAATATATGAATTATGGAGTATATGAAAAAGAAGTTATGAGATATCGAGGATAAATTAGATAGTCAAATATATCTCCAACAGGAACTCCCCAAGGAAAGAATAGAAAGATTGTGGCAATGGTGGGATGATGGAAAATCAATATTTTAAGACATAATGGCTGACAATATTTTCTGTATTCATTAAAGTCATAAATCTCCATTTTAAGAAGCACATCCATGCCAAGAGGGAAAAATAAAAATAAACCCAAAACTAGACACATTGCAAAGTAACATCAAAATACCAAAGTTAAATAAAAGATCTTAAAAGCTATCGGCAAGAAATAACAGAGCACCTTAAAAAAACACAGTTAAACTGAAAAGAGATATTACAACAGTGTTAGATAAGAGGCCAGAAGATAATGAAATAACATCATTACAGGACTGAAAGACTATAGCTATCAGGTTGGAATTCAATATCTAACTAAACCATCATTTAATCAAGACATTTTCAGACAAAGACTGAGAGAGTTTACTACAAACAGATCCTTGCTGAAACTAAAGCAAAAAAAAAAATCTATCAGAGATGAAGAGGGACATTTCATAATGATAAAGGGATCAATTCATCAATAAGACATACATCCTACATGCATATGCACTGAACATCAGAGCTTCAAAAGAGATGAAGCAAAACCTGAGAAAATTTTAAGGAGAAATAGACAAATTATAGTTATTATTCAAGATTTCAACACTTCTCTCTCAATAATTAATAGATCAAGTAGACAGAAAATCAGTAAGGCTATAGAAGACTTAAATGTCATCAACCTACTTGAGAGAATTGACTTTTATGGAACATTCTACCCAACAACAGAATACACATTATTTTCAAGTGCACATGGAAGAGTCACCAAGACTGAGTATACACTGTGCCATAAAAGAGTCACAATAAATTTAAGTGGATTGAAATCATACAGCATATGCCTTCTGACCACAATGGAATAAAGTTAAAAATCAGTAATAGAAAAATAACTTTAAAACTTTCAATGTTTTAACATTAAGGAACATACTTTAAAGAAATCTGTGTGTCAAAGAAGAAATAAAAAATTCAAAATGAATGAAAATGAAAATAGAATATCAAATTTGTAGGATGCTGTTAAAGCATTGCTTAGAAAGATATCTATAGGTATAAATGCTTATTTTAGAAAAAAGCAAAGGTTTAAAATCAATTATCTAAGTTACCACTGTAAAAAGCTAGAAAAAGTAGTGCAAACTAAATCCAAAGAATTAATGGAAGGAAATGATAAAGATAAAAACAGAGATCAGTTACAATCAATAAACTGGAAATCGAAATGTTAAAAAAAAGTTTAGGGACTGGCTGGGTGGCAAAGTTGGTTAGAGAGTGAGCTCTAGGCAACAGAGTTGCTGGTTTGATTCCCACATGGGCCAGTGAGCTGCGCCCGAGCTAAGCTGCCGCTGAGCTGCCAATGGGTGGCCAGATGGCTCAGTTGGTTAGAGCATGTGCTCTTAACAACAAGGTTGCCAGTTCAACTCCTGCATGGGATGGTGAGCTGTATCCCCCTCAACTAGATTGAAGAAAAACAGCGACTGAACTTGGAGCTGAGCTTGCACCCTCCACAACTAACTTGACTTGGAGCTGATGGATCCTGGAAAAACACAATGTTCCCTTCCCCAATTCCCCAACACTGTTCCCTTCCCCAATTCCCCAATTAAAAAAAAATAGTTTACCAAAAGCAACAAAAAATGAAATATGTAGTGACAATTTTAACAAATGTGCAAAACTTTTACACTGAAAATGATAAAACATGATTGTAAGAAATTAAAGAAGACAGGAATAAACGAAGAGAGATAAAACAATTATGGTTTGGAACATTCAGTACTGTTAAAGTGTAATTCTCTTTAAATTGATCTAGTGATTTAATGCAATCGCAATCAAAATTCCAGCAGACTTTTTTTTTTTTAATCTTATTGGGGAACAGCCATGGTCGTTGGTTACACATTGCTTTCATGCTACAATGACATAGTTGACTCTTTAGGGAGGGCACAGCTCACAGTGGCCCATGCGGGGATCAAACCAGCAACCTTGGTGTTATCAGCACCACATTCTAACCAACTGAGCTAACTGGTCATTCCTCCAGCAGACTCTTTAACAGAAACTGATAAACAATTATGAAAATCATATGGAAATGCAAAAGGACAAGAGTATACAAAACATTTTTGGAAAACAAGAATAAACTTGAGGTCTTACAAGGATTGTGATAAAGCTACGGTCATCAAAACAATGTGATATTGACCTGAAGGCAGACATATAGATTAATGGAACAGACTAGGGAGTCCAGAAATAAGCCCACACATATTCGGTCAATTGATCTATGAAAAAGATGACAAAGTAATGCTGGAACAACTAGGTATCCATATTTAAAAAAAATGAATTTCAGTGCTCACTACATATATAACAATTAACTCTAAATGGATGATATATCTTAATGTAAAAGGTAAACTATAAAATATATACAAGAGAACATACAACATTTCTGTACCTTTGGATAGGAAAGATGTCTTAGGACACAAAAAGCACCAAACAAAAGGAAAACATTGATAAATTGGACATCATCAAAATTAAAAACTTCTGCTATTTGAAACACATCTTTAAGAAAATAAAAAGGCAAGCCACAGACTAGGATAAAATATTCACAATTCGTATATCTGACAAAGAACTTGTATCCAGAACACATACAGAACTCTAACAATTCAATCATAAGAAGAAAAACAAACCACATTTTAAAATGGGAAAATATTTGAATAGACCAGGAATTCTACTCCTAGGCCTTTGTACGTCCATACAATGCCTTATACATGAATGTACATAGCAGCTCTATTCATAATAGCCAAATAATGAAAACAACTCAAATGTGCATTAACAGGGGAATAGATAAACAAATTGTGATATATCCATGCCATGAAATACTACTCAACAGTAAAAATAATGAACTACTGACACATGCAACAACATACATTAATCTCAAAATTCTTAGGCTGAGTGAAAATAGCCACACACAAGAGAGTTCAATTCTGTATTCTTCCATTTATATAAAATTCTAGAACTGTCAAATTTAATCTGTATTGACAGAAAACAGATCAATGGTTGCCTGGAGCTGAGGGTGAGAGGGGAATTAACTACAAAGAGGCAGGAGGGAGCTTTGGGGGCAGGGGGGGAGAACATTCTGCATCCTGATTGTACATGGGTGTAATCAGTAACAATTGTCAAAACTCATCAAATTGTACACTTAAAATGGGCACATGTTATTGTAAATTTCACCTCAATAAAGTTGATTTTTTTAAAAACAAAGCATTTGTGGTTGGTTTGTCATTTGTTGACTTGGCTAAGCCGAACTGCATTTCCCAGTCCCCTTCCTGTATGTTTCTGGTTAGAGTGGCCCTCAAGAGAGATTCTTGGGTGAGATTTGGAGGGTGAACGTGAGCCAGCAACCATTTTATAATTCACACATATTTTCACTTGTCTTCTGGCTCACCTTGTTGGTGTTAGGCAGTGGCAGCAAGTGCCCCATCAAGGTCAGAGGCAACAAGAACTAACATGGGTTTCAGTTAGTCCTCACAGGCTCCAGCTTGTGTTTGTGCATTCCGACTTGTGTTTGCTTTCCCCTAATTTTCATCCATCCTCCCTTGCCCACTCTCTGCCCTGTGGACTTGAATTTCCAGCATGAGATGTGAACACAGCAACCTTACAGAGACTGTTTTACCAGTTCCTATGACTGCATAAGATTAAATTCCTGTAACAAATCCATACAAGTATATATATTCTTTCCTGGTTGTTCTGCTTCTCTGATTGAGCCCTAACTGATAAAACCTCTTTAGGAAAAAATCATCATCCAGCCACCGTTTCATTGTTACTATGTTAGCATGTTCCAAAACTATATATAATATAAAAATATACCACTATAAATCAATATTATGTAAAAAAGAAAATAAATGAGCTATCCAAAATTTAGTTATTGCTAGAATCATTATTTATTTATTTGTTTAAATATTTTATTGGGAAATTGGGGGAGGGGAACAGTGTTGCAGAATCCGGGAAGGGGAACAGACAAGTTGCTGTCCTTTTGTTCTTCAGTCTAGTTGTGGAGGATGTCGCTTCACTGGCCCATGTTAATATTATCATTGCGCTCTTCCCGGGTGAGGCAGTCGCTTGCTGGCCTTTGGATGGCTGTTCACGGCAGCTCACAGCAGCTCATGCCGGCTGCCAGTCGCTCACACTGGCTGCCAGCCACTCATGGTAGCTCACCGCAGCCCACTGGAGCAGGGGCTGCAGCCTACGCTGTCGCTGGCGACCCACGGCAGCCCAGCTCCAGGTGCTGTTGTTCACCATCTTAGCTGTAGAGGGCAGTGTCACTGGCCCTCATGCAGGATTCGAATCAAGGCCCTGCTGCTCAGACATGGCGTCCCAAGCCAACTCTTAACCAATGCGCCACTCGGTCGACCCTAGAATCATTATGTATTTAATTTTTACTTTAACTCTTCCCCTGAAAAATAAATGAATTTGTTAACAAAAAGGGACAAATGCAATAATGGGGAAAACACCTGAAAAAAAAGGGAGGGCCACTTTAACTACATAATTGCTAATTACTCTAATAATAAGGGCCACTATAGTTAAAGGAATAGGTGAGGGGGATTTGAGCTCTCTGATAACTAAGACTCAGAGGGAAAGAAAACAAAAATATTTGGTTAATATATATATAAACTTATTCACATTAAAATAAGGAAGAATCATTGCTTTTTTTGTTCCTGCAACTAGTCATGTGGTCATAGCTGGTGTTTATAACTACCTTCTTCCACTCTCCATTCTATATTCCCTTTGCTCTCAGGAAACATGGTTCTTTACCTGGAGGGATTTTCCTGACTCCTGGGTGAGGTGTGTATATTGAGCTTTGTAACAAAGAGGCCAGGCCACCAAGGTCAGAGGTAATAACAGACATAAGTTTCAGTTTGTCCTTGTGGGCCCCAGCTTGTGCTTGTGGTGTGTTCAATCTTATTTTTTTTCTAGTTTTATTGAGATATAACTGACTATGGGTTCAAGTTTGCTCTTGACTTTCCCCCACTGTACATCTATCTTCCCTTCTCCAATGTCTGCCCGTAGACTTCAAGCTCCAGCACCAGATGGGAGGACAGCAGCCTAACAGAAACTGCTTAGCCAGCTCCTACACCTGTGTAAGTTCAACCTTGCAACAAATACATATTTCCCAGTGGTTCTGCTTCTCTGATTGAACCTTATTAACATGAAACATTATAAATATTCCCTTTAAATTTAAGAACAAGAAAAAGATCCCCACTATCAATACTTTATTTAATATTGTACTGGTGTTTCTTGCCAGTGAATTAAGAAAAGAAAAATAATTAAAATATATTAGAAATAAAATTGTTGTCATTCGCAGATGACATGGTTATCTTTATAGAATTGACAAACTATTAGAACTAATGAGATTGTTCACCAAAGTTGTTAGATGTAAAATTCAAATACAAAACCGATTGTCTTCTATACCAGCATTAAAAAAACAATAAAATGTAATTTTAAAGAGATAACATTTAAGATAGCAATAGAAGCTAAAATCCTTTGAAATAAATCTAAAAGAAATTCATAAGATATTCATAAAGAAAATTATATAACTTAAATGAAAGACAGAAAAGAAAAGGTAGGAAACAAATGGTAAGATATGCAATATGTGTAAATGGGAATTCTCAGCATCATAAAGATATAAAGTATCCCCAAATAGTTCTATAAATTCAATGTAATTTTTATCAAAGTCTCAACAGGATTTTTCATGGAACTTGACAATCTCAATTTAAAATTCATGAGAAAGGTAGAGGACCAAGAATAGCCAAGGCAATCTTAAAGAGAAGGGAAACATTGTCTTTCAGATATTAAAACCAATTATAAAGCTATAATAGTTTAAATTATTATTTGCACAAAGCTAGATTCACAGGCTATGGGAATAGAAAGAAACAGGCCTACATATAGTTTCAAATTTGCTATTTGACAAAAATTACATTCTAAATAAGTCTGGAAATGGAAAGGTTCATTAAATGGTGCTGGAACAATTTGCTAAATATGAGGAAAAATTTTAAAACATTATAATCATACCTCACTACACACAAAAGAAATAATTTCAGTTGATTAAAAACATAAATGTGAAAAATAAAACTTTGAAGTGACGTATTTGAACATATTAAAAATTTAAAACTTCTATATGAAAAAGACACAAAAACAAAGTGACAAATCAATCCACATCATTTTTTTTAATTAAAGTTTATTGGGGCGACAATTGTTAGCAAAGTTACATAGGTTTCAGGTGTACAATTCTGTTATCCATAATCTATATATCACATTGTGTGTTCACCACCCAGAGTCAGTTCTCCTTCCATCACCATATATTTGATCTCATTTATCCTCATCTACCACCCCTCTCCCCCTTTACCTTCTGGTAACCACTAAACTATTGTCAGTGTCTATGAGTTTTTGTTTCTTCATTTGTTTGTCTTATTCCTTTGTTGTTTTCAGTTTTATATACCACATATCACTAAAATCATATGGCTCTCTACTTTTTCTGTCTTACATATTTCGTTTAGCATTATAATCTCAAGACCCATCCATGTTGTCTCAAATGGCCCTATTTCATCTTTCTTATGGCAGAATAGTATTCCACAAGCCACATCACTTTTTAAAATAAGCTTTTACCTTTAGGCTTTAAGAAGTACAAATTAGTATTTACCAAATAGTCACAAGGATGTAAAGTAAGCACAGGGAATATAGTCAATAATATGGTGATAACTATGTATGGTGCTGGTAGGTGAAAGACCTATTGAGGGGATCACGTCATAAATTACATAAATGTCTAACCACTGTGCTGTACACCTGAAACTGAAAAAGAAAAAAAAAAGTCATTGGCTACTCATTAAAAAAAAAAGTTTTCACCTTTGAAATATACATACTGAAATATTTATGAATGAAATGATATGATATCTGGGACTTGCTTCAAAATAACCCAGGAAGCAAGACAAGAAATTGGTGGAGGGTGGGGGGAAAGTCTGGGGAGCATGTTGGGTATAAATCAAACAAGATTGGCTGAGGAGCCAATGATTGTTAAAACTAGGTGATGGGTAATTGGAGGTTTATTACACTATTTTCTCCAGTTTGGTATAATTTTAAATACTCCATTTAAAAAAGTTTTAAAAAGAGAGGAAAAAATAGATGATGATGCTTAAAAACAAAAACAAAGTCAAGATACAGAATGGGAGAATATTTTTTTAATACATATAACATAAAGAGTTGGTAATCTCAACATATAAAGAACGCCATTGTAGCAATAACAAAATGACAATCAACCCACTAAAGCAATGGCCAAAGGTTTGAATAGGCAAGTCGTAGAGGAAGAAACCCAAATGGACAGTAAACATAATGAAATATGTTCAAAGGTCAAATGCTCTTGTAACCAGGAAAATGTAAATTAAACATAATTTCACACAGAGCAGACTGGCAAAAATTTAACACGTATGAAAGTCTAAAACCACCAAGTGATGGTGAGGAGCTGAAGCTGTAAGAGCTTTCACATGAGTAATTTGGAGAGAAGGTTGACCACATATAGCAAAATTGATTATGTATCTACCCAACAACCCACGATTCCACGTGTCCACATTCACCTTGGAGCAACTTTCCCACAGGTACCCAAGTAAACATGTACATGTGTTTGTTGCAACACTGTCATGGTGGGGAAAAGTGGAAATAAGTTTCACTTCCATCTGATTAGGGATCAATAAATAAATAGCCAACAGTAGTAATTTTTCAGTTGATTCATATAGTATGAGTATGATGTACATCTACCTTAGGATCCTGGTTTTGTTTAGTAATGAAAAGAGGTTGTTGATTGAGAAATGTCCAAACCTGTAGAGAACTTGAATGAGTTTATTTGAGCTAAACTGATGACAATTACCAGGAAGCAAAATTTCAACAAATTGAGAAAATGCTCCAGAGACTGGCAGTTTTGCAGCTTATTTTATATATTAGAATAAAAGGAGGAGACGTAAGAAGGGTTACATGAAATCCATTGGTGGTAGATTCAGGGGGCATGAGAAAGCAAAGTGGAGAAATCTCAGGGATTGAATAAAAAGACAAAACAGAGAAACACATACTACATCTTT
The DNA here is from genome assembly GCF_001890085.2 of Hipposideros armiger. Classification (NCBI taxonomy): domain Eukaryota; kingdom Metazoa; phylum Chordata; class Mammalia; order Chiroptera; family Hipposideridae; genus Hipposideros; species Hipposideros armiger. The sequence goes on along the minus strand of NW_017731357.1, from coordinate 2,288,332 downwards.
TACATTGGTGGGTACAGGATAGTTAATAATAACATTTATAGCACATAGAAATGGTATTCGGAGAACAAGATTACCATGAGAGGTTCTGTGGTTTTGTGCTCTGGTGTGGTTGTTGTGCCCTGAGGGATCTGGAAAAGAGGATTACCGTGACATTTCAAAGGCATGTTATCTTAAATGCAAAAAGACGATAGACAGGCTCACTTACGGTAAAGACTGACCTTTATCAAGGAAGCTTCAGGCTTACGACGTGACTACTAGCCATGACCTGCTTTTACTTAGAAATTTTTCTGTTTAGACCATCTTATGTGGTTACTTTCTGTCTCTGAGTTTGTCAAGGCCACCATGCAGGCCTTCCCTGAGCTTGTCAGGTTTAGTATGTGGCCCCTTTTTCATCCACAAGAATAAAAGTAAAGGGTCTTTAGCTAAAGAAGAATCTTATTTCATTTCATTTTATGAGAATAAAGTCACCAAAGCCAATAGCTGCTAATATCTTCTCGTTTGTGGTAAAGGATATATAAGTATTCATTATTCTCTTTTTATATGTTTTTAATGTTCTGTAATAAAATATTTTAAAACCAACAAAGCTTTAGTCTTTTTTATTTGTACCACGCCAAATGACAAGTGAGACCTTTTATCTTGTCCCCCTCTAAAATAACTATTTTGGCATAGCTTAAATAGGGCTAAAATCACACATTAGCTAGAACATTTGAATATTGTTAAATATTCCTTTAAAATAATTTATTTAGAAAAATAAAGCTATGGGCATTCATAAAAGCCTACAACCTCATGAATGTGTGATCATAAAACATTTTCAGAGTTTCTGGCCTAGTTCAACATCCAAAAAAGTGAGAAGTTTTCCCAATAAAGAGAACACAAACAAAAATGTGGATGGGAAATCATTGGGGGTGGAGCATAGGGTGACTCAGGCATGGAGGCTTCTCCCCTTCTAGGGAAAATCCATTTTATTATTGCTGTTGCAAGCAGTTAGTTCTAAGACAATGTTGTTATTTTAATGTTAATTTTGAGCATTGTCTTGCTTTTGTGTTAACCTAAGAAACAATTCATTAGAAATGACTAGTACCCCCCTTGAAGAAAACACCCCTGGAGGTTACTGGAGCCCCAATACCAGGTCTTAAGAGTCCTAGGGGTATAGACAGAAATCCCTGAGAAGACAAACCTCCAATGTAGTTACACCATATAAATCAGTATAAATGAGCATCCTCAAGTAGCTTCATTATGTTTTCTCCAGCTGGTAAAAGAGTCTCCCCACCTCACCCCCACATGCATAAACATATGACCTAAGCAAACTTGAGCTTTGCAATATCAGGATCAAAGAACAAATGGCTAGGCCATAAAAGCGTTATGTAGCGCGTCCCAGGAATATGCCACTTTTGCATCAGCAGAGTTTCCCCAAAGACCTCAAACCCCATTACAGGCTTAGTGGGGTTGTCATGAAATATAAAATACACATTGGATTGAAAAAGTAAGAAATGTAGCACAGATTTTTCACTCTTCAGAATTAAAGTTCTAAATTAGATGGGGGAAGACAAATGAGACACAAGCTCTGAAATTTTTTTTTTTATGTATACACTTCAGCAGTTCATTGTTGCCTTATCTCCTGGAGGTTGAAACTAATGAGAGGCTGAATAATTTCATGTAAGTCAATAAGATGGAAATTGGATATGTTTGGAACAGTCGTTCCATAAAATATGGTTGTTTTTATTGCTTTTAACTTTTGTTTGGTAGACTATTTTGTTAATCCAATAAAAAAAATTTATGAAGGTGAATGAGTAATGTTTGTAAGTTTCTTTAAGCTCCTTGGATGAAAGGTGCTATATAAAACCAAAGTATACTGTGTTGCATTATTAGTTTATTTCATAAGCTCTGCAGCATAAAACACTGCAAATAAAATCTCTCAATGGTTTCAAGAGGATGAACATTATCTTCCCAGTCCTGGGAATAGATCTTCAGGTTTTTGTTTTTTTTTTTTAAAGATTTGTTATTGGGGAATTGGGGGAAGGGGAACAAACAAGTTGCTATCCTTTTGTTCTTCAGTCTAGTTGTGGAGGACGTTGCTTCACTAGCCCAAGTTGGCACCATCATTGCA
>NW_017731357.1:2267065-2285365 GCF_001890085.2 Hipposideros armiger | reverse complement strand
TTATTTTTATTATGAAATACACATTTTTTAGAATTAGTTTCAGCTGTACAACACAGTGCAATAGTTATACTTTTTACCCCTCGAAGTGACAACCCCCCTCCCCCAATCCGCCACCCCACTTCCCCCCAATATCTTACATATCTATTACAATTCCCTTGACTCCACTCCCACACTATACTCCACGTCCCATGACTATATATACATATATATATTCACTTATAGTTGACATACAGTATTATACAACATCAGCTTCAGGTGTACAGTGCAGTGATCAAGCCTCTTCTCCATCCATGATGCAGTCTCCCTAGAAAGACATGTGACCACCTGACACCCTATAAAATATTTACAACATTATTAATTGTATTCCTCGAACTGTCTTTCATGTCCCTGTGGCATTATAGTACTTACCTATTTATGCGGTCTAATCCCTTCACCTTCTCCCTCATCCCCACCCCCTCCCAACTAACAGCCATCAGTTGTTCCTCTATATCTCTGAGACCACTTTGCTCACACTCTTAAGCAAGCTCTTAACCAACTGAGTCACTCAGCCAGCCTGGGGGGCTTATTTTCAAGGTCCAAAGGTTGAAAAAAAAATTGTGCCTTGTCATCTTGTGACATCACTGAAATTTATATGTTATGCTCCAAAATCAAATCATTCAAAGGTAAACTGAATGCCCTTCTGAAATTCTCACATCATAATTCCAAGCTGTGCTTGGTGAATTAGGAAGTTTAATACAAATTTAATACCCTGACAGCATTCAGGAGGTGATGAAAGGAGGCAATGCATATGTGCATTAAAAGTTAAGTAACTACAACAGACAGTAGAATATGTCAAAAGGTGCCAAAAGAGTAATCTGAGGAGTAAAGGCTGTGTATTCAGAGCAGAAGTGGAGAAGCTGCCAAAGAATTTGGGGTAAATGGGACAGCACAGTCATCAGATGGTGGGACAGGGACAGTGGAAGCTGAAGGACTGGACAGAACAGAGTTTTCAGGGAGGGAATAGGGGCGGTGCGGTTGGACCTTGATAATATATCACATTGAAATAATATCATAACTAGTTCTTCATTTTCTCCCTCAATTATTTATTCCCATTAACTTCTGTCCCTTTTCAATTTTTGTCCTTAATTTAAGTCTCTAAACATGAATATGCATGCTGCCCAGGAGGGAGACACACAGTTGGCCTTACTTTTCCAACAAGCACAAAAGAACAGGTGGCGACAAGCAATCTAGGTTGATGATGATAATGTTTAAAATATTTTATTTTATTTTACATCAGATTTTTTTGTGACTCCTTTTCACCCAACAGGCTCATGACATTGTCAGCAGTCCGGAAACACTTTATATGTTTGTTATATTTCTTTCTAATTCTTTGCATCTTAATAGTCTGGATCTGCAGTCAGCAGTCTTAAAAGTTGCACTTAAAACAAAATCAGATGTAGAGAAATCAGAACCCTCATACATTGCTAGTGAGAATGTAAAATGGTGCAGCTGCCACTGAAAACAATCTGGCCGTTCCTCAAAACGTTAAACACAGAGTTACCCCTATTACCCAGCAATTCCACTCTTAGTTGTATACCCAAAAGAAATGAAAACATATGTCCACACAAAAACTTGTACATGAATGTTCATAGCAGCATAATTTATAGTAGCCAAAAAAAGCAGAACAACCCAAATGTATACCAACTAATGAATGGATAAAGATGTGGTATATATATATATATATATACAACAGAATATTATTCAGCCATTAAAAGAAACGAAGTACTGACACATGCTACAATGTGGATGAACCTTGCAAACATTATGCTAAGTGAAAGGAGCCAGACACAAAAGACCACACATTTTATGATTCCACTTACATGAAATGCCCAGAATAGATAAATATACAGAGACAGAAAGTAGATTAGTGGTTGCCTAGGGCTGAGTTGGGAGGAATGGGGGTGTGGGAGGGTGACTGCTAAAGGATTTCTTTTTGGGGTAAAGAAAACGTTCTAAAATTAGATTGCAGTAATAGTTGCTCACAATGAATATACTTAAAATTAGGTGGCTTGTACACTATAAATGGGTGAATTGTATGTTATGTGATTTATATCTGGAATAAGCTGTTTTAAAAATCAAGCAATAAGATTTTAAAAAATATTTTCTTGTCTTATATTTTGGTTCTTCTCTTGGTAGCCTCGTCCTCCTGCTAATGGGCATCCAGTGATTGTTATTTTATACCATATATCTTCCTCTATAACTTCCCTGGATTGCCTATTTTGGATTCTAAGCACTTCTGGAACTTTCTTGGTAACCTATCTCAAGGTTTGACTTCTCTTTTGCATTGGTTAAAAGGGAACAACTGTGTTTTTATAAATTCCTCTTTATGCTTGGAAATTGAAACTGGTTTCTTACCAAATGTGATATCAGGGAAATGACATCATTTTTACAACTGAAAAACCAGCATTTCTTATATAAGCTGAGAGCTTATTCTTTAAATGAAATAAGATTATAACATTATTTGTGTTTTTTAAAATCAAACCCAATAGATATACACGTCTAAGAAGTTCTAGCAATTTTTAGGTAGTCTTTTTAAGAGGTTTTGTACTAATGCCAAGATTGATGAAATCATTGCTCAAACGTTTTCAAAAATCTTATTTTGTTAGGTTTGCCTCCAAACCATGATATGTGATTTTTAAAATATCCTGAATGGCAATAAATGTCTGTCCTTTAATGGTGATTTACTTTTTGGAAATAGTCAAAAGCCACCTATGTTTGATAAGTAGGTCAAAAGACCAATCTGGAGAATATTTTTTAATGTCAAAAATGAAATATGACTCGAGGGTAATGAAACTTTTCTTTCCCGGGTAACTCAAATTAAATCTGAAGTCACTTTAAAAATATGAGTTTCAAAAAAAAAATTTGAGTAGTGACAGTGTTATTGGAATGAGCCTCTGGCTTTTCACCAGATGCAATGCCAGGGACTTTACACAGATTATTACAATAAATTCTTCCAACAGTTCTGCAGGGTAGAAATTATCCCCATTTTACTGATAAGGAAACATGATCAGAGAAGCTGGACAACATGCCCAAGTAACCCCAGCTGTTGTGAGGCAGGGCTGGTCCTCAGATCTCCAAACTGCTGACTTTATGGGGCCAATTGGGTCATAAATTCTCTCTTCTTAATTTTAAAGATTCTTTTTTTTTTAAAACTTTATTGGGGACCAGTGTGTTTCTCCAGGACTCATCAGCTCTAAGTCAAGTCATTGTTTTCAATCTAGCTGTGGAGAGTGCAGCTCACTGACCCATGTGGGAATCGAACCGGCAACCTTGGTGTTATGAGTCTGCACTAACCACCTGAGCTAATTGGCCACCCCCCCTTCTTAATTTTAAAAGTTAGTCACTTCGTTTTATTCTCGGAGTGGCTTATAATTTGTGTGTCCTATTTCTACCTGCTGTGTGCATGTCCAAGCTTGAAGCTAAGCCAAGTCTTCCTCAAAGATCTGGAACTTTTTTACCCTTCCTTCCTTATCTCCTCATTTCAGATATATGTTAAGTTTAACCTGGCAACACTTGAGTGCAGCACCTTTCTCCTATAATGACACCACGAACTTCTCATTTACCTTGTGTCAAAATTATCACAAATTCAGAGTCAGTGGAATCCAAATTAATGAGGATTTGCCATGTTTCCTCTGGGAGCTCTTTGGAAGGCCCCCATGCCGTGCACCATCCAATGCAGTGCTTTTCAGCTTATGAAATTAGAAAACATAGTCTAAGGGAGCAGGGCCAAAGAAAGGTATTAGGAGGATAATGTTAAAACCTGTAATAAAATTTAAGCCATGAACATAGCTAGGGTAACTATTCATCCATGGAATGAGCATATTAGTGTAAATGACTTCAGAGTTAGAAATTAATGAGTTCTATTAATTGAGCTGATTCCTGTAATCTGGTAAATTTCAAATAGCATCTTCTTTTTATTGGCTTATGGACTGCCTGAATGATCACCACTAGAATCTTTGGAAAGTAGGTTTGACTTAAAAATAAGCTGATACTTAAAATCTTTTAGGAGGGCCACACTGAGGGTAGCTTGACCATCATGTGGCTTTAAAGCTGTGGGTTCTTAGAATTAGTAAGAGTAATAATAACAGTGAACACTTACATAGTACTGCTTATGTGCCAAGTATTGTTCTAAGTTGACTCACTTCATCTTCAGAGTTCTGCAGTAGGTTCCATTATCATCATCCCCATTTTACAGGTGAAGAGATCAAGGCGCAGGTATGTTAAGCAACTTGCCCAGGGTCACACAGCTAGTAAGTAATGACACCTAAATTTAAGTGTGTTTTAAATCATTACGCAACCTGGCCTCTCTTTATGCTATGCTGTCTCTATTGTGAAGTGACTTGGCAGAGAGGACAGGGCTGGCAGCTAAGGACAGTCTCTTTTCCATGGACAGAAAGATTTTGCCTGGCAGTCTATTTGGAAAAACAAAAGTGTAAATCTTCAAACACAGATGACTGGAATAATTTGCCTTCTAATAAGAAAAACAAAACAAAACAAAAAACCCTAAGCCTTTCTCCCCTTTCTAATTGCTTTTGTGGTAGATAGCATTACTGTTCCCATCCCCCACCTCCCCATCTCCATACCCCTTGCTGTTTAACTTTGTGATTCCTCTCACTAGAGATGGAATCTATTTCTTCAGACTTTGACTTGAACCTCAGCCATATGATTCACTTTGGCCAAAGGGATCTTAGCAAAAGTGATGCAAGCAGGAGCTTGAAATGTGCCTGCACAGCTGGGCTGCTTTCCTTTTGCCGGCCACCGCCATGAGAATTACATGCTCTGGGGAGCTGGCTGGTCCAAGGAGGATGGAGCGGGCCTCTGAGCCAAGCCCAGCTGAGCTCAGCTTGCAGCGGCTGACCCCCAGCCAGCCTGCAGATGTGTGAGTGAAAAGAAATGATTGCTGTTTAAGGCGCTAGATTTTGAGGTGGTTTGTATTACAATAAGGTTGTGGCAATAACTAATAGATAACCTACTCCATTTTATTTTGTATTTTAGGTACCAATCCCTCCCACCCATGAACATTCTCAGACACATTCACCTATTTAATTACAGCAAATACAGCCATCTTTCCCTCTTCCATCACCTTTCTCCTTAATATGATTTTATATCACCACACTCATCTTTTTTTTTCTCCTTAGCACTTCTGACACAATTCCGCCTGATCCACAACTGCCTCTGTGATGGGATTGGTGACACTGATCCTGGAGCCACAAATGATCACCGTTCCTCTCTACTCTTATGCACACGGTGATCTTATTGGTTAAAATAATTCAAACAAGTATGTTCAATAGGAAAATACAGAGGTCAGTTTTCAAAAGCCAACAACTCAGCTGTTCTCTTAGTTTATGAAGTGCTTCTAAGGGACCATATGTGATTTCCAACTGGTCTAGATTTAATCAATTATCACATGTCCCTTTGCAGTAAATGTGCTTATAGCAGTCATTTACATTTTGGTGGAAACTTAAGTCCCTCTTCTAAAGGGATATATTCAAATCACTCTCCCAAAAATATTTATATTCAATTTATATGGAAATAATTTCAAACACACTCAGAAAAGTTGCAACAATATTACAGTGAAATCCCAAACTCTCTTCCCTCACATTCAGCAATTAACGTGTTGCTACATTTGCTTTATTATTGTCTCTTTTTCTTTATTTTTTTCCTGAACCACTTGAGAGTACATTGCAGACGTGTTGCCATGCAAAAGGTCCGACTGCGTGCCGCACAAAAGCCAAAACTCGAGAGGCAAGGTTAGTGGAAAGAAAAGCAGACTTATTCCAAAATGCCAGCATTAATGGAAGACAGTGGACTCCCTGTCACAAAGACAGCCTTCCCACTCTTAATACCGCCAAAAGATTTCATAGACATGTAAGGTGAGTCAGAACAAAAGAAAGGAAAAGTTGGCTAGGCAACTTCAGGAAAAGGTGCTTCCTAGAGGGTGGTCTGCCCCAGCGTCAGGAAGTGAACCCCATACACATGCAAAATAAACCCCTCCCAAATTACCAGGCCAGGTGTGCATACTGGTCAGAAGTAAACAGAACCATCAGAACTGGTATGCATAGTAAATGCACAGTAAACAGAATCATCAAGCTTTGGCGGGAGGGAAGGGAAGTAAAGAAAAAAAAAACTTTCATCAAGTCCCAAGCCAAACCACTGTCAAATCGAATTACATCAGAGGTTTAAATTTCAAAACTAGAAGATATAGGGCCACCATTACAGACCTCAAGCCCTTTTGCCCCTAAATACTTCAGTGTGCATTTCTTAAGAACAAGGACATTCTCTTCCATGATCACAGCTAAATTATTCAAATCAGAAAATTTAATGTTGATATAATGCTACAGTGTGATAGTCAATCTGTTTTCAAATTTTGTCAGTTGTCCCCATAATATTCTTTATGGCATTTCCCCCCTTCTTTGGATTCCCTGAATCCAATTCAAGATCACAGATTGCAATTAATTGGCCCATCACTTTCGTCTCTTTTGATCTAGAGCAGCTCCTTAGCCTTTCTTTGGTTTTTTTGACACCAGCATACTGGAGTTGTACAGGCCAGTTATTTCCTAGAATGTCTTTCAATTTAGTATTATCTGAGATTTCCTCATGGTTAAATTTGAGTTATCCATTTTTAACAGGAATACTACATAGGTGGCATTTACATTTGAAATTCTATTTCTAATTGTGATGAAGACAATCTGTCATAATTATATCACATTAAAGACTCTTATCAGCTGAAAAATTATTATTTTTTAAATTATTTTTTATTGTGAAATACACATTTTTTTAGAATTAGTTTCAGCTGTACAACACAGTGCAATAGTTATACTTTGTACCCCTCGAGGTGACAACGCCCCTCCCCCAGTTGTAAATATTTTGTAGGGTGTCATGGATGGGGTAGAGGCTTGATCACTGCACTGTACACCTGAAGCTGAAGAATTATTTTTGAGAGACCAAAAAGTTTGTTATTTTACCTATATTTGAAGCCAATATTATTTCCCTGTGGTATATTCATTGCGATCTAAAAGAATAGTATACTTTAACAGAGCATACTATAATTACTGTCATGCAGTAATTACAGATTTTGGCTCAACATAAAAACCTTTCTAAATTTTAGAGCCACATAAAGATGTCTTCAATTCTGTGAACTTTCTAACTCTGAACATGTCTGCTGGGGAAGGCAGGGAGTTCATTTAGGCATCAGACCAGGACTGAACTAGATGACCACTAAGATACTTTCTGACTCCATGTATTCCAAGAAGGCTATCTGCATTCACTCTAGCTTTCTAATTGCAGGCAATTAGAAATCAACAGGACAATTTTTAGTTTATTAAGACTCTACATATCATATGAAAAGATGCTCAATTTTGCTCAAAATTAAAGAAACATCAATTAAAACTATGCTGAGTGAGATACCATATTTTATCTATGGAATTAGCAAAAATCTAAAAGTTTAATAACACACTGTGGTGGTGAGAATGTGGGTCAATTGACAGTCTCATATATTACTGATGAGAACACAAATTGATATATAACCTCTTTGGAAGGTAATTTAGTAAGTGATATCAAAATTATAAATTTATTTGCCCTTCAATGAGCAACTAAACATTGGGGAATTTATTCTGCAGATATATTTCTACACACGGAAAATGATATAAGCACAAGGTTACTCAATGCAGCACTGCTTATAACTGCAAAAAATGGAAAACAATGTACATGTCCATCAATAGAGAATTGGTGAAGTAAGTGTTTACATATCCATCCAGTGGAATGCCATGCAGATGTCAAAACAGAGAGGTAAGGGGGAAACTCTCTATGTATTGATTTAGAAAGCTCTAAAATATAGTAAATAAAAACATACAAAAGTTTTTATATGCATAACAGTTATTATACTATCCTACTTTTGGCATAGAACGGAGACTAAAAGCTTATACGCGTATTTGTTTATATGTATGTCCACATATAAATTAAGAACAGTAAATAAATAAATAAATAAATAGACTAAGAACAGTAGTGAGGGGAGATGTCTTGGCAGGTAGGGGACAAGGATTATTAATAAGAGGCTTTCACTATGTATCCTTTTGTACTTGCAGGTTTTTTAATCACCTGAATGTATTAACTATTCAAAAACTAAATTCAAAAATAAATAACCAGAATTAACAGAAAATGGTAAAAACAAACATCAATAAAAAAAATTCTATGTTTCTTCTCTTATTGACCTAGTTATGAACTCCAGAGGCAACTTTAACTGACTGGTGCAGGAATATGAAATCCTAGCTCCTTGCCTCTAGTCTGAACAAATTGTGAGGTATAACTTACGTCCCAGAGCTCTCCACAGGATCAGGCTGAGGCTGGGACTTGGCTTGAAACTGCACACTTACTTACTTTTTACCCCTTCCATGCCCTACTTCTTTCATTCCCTTGCTGGTTCCTCTTTGGAGGACTTCCTTAGTAAATAATTTGTATATGAATCCATGTCTTAGGGTCCCTTTCTGGAGAACATCACCAAAGCCATATGGTTTATTAGATTTGGAGTGGCTGTAACATGACACCAAAATTTGATTTTTTTTTTTCCCCTAACAGATAGATTTGAGAAATTGGGGCATCATCATTATAAATTCCAATGCCACCTTTCATACACTGCAATATTCCAGATTATACCTCCTTATGCAATTATTTTATGATGAATAATAATTGCAATGCCTTGCTTCTGTGAACAAAATGGGCTTTACCTCACACCTAATCATATTACCAATTTACTTAACGAAAATCCTGCCCCTAGGGTCTCGTATTTTAAAAGACTGCATAAATGGAACTCAAAATGTTTCAGGTAGATCAATACAGAAATAACAACAACAAAAACAACCTCTAATATCATCTTTGGTTATCTGCTAATCTCCTGAAGCATGAGATCTGATTCCCTCTATCATTATGTCATTAAAGCTCAAAGTGGAATGCAGCTAATTTAACAATTGCATATTTGCATTTCTTCCCATAACAGCTCATTTTTTTTTCAAAATCTTTGCTCTTACAAAAGGACCAGTTTCCTGAGCAAAAATTTCTCTTTCCCCATTCTCCATAAACATCACCTTCGTATCCAGAATTTTCCTACAGGTGAAGGCTTTTGTTAACTGATCATTTTAAGAAGCATCCACATTGCAGCACAACTCAAAGAGAACATTTTTACCCTTTTCCGGTCTGAAACAAGAGGGATTAACATCTAGATTAGAGGTCAGCAAACTACAGCAGACAGGCCTAGCCTACTGCCTGTTTTTGTACCCACTCCCCAGCCCCCATGAGCTAAGAAATCATTTTTACATTTTTAAATAATTGAAAAAAATCAAAAGAAGAATATTTTGTGACACATTTAAAATTATGTGAAATTCACATTTCAGTGCTCACAAATAATGTTTAATTGGAACACAACCTCTCTCATTTGTTTACATGTTGTCTATGGTGGCTTTCAGTTGAGTTGTTGCAACAGAAATAACTGTTCTTGACAAGATAACCCCCCCCCCATCCCTCAGCCTTATCCCTGGAACCTGTGAATATGTGACTTTACATGTAAAAAGGGATTTAAGCAAATGTAGTTAAGGTTACTGAACTTTAAGAGGTGAAGATTATTTTGGATTATCCAGGTAGGCCCAATCTAATCCCATGAGCTCTTAAAAGCAGGGAACTTCTTTCAGTTGGGATTAGGGAAATGTGACAAAAGAAAAAGTCAGAGATATTCAGTGTGAGAAGGATATGACATGCTGTTGCTTGTTTGAAGATGAAGGGGACAATGTGACAAGGAATGCAGGCTGTCTTAAGGAGCTGAGAGAAGCTGAAAGCCACCAAGAAAGTGTGGGCATCCATCCACACTGAAGTGGATTCTTCCAGCCACCTGAATGAGCTCGGAAGCAGATTCTGGCCCCAGAGACTCCATGAAAAGGCCTCTGCCACCACCTTGATTTTGGTCTTTTGCGACACTAACCAGCTGAGCTCCATAGTGCTGGACTTCCTACCAAAGAACTGTGAGGTTATAAATGAGTGTTGTTTTAAGCCACTAAATTTGTAGTAATTTGTTTCAGCAGCGGTAGGAAACTAATGCATCCTCAAAGTCTTAAACTTTTACTATCTGGCCCTTTCCAAAGAAATTTTGCCAAACCCTGATCTGAATACTTGTTCCCCAAATTGTGGGTCTTCAGACCAGCAGCACTGGTGTCACCTAGGAGATTGATAGAAATGCAGAATCTCTTAAAATTAACTAGATGAGGGGAATCCTTTCACAATGTAGACATACATCAAATTACCATGATGTACGCTTTAATATCTTACAATTTTATATGTCAATTATACTGCAATTAAGCTGAAATTTTAACATATTAAAATAAAAGGAGATAAAAACCTCAATACCCATATGATATATGCCCATTATATGAGTTTACCGAATTAAAAAAAAAAAAGAAAGGAAAAAAAAATGCAGAATCTCAGATCTCACTGAGACCTACTTTAACAAGATTCCCTAGAGTATTTTTCTTTAAAGATTTTATTGGGTAATTGGGAAAGGGGAACGGCCAATTTGTTGTCCTTCAATCTTAGTTGTGGTGGGTGCAGCTAGCTCAGCTCCAAGTCCAGCCGCCATCTGGCGGCCCGCCGACAGCTCATGGCAGCTCAGCTCAAGGTGCCGTGTTCAATCTTAGTTGTAGGTGGGCATAGCCCACCATCCCATGCAGGAGTCGAAACGGAAACCTTGTTGCTAAAAGGTCACGCTCTAACCACTGAACCATCTGGCTGCCCATCGGCAGCTCAGGGCATATCAAGGTACCATGTTCAATCTTAGTTGCGGGTGGGCATAGCCTGCCATCCCACATGAGAGTCGAACCGGCAACCTTGTTTGGAGCACGTGCTCTCACCAGCTGAGCCATCTTGCCACCTGTTGGCAGCTCAGCAGCAGCTCAGCTCCAGCGCAGCTCACTGGTCCATGTGGGAATGAACCGGCGACCCTGTTGCTCAGAGCTTGCGCTCTTAAGCTAACTCTTAACCAACTGAACCACGCAGCCGGCCTCCCACCCCCACCCCCTCAGGGTATTCTTTTGCACATTAAAATCTGAGAAACACTAGTCTTGAATTCATCTTGCTGTTGTCTTAGCTATTACCAAGATGTTCCTAGGTACCTTTGTCTGGATGGAGAGGTGAGCAGAGATGTACACATAAATAATGACATTAGGGAAAAGCTGGAAGTTGGACTTAGCTGGATATTTCATAGTTATCATCATAGTCACAAGCACCCTCATTTTCATCCTCAGCATTATCATCACACCAAAGCAACATCAAGCACCTGCTTCCCTCCCCTCCACTGTAAATGCTTATGGTATATATTACCTGGATCTTTCAGCTCCCCAGAAAAGCACTGTATTAATTCCTTAGGGCTGCTGTGACAAATTACCAGAATTTGATGGCCTAAAATAACAGAAATTTATTCTCTCACAGTTCTGGAAGCCAAAAGTCAGAAATCAACGTGTCAGGAGGGTTGTTTTTTTTTCTAGAGGTTCTGAGGAAGAATCTGTTCCAGCCCTCTCTCCTAAGTTCTGGTGGTTGCTGGCAATCCTTGGTGTTCCTTGGCTAGTTGATGCATCACTCCAGGCCCTGCCTCCAGTTTTATATCACCTTCTCCTCTGTCTGTAATCTCCATCTGCCTTTCTCATATATGGACACCTGTCATTAGATTTAGGGCCCACTCCAAATACAGGATAATCTCCTCTCAAGATCCTTAGCTTGATTATATCTGCAAAGATCCTTTTCCCAAAATAAGGTCACATTCACAGATTTCAGGGAGGAAGGCGGGGATTTTAGGATGTGGACACACCTTTCTGGAGGCCATCATTCAACTGACTACAACCACCATTAAGTACCATAAATTGTTTAATCAAAGATAAGATGACACCACAGTGAAGAAGAACCCACCCTTAATGAGCCTTATGAGTATCTTAAAACGGGGGAATGAGCAGAGGATTTTGAGTCCTGGGTGGGTCATTTTAAGGGGAGTCTTGCAAGGTGAAATATTGGTTGGAATTAAACAGAGTTTACAACATAATATATTTGAATTGAAGGACACAGTGAGGAGAGCCTTGATGACCAAGCTTGTCCCTTAAAAGCCTGGGCTTCCACAAAGGTTAACTTCTTCTAGGCCTTAGGCTCTGTCTTCTGTATAATAAAAACCTTGCCAGAAAGTATGCAGATGAGAGGCCTTCCCGGTCATTTATACCTCAATAGGAATGACTTTATTTCACAGCTTTCTGAGAGTTCACTTTGATGGGGAAAGATGAACTTGAACAACGGTCCAGGCTAAAGGAGGAAGAAACCTCAGTTTTTTCTTGGCCTGATAACATTTGGTTATCTAGCCAAGCGACCTCTTTCCCTGCAGTAAAGCCAGATTCTAGTCTCTCATTATTCAGTTGGCACTATTAACATATTAGATGTAACTGAGAAAAAAATGTATGTTCTAGAAACTTATGTATGTATAGGCATCACTTTAAAATCAGAATATTAAATTGTTTACTTATTTATCATCCATTTTTTTCTATAGGAGCATATTCTTCCCTGGTAAGGGACTTTTTATTTTTCATCATTCCAACTCTAGAACTCTGTCTAGCATAAATAAGGTGCTTTGTCAGTATTTGTAGGATAGGTGAAAATAGACTATCACCATTTGGAAAAACACATTAAAATACCGTAGGATATATATGGACATAGGAGTCAGGCAGAAAATGTCTCCTGCATGTTTATATCTTGCTTGTCAAATAAGTCCATTTCCAGTTAAGATTTATTCAAATCCCACTGATTATGATAGTAGGGGTTTCTGGAAGAGAAAGGTGGTAATAGAAGTTTGAAATAGAAATATATAATTTGGATCCTATTCTATTCTTAGAATATCTAAGGTAGGGTACACTATAGCTGCATCTAAACTGCACGATAAAGAAAAACCTCTAAAACGAAATCACAACATATATGATCTAGACTGTTTTTCATAACAAAAGTGGAACCCAGTTTGTACGATATTCTTTGAAGAAGCCAGTATATGTTAAAGCTGAGAAAATGATTGTAATGATTGATTTTAATTTAGCACAATTCTGTCTTTAATAAATGAAATTTTCTCTTAAAAGGAATCTAAAATATCTTGGAGAGGTTGTCAAGAGAGGAGAGAGCTAAGCTTTGCAAGAAAAAAAGAGAGAATGATGTTCTTATGGGGAATTCTGAAGAGTATTAAAATTGACTAATTCATTAGAAGAGCCTTTTGTGAGCTTATTACAAGTTCTTCATTATTGCAGTTCTTCCAAAAGAGCTTAAAGAGCTTTTTAATGCAAAATGAACAGTACATCTTGCTTTGATGTTTCCTAATTATCTGACTCTTTGAAAATAAAATTAAGTAGATATAAAAGCCATATATATTTTCAGGTTTCCCAATGCTTTTAATTGTTACTTTGTATGACTCGAATAATTCAGTGATTTGTTGAGATTTCATTTTGTTCCATTTTGTTATTTCATACACAAAATATCTGTATTAGTGTGTGCAAAGATGCTTTATTAACTTGTAACATAACTCTAAGTTTACAATGCAGTTCAATCCTTCTACGATATTACACCCATCACAATTTCCTTATTCTTTGACAGGACCATGGTTCAGTGCAAAACTATGTAAATACAAACAAAGGATCTTCTTTTTTCTCATTGCTTTGTTGCCATTGGGTCAACTCCCCAGGTATCTAATGCACTTAAGGCTACTTGAAAGCAAGTCTTAGTTGCAACCTTTATCTTTAAAAAGTTTCAATTTATATCCCCTCAAATGGTATATATACACCCTCCATCTAGTCACTGTTATGAAAAATTATACAACACTTGAAGACAAGCAAAAAGCTAGGTGTCACATCCTTTCAATATCATATGGAGTAGAAGACTCACCTAAGGATTATGTAAGAGAATGTACCTTGTTTGTTCACTTTGTTGTTGATTAAGGGTCTAAGAATACATGAAGTTACATGAAAACTTAAAGAATTTTGTCTAGTAGAGATGCAAATAATTTCTGGCCAGTAGAAAAGATATACTTAAAGATTATAGGGTTTTGGTCACGTAGGAAAGTTTTGTATCTAACCTGGCCATTTCATCTTAACATTCCTTTATTAAATACCTATATATACCAATCTCCTCACATACTCTCAAACCGGTCCTACTGGTTTCCACATT
This sequence comes from Hipposideros armiger, assembly GCF_001890085.2. Classification (NCBI taxonomy): domain Eukaryota; kingdom Metazoa; phylum Chordata; class Mammalia; order Chiroptera; family Hipposideridae; genus Hipposideros; species Hipposideros armiger. The sequence continues at coordinate 2,271,109 of NW_017731357.1, read as the reverse complement.
AATGAGTTGAATGAAATCTTTGGCATATGTTCCTTTTCTATATGCCAAAGAGTCAAGATTTTGCCATTTGTGGAAATTATGCCTTAGTGCTACTTCACACTAACACACCTCCAACTACAGGTAAGTGGGTTCTGGACTACCCCTATGGAAAAGAATGCAGATCCGAGAGAACCTCAATATGAAAAACAACAAGAAAAATTACTGAGGTAAGGGAAAAAATACATTAGGTCTTCAAAGAAAAATAAATAAATCAGTCACCATAGAAACCAACGTGGTAATGACTTTTATTCAGACCTTATTCTGCTCCCTTTGTTGGGAAAAGGGAAGGACTGGCTTCAAGCAGTAAGAAAGAGTAAGGGGATGCACTGTTTGTAAACTAGAGGTATTTGATTCTCAGATTTGGTTTCAGATCTTTTCTCCTCTTATTGAAATTCCTGGGATCCTTTAACTAATACCAGGTGTGTCAAAAAAATGTATACAAGTGGACACTTTGGTCAGCGTTGCTCAAGCAGTAGTTTGCTGTAATCAGAAGTGTCTGGACGCTGAGGGTAAGCACTTTGAGTACCTCTTGTAATTGCAGAAGTCAAACGTGATTTGTATTTATCTTTTGTTATCGGTATATATTGAGTATTACAATTTTAATAGCTTTTTCCTTTCTTAAAATGTGTATACATTTTTTGGCACTCTCTGTATACTGAGAGTACTTCATTTCCTTTTTGCTCATTAAAAAAAAAAAGGTTAAGGGGGCTGCCGAGTGGCTCAGTTAGTTAGAGCGTGAGCTCTGAGCAACTGGGTTGCTGGTTCGATTCCCACATGGGCCAGTGAGCTGCGCCCTCCACAACTAGATTTAAGACAACAACTTGAGCTGCACTGCTACTGAGCTGCCAATGGGTGGCAAGATGATTCATTTTGTTAGAGCATGTGCTCTTAAGAGCAAGGTGGCCGTTTCGACTCCCTCATGGGATGGTGGACTGCGCTCTCCACAACTAGATTGAAAATGGCAGCTGGACTTCGAGCTGAGCTGCACCTTCCACAACTAAGTTTGAAGGACAACGACTTGACTTGGAGCTAATGGGTTCTGGGAAAAACACACTGTTCCCCAATAAAATTAAAAAAGAAAGTTAAGTCATCATTCAATTTCTTGAGGTACGACTCTTATCTGCTTACCTATCCCATTTTCAAAAGTCACTCAAGTCACATTTCCGGCTTCAGCAAGCATTTTGTTATTAGCCACCAGTGTCAGTCAAATGGGGCTAAACCATCTCCGTCCTCTCAAGAAAGTCATGGTCTCAGAGAGAGCAAGGGCAAAGGAGTAGTGTGGACACAGGTTAATGTAGTACAGAGAGACAGTCTGGAAGAATCTGCTAAGATTTGTCTAAAACTAAGAGTACTTAAGTCTAAAGTGAGAAATGAGGTAAGGGGTTCCATCTTATGGAGTGTTCCACCCAAAGGAATAAAGACAGTGGGCTGAAGTCCACTGGATTTTCAGTTATTTTTCTACAAAATGAGTCAGAAACCTATGGATTAGGTATCCTAACTTCAGCGGCTATGTAAGAGCCCTTAATCCTTATACCATTTATTCATTTAGCGAACATTTTTGAGAGGCCCAAATTTGTGTTCTTTTTAATTCTTTCAATTAGTGAAAAGCAATAACACACTCTTTTTTAAAAAAAGTTTTTATTGGGGAATTGGGGGGATGGGAACAGAGCTGGGGAATTGGGGGAAGGGGAACAGACAAGTTGCTGTCCTTCTGTTCTTCAGTCTAGTTGTGGAGGAAGTTGCTTCACTGGCCCAAGTTGGCACCATCATTGCACTCTTCCCGGGCCAGGCAGATCAGTCGCCGGCTTCTGGATGGCCGCTCATGGCGGCTGCTGGCTACACACGGTAGCCCATGGCAACCCACTGCCACAGGGGCTGCAGCCTACGCCGTCGCTGGCGACTCACGGCAGCCCAGCTCCAAGTTGAGCTGTTGTTCAGCATCTTAGCTGTGGAGGGCAGTGTCACTGGCCCTCATATGTGGGATCCGAACCGGGGCCCTCTGGCGTCCCAAGCCAGCTCTTAACCAGTGCGCTAGTCGGCCGGCCCTCTGCCAAATTCTTGATTTTGCCTTTTATCTCCTTGGGCATAGGAAAGATAATTATTTTAAAGTATGTGTCTCATAATTCTAATATTTGTCTATAGCCTGTGTGAGTCTGTTTCTATTTTCAATAATTTCTGCTGTTATTTATTTATGGCATCCTTCTTCTGTGTCTCATTATTTCTCATCAAATCCTAGACACTGTGTTTGCAAAGTTGTTTATAGAAACAATTTGATGCATGGATGTTCTTTTCCTCCAGAGAAGATTTATATTTACTTTAGTATGGTATCTGGGCATGCCAGCAATTTGGGATGCCCAGAGCACTAGACAAGTTCAGTGACTGAGATGATTCTAGGCTGAGGTGTACAGATGTTGGGAGAATTTACTTCTGGTTGTTGGATGTAGCCCTTTGGGGTAAAGAACCAAATCTTCCCCTATTTCCTTGACAAATTCCTCATCTTGGCAAGGATGTGAAAAGTCCTGCTCAGCTTCTCAGGTTCCCTACTGAAATTAGTATAAGTACCAAGTGGAAAAGCAGCTTCCTGGGCTTCCTTCTCCTAAGTCCTGGGCAGGTAGATCTAGTTAGCTCTCTAGTGCCTTTGTGTAGACCTTTTATATCTCACCCATCTTCTCTAGTCTTCCTGAAGTCATGGGCTTGGGCCAAATTCCCTAGCCTGCCATCCTAGAAGTAGGAATCCAGAGATAAATTCTCATTGCAAAGGAATTTGGACCTTATCATTGAAAGAGATAGTTGAGAAGATGCTTATACTGTCCTTCAGAAATTCCAAAGAAGACAGATCAAGCCATCAAACAAACAAAAAACCCCACTAACACATACCTGTTAGTTTGGTTTACATTTCATACTATAGTGTATTTCAATATACAATAGTTGTTGAATCTTTAATAAATAAAAACATTTCAAGGTTATTATTATCTATGTTATATATTCTAAAATCAACAAGGATTGACTATGTATTTTGAGGTTCTTGTTGAAAAATTAAAGCTAAACAAATCAAATGAAAATACTTTCCTTTGTGATGCAATTTTAAATTATAATTTTAACAGGAGGATTGCTGAATTAAAAAACGAAAGGATTGGGCTGGCCGAGTGGTGCGTTGGTTAAGAGTTGGCTTGGGAGCGCCAGCTCTGAGCAGCAGGGCCCGGGTTGGATCCTACATGAGGGCCAGTGATGCTGCACCCTGTACAACTAAGATGGTGAACAACAGCTCGACCTGGAGCTGAGCTGCCGAGAGTCGCCAGGGACGGCATAGTCTGCAGCGGAGCTGCAGTGGGCTGCTGTGAGCTACTGTGAATGACTGGCAGCCAGCGTGAGTGGCCGGCAGCTGGCATGAGCTGGCATGAGCTAGCATGAGCTGGCGTGAGTCGCTGTGAGCAGCCATCCATGGCCGGCGAGCGACTGCCTCACCCAGGAACAGCACAATGATAATACCAACATGGGTCAGCGAAGTGATGTCCTCCACAAATAGACTGAAGAACAAAAGGTCAGCAACTTGTCTGTTCCCCTTCCCCGATTCCCCAACACTGTTCCCCTCCCCCAATTCCCCAATAATATCTTTAAAATAAATAAAAAGAAAGGAAGGATTCCATATTGAAGATGATTTTCCTCTCCTCTACTGCGTATTTCAGCCATTCAAATATTCTCCATACTTGCTATGCTGCTTGGGCAGCTTTTGTCATAAAGGCCTTTTATTAGCATCCTGTTCTCTTTTCTGTGCACAAGACAAATGGGCTCTTCCAAAGATGCAACAAGACATTAAAAAATGTTACACTCTGAAATGCTACTGGGAGAAAAAAGAAAAGAAACCCTTACCTTCACTTGTAAGTCAGTCAGGGTGGGGTTCTGATTAGAGAGCAATCTTTTTTTTTTTGAAGATTTTTATTGGGGAACTGGGGGGATAGGAACAATGCTGGGGAATTGGGGGAAGGGGAACAGACAAGTTGCTGT
>NW_017731357.1:2255234-2266780 GCF_001890085.2 Hipposideros armiger | reverse complement strand
CGCTCTTCCTGGGCGACGCAGATCAGTCTCCGGCCTCTGGAAGGCCGCTCACAGCGGCTGCTGGCCAGTGACGCTGGCTGCTGGCTACATACGGTAGCCCATGGCAACCCACTTGAAGCAGGGGCTGCAGCCTACGCCGTCGCCAGCGACTCCCGGGTAGCCCAGGCCCAGGTTGAGCTGTTGTTCAGCATCTTAGCTGTGGAGGGCAGTGTCACTGGCCCTCATATGTTCTTAACCATCGTGCCACTCGGCCAGCCCGATTAGAGAGCTATCTTAACCATACAGATCATGGGCACTCTTCAGAGAGTACACCATAGCAAGAGCACCCCAGAGGACATGGAAGGAATTCACACATTGTTGGCCCAGCAACTGCTTGCCTTGGCCTCTGTCCTACAGTTGTCCCTTTGAGGGAGAAATGACAACTGTGGTCCTCATCATTGGCTGGAAGAAAATCTCTTTGCTTATGAAAATAAAAGCTAATATAAAAGGTTGTTACCTGAGGTGACCTCTTTCTCCCCACTAGCACAGTGATTAGAGGGAGGGAGGGGAAGGGTGTAACATCCCAATTGTCAGAGGAACATTTTCAACTCACAGTTTCCACCCTGCAACTGCCACCTTTCTGTCCCTCCTCTCCACAACCTACGTCTCTGATTCTGATATATTGGCCAAAGTGGATCGGTGTGGTTCTCGCCAAGTAATTCAGATTTGCTCAGCCTCCCTTGGCCTGCCCAAGCCACACCTTCACCTTTTTTAATTTAATTTTTTTTTGAGAACCACTGGTCTGATCTCTCATGGGTTTTTTTTCTACTAGGCATTCTTTTCCCTGGCCTACATTTTGCCTGGTTATTTTAAGATGGGCAGAAGTTTCCTAAAAACTTCCCCCTTCCCCAGCATCCAATGTAAGTTATACCATCTACCATGTGACACATGCTGTTCTGTGTCTAGGTGAAGTGGATTTGTAAAGATGTCACTCTGATAGAGCCAAGGACCTGAAGCAATGTTCCAAATACCGTATTTGCCCATGTATAAGACGCACCTTAATTTTGGGGCCCGAAATTTGAAAAAAAAAAAGTATTACATAAAGTTATTGAACTCAAGTTTTATTCATCATAAAATTCATACAACTTCTCATCACTGTCAAAACTCCCAACCATTAGCTTGTCCTCATCTGTGTCTGATGATGAATCACTGTCTTCATATACTGCCTCTCATGGCCTTCTTCTGCCATGGTGTTTTCAGTAGGGTTTCTTCTTCCCGTAGCCAGTCTCGGATTGTTTTCTCAGTTGGAGGAAGACCAAACTTACGTTCAGCAGCACGATTTCCATTCACTTTTGCAAACTGGATCACTTTTAACTTGAATTCAGCACTGTATGAAAATCTTTTCTGAGCCATTTCTGTGCAGAACAGGGCAAAATGTAACCTACCGTAATATACCGGTAACAAGTGCAAAACAATGAGCGCAAAGACAACAAGCGAGAAAAAGCGGGAAATGCAAGTAAAAATATCTACAACCACTGTATAAGACACACCCAGTTTTTAGGCCCCAAATTTTTCGAAAAAGGGTGCGTCTTATACATGAGGAAATAAGGTATATTTTCTTTATTTAGTATTACTCAGATTCTGTATATTTTTCTATTTTAAATATATACTTTGGGCCGGCCGAGTGGCGCGATGGTTAAGAACTGGCTTGGGACGCCAGAGGGCCCCGGTTCGGATCCCACATATGAGGACCAGTGACACTGCCCTTTTCAGCTAAGATGCTGAACAACAGCTCAACCTGGAGCTGGGCTGCCATGAGTCACTGGCGAGGCATAGACTGCAGCCCCTGTGGCAGTGGGTTGCCGTGGGCCACCGTATGTAGCCAGCAGCCAGCGTCACTGGCCAGCAGCCACAGTGAGCGGCCGTCCAGAAGCCAACAACTGATCTGCCTCACCAGGGAAGAACACAATGATGGTGCCAACTTGGGCCAGTGAAGCAACGTCCTCCACAACTAGAGTAAAGAACAAAACGACAGCAATCTGTCTGTTCCCCTTCCCCCAATTCCCCAGCACTGTTCCCTTCCCCCTGATACCCCAATAAAAACCTTTAAAAAAAAGATATACTTTATATATAGTAAAAGTCACTCTTTTTATTGTACTCTTCTGTGAGTTTTGATAAATGCATACAGTGGTGAAATTACACTATAATTGAAATATAAACAAGTCCCATGTCCCAGAGATACCCTCAGGCCCCATTGTCAACCCCTCCTCCTAGTTCCAGCCCCTGGCAACTATTAATCTGTTTGCTGCCCCTCTGTGTATGCCTTTTCCAGATAGTCACATAAATAGAATCATAGAGTATATAGCTTTTTGTATCTGGGTTTCTTCATTTTGCATAATACATTCCTACAAGTTTTTGCATACATCAGTAGTTTGTTCCTTTTTTATTTCTGAAGAGTGTGTTATGACATTGCTGTACCTCATTTTGTATAAACATTCATCCATTGAGGGATGTTTGGGTTGCTTCTAGTTTTTAGCAATTATGAATAACTCCTAGGTTTATTAGCGAGCAGGTTTTTGTGTGAACAAAATTTCCTTTCTTCATGGTAAACATCCAGGAGTGAGATTGCTGGGTAACATAGAAAGTGTATGTTTAATCATATAAGAAACTGCCAAACCATTTTCTAGAGTGGCTGTATCATTCTGAATTCCCACCAGCAAAGTATGAGAGTTTCAATTGCTCTTCATCCTCAACAGCATTTGGTATTGTCGTTGTTATTAAGAATGTTTTCCATTACTATAGGAATGGAGTGGTATTTCATTGTGGTTTTCATTTAAATTTCTTTAAGATTAATGATGTTGAGCTTATTTTCATTTGTTTATTTGCCATCAAGGTATCTTCTTTAATGAAATGTCTCTTCAAATTCTTAGCCTGTTTATTAATTGGATTGTTTCCTTATTACTGAGTTTTGAGAGATTTTTTGTTTGTTTGTTTGTTTGTTTTGAGAAATAACTCACAGACCATAAAATTCACCTTTTTAGTCTACAATTCAGTGATTCAGTGGTTTTTATTATATTCACAAAGTTGTGCAATTATCCCCACTGTTTAATTTCAGAACATCTACCTCACCTGGACAAGAAACCTCTTACCCATTAGCGGTCACTTCCTGTTCTCCCTCCCCCAGCCCCTGACAACCACTAATCTACTTTTTGTCATTATAGATTTGCTTATTCTGCACATTTCATATAAATGGAGCCAGACAATATGTAAGTTTTGTGTCTGGCTTTATCCACTTAGTATAATGTTTTCATGGTTCAGCCATGTTATAGCATGTGTCAATACTTCTTCCTTTTTATGGCTGAATATTCTATTATCCATTGAATGGACATACTACATTTTGTTTATCCATTCATAAGTTGATGGACATTTGGGTTGTTTTCACCTTTTCACTATTATTAACAATATTGCCAGGAACAGTCATGTACAAATTTTTATGTGGACATATGGTTTCATTTCTCTTGTATATATAACTATAAGTGGAACTGCTGAGTCATATGGTAATTCTATGTTTAACTTTTTGAGGAACTTTCAAACTATTTTCCACAGCAGCTGGACCATTTTACATTCTCACCAGCAATGTATGAAGGTTCTAATATTCCCCCATCTTTGCTAACTCTTGTTATTGTCTGTTTTATTATAGCCGTTCTAGTGGGTGGGAAGTTATATCTTACTATGGTTTGGGTTTGCATTTTTCTAAAGACTAATGATGTTGAACACCTTTTCTTATGCTTATTAGCCATTTGTATATCTTCTTTGGAAAAAATGTCTACTCAAATCCTTTCTCTTTTTATTAACTGGGTTATTTGCTTTTATTGTTTAGGTTTAATAGTTCTTTATATATTCTTGATACAATCTCCTTATCAGATATAAGATTTACAAGTATTTTTCCTTTTCTGTGGATTGTCTTTTCACTTTCTTGATGGTCTCCTTTAAAGCACAGAAGTTTCTAATTTTGATGAAGTCCAATTTCTTTTGTTACTTTTTCTTTTGGTGTCATTATAAGGAAACCATTATAAGGTCATGAGTATCTATAGCTATTTCTTTTCTAACAGTTTTATAGTTTTAGCTCTTACATTTAGGTCTTTGATCCATTGGTTGATTTTCATATGCTGAACCTTTCTAGCAGTCTGGGATAAATCCCACTTGGTCATGGTGTATAATTCTTTTTGTATGTTGCTAGATTCCATTTGTTGGAATTTTTGTTGAGAATTTTTGCATCTATATTCATAAAAGATATTGGGTCTGTAATTTTTCTTCTTGTGATGTCTTCGATTTTGGTGTCAAAGTAATCCTGGACTCATAGAATGAAATGGGAAGTGCTTCCTCCTCTTCTATTTTTTAGTAGAGTTTGTGAAGGATTGGTGTTAATTTTTCTTAAAATTTTTGATACATTTCACCCATGAAGGCATTTGAATCCACAATTTTCTTTGTGGAATGTTTTTTGGTTACTAATTCAATTATTTTACTTGTTATAGGTCTACTCACATTTTGTATTTCTTATTGGGTTACTTTTGGTAGGTTGTATCTTTCTAGGAATTTGTGAATTTCATCTAGGTTATCTTGTTTGTTAGCATATGGTTGTTTTTAGTATTCCCTTATAACCCTTTTTATTTCTGTAAAGTTAGATATGATGTCCCCCTCTTTCATTCCTTTTTAGTAATTTAAGTCTTTTCTTTTTGGTCACTCTACTTAAAGGTTTGTAAAATTTGTTGATCAAAGGGCCCACTTTTGGTTTTGTTGATTTTTCTCTATGTTTTTTTATTTTCTATTTCACTTCCTTCAATTGTGCCAATTTTATGTCTTACATTTTGGGGCTCCTTTGTTAGGTTCACTTATATTTATAATTGTTATATCTTTTTGATGGATTGATCTTTTATCATTATAAAATATTTTCTTTGTTGTTAGCAAAAAATTTTGTCTTAAAGTCTATTTTGTCTAATATTAGTACAGCTACTCCAGCTCTCTTTTGGTTACTGTTTGTATGGTATATATTTTTCTGTCCTTTTCCTTCCAATGTATTTGTGTCTTTAAGACTAATGTGTATATATATATATATATATATATATATATATATATATATATATATCTTGTAGACACCATAGAGTTGGATCATGCTTTCTTATTCACTGTACCAATCTCTACCTTTTGATTGGAGTGTTCCCAGGAATTGCCAGAAAAAGTCAGATGATGACAATTTTCTTGGGATGGGGCTCTTTGGGGGAGATGCAAACTTCTTCTGTTCCCAGTGGCGGCTACGTTACTAGTTTCCAAGGCTCCTTTTGTTGTGAAACTAAGATTTCAAGGCTTCTAAGGAGATTGAAAGAGGAAGAGGTTATGAGGCAAGTTAAAGTATCACAAAGCTCCCTATTCTTACTGAGATTCCACTCTTTTTTTTCTTTTATTTTTAAATTGGGAAATTGAGGGAGGGGAACAGTGTTAGGGAATTGGGAAAGGGGACCAGCCAAGTTGTTGTTCTTCAATCTTACTTGTGGAGGGCGTCAGATGCCACCTGGCTGCCCGTCAGCAGCTCATGGCCTCTAAGCTCAAGGTGCTGTGTTCAATCTTAGTTGCGAGTGGGTGTAGCCACATCCAATGCGTGAGTCAAACCAGCAGCCTTGTTGTTAAGAGTGCATGCTCTATCCACTGAGCCATCCAAGCGGCAGCTCAGCTCAAGGTGCTGAGTTCAGTCTTAATTGAGGGCGGGCATAGTCAGCCCACCATCAAACAGGCAGTCTTGTTGTTAGGAGCACGTGCTCTCACCAGCTGAGCCATCCTGCCACCTGTTGGCAGCTCAGAGGCAGCTCAGCTTGGGCTCAGCGTTACTGGTCCATGTGGGAATCGAACTGATGGTCCTGTTTTTCAGAGCTCGCACTCTTAACCTAACTCTTAACCAACTGAGCCACTCGGCTGGCCCACTCCTTTTTTTTTGCATAAACATTCCTCGAATTGTTGCAAGCCTTTGGTTACTTTTCAGAGTTTTGAAAAAGCTGATTTTGACAATTTTTGTCAGTATTCTCATTGTTCTTAGGGAGAAGCGAATTTTCAGAGGTCCTTACTTCACCATTCTTGTGGCTGTCATTCCTCTAAATCTGCTTTTATACCTAACCATCCATAAAGAAAAATCTGTCAGATGTTTATTTTTTGTGAAATTAAAAAGCGCATATATATATGTATATATATATATATATATATATATATGCTGGAAAAATAAGACTGAAAACATTTTAGCAGGCAAGCACATTTAGGAGATACAAGCAAATAAGGAACAAAGAATAAATTTTATATAATTCAGAAAGATAAGGAGGAATTCCTCAGATTTTAATTCCATGTTTTACAGAATTCAATAAGTTAATGCACCCAAATTCCAAACTCTAAATATTTTCCTCCCAGTTCCCAGATCTTCCTAAGATACAATAATAGTTTTCTATTGCTGCCATAACAAATTACCACAAACCTAGTGGCTTAAAACAACACCATTTATTTGCTCACCATTCTGTGTGTCAAAAGCCTAGCAAGCTCAAATATTTTCTGTATTCTGGGTCTTATAAGACTGAACTTAAGGTATTGGCCAGGCTGTATTTCTCTCTGAAGGCTCTGGAGAAGATTCCCCTTGCAAGTCCATTGAAATTATTTGTGAAATTCAGTTCCTTTAAGTAGTAGGACTGCTGGTTGTCATCTGGGGACTGATTTCTGCTCTTAGACATTATCTACATTCCTTGGCTGGTTGCCTCCTTTTGCCCATTTTCAAAGACAGCATCAGTGTGTCAACTTCTCATACTTTGAGTCTCTCTGACTTCCTCTTTTTCCTCCAACCAGGAAAAAAAAAACAACCAAAAACCAAAAAACTATTTTTAAAGAGACTACTGTGATTAGATTAAGCTCACTGGGATAATCTCCCTATTTTAAGGTCAACTGTATTACATAACATAATTAGGGGAGTGATCATATTCACAGCATCTGGGAGTAGGTCATAGAATCTTGAGGTAGCCGTTATCAGAATTCTGCCTACCTAAGTGAAAGTAAGTTTGTTTCTAGATTGGTTGATCTAACTGAAAGTTTGAAAGCAAGACATATGCCTACACAGAAAAAAATTTTCCTCTAAATTTTTACTTTGGAAATTTTCAAACATACAAAAAAAGTCGAAAGAATAGTATAATGTACACACATATATTTATATATCTACCAACTAAGTTCAAGAGATTTAAAATTTTTGCCACATTTGTTTATCTATCTAGCTATCTATCTACCTATTTATCACCTACTATCTATCAATCTATCTCCATACAAGTATCATGATTCCACGCTTCTGAATATTTGAACACACATCTTCCAAGGATAAAGATATTTTGTTATATCACCAAAATGCCATTATCATACCTAAGAAAATTAATGATAATTTCCCTAAAGTATCTACTAGGTAGTTCATATTCAAAATTTTCCAATTGTTTAAAAATGTTTTTTATGGGGACAGCCGAGTGGCTCAGTTGGTTAAGAGCTCGCTCCAGAGTGCGAACTCTGAGCAACAGCAGTTCAATGCCCGGCCCGAGCTGAGCTGCCACTGAGCTGCCAACGGGTGGCAGGATGGCTCAGCTAAAAAAAAAATGTTTTTTTATAACTGTTTTTATTGATAACTGATCTGAAATTTATGAAATGTATTTGTCATGATATTGTGGGGAAGAACACACTTTCCTCTACCCTCAAGGTTCTTCTGGCTGGTCTAATAATCAAATACACATGAGATAGTTTAGCAAGAGAAAATCACCAAATTTAATACATACATATGTATGGGAACCCCATATATATGAGAGAGTAAGAGACCCCACATGCAGGAGAGGTTCAGAGATAGAAAGGGAGACAGGTATATAAAACATCCTGAGCTAGGAATGAGGTAATGCACTTTGGGGGCTTCAAAGGGTCATTGCAGGATGATAAGAACAGACATTTAGTAAGTAGAAGCTTGTCCTGCCCTATAGATAGTAGGTAAAGGGAGGAGCCGAAGTTTCTCTTGAGCCTGAAGCTAAAATTGCCTTTTAGTTCAAAGTAATCTGCATACCACTGAGGCACGTCTTGGGGTGGTTTGTTCTGAACCTCCACAATATCTCTTTTTGAGTCCTTTAATCTACAACTGTCTCCACATTGTTTGTATTTGTATTTCATAGACTTTGAAGAGACAAGATTGATTTGTGGTCTTGTGGAATGCCTCACATCATGCTAGATTTGACTATTTCCTTATGGTATCATTCAACTTGTTCTCCTGGCCCCTGTATTTCATTTACAAGGTTGAAAGGTAATAACATGTCATAGGTTATGCTGTTTACTTCATATTGTGTCATAGCAGGAGTACATAATGTCAAACTCTTCTACTCTTAGAGCTGTTAAGTTTGATTCCTGAGTTAAAGTGACAGCAAACAGATTTCTCCAATGCAAAGGTATCTTTTTCCCTTTATAACAAACAAGTTATCTGTGAGGTGACAATTTGGCACCATGCACCTATCCTGTTCACCCACAGCCTGACATCTAATGGTTGTGCCATCCATTGAAAATCCCTTCTTTAATCAATTGTGTCACTAGGGTTTGCACAATGATAATTTTCAAATTATATCATCCTTCTACATTTATCAGTTGTAATTCTTCTGTGAAGAAGAAGCTTTTTGGGCCGGCCGAGTGGCTCAGTTGGTTAAGAGCTCGCTCAAGAGTGCAAGCTCTGAGCAACAGCGGTTCAAGTCCCGGCCCAAGCTGAGCTGTCGCTGAGCTGCCAACAGGTGGCAGGATGGCTCAGCTTAAAAAAGAAAAAGAAAAAAAAAAGAAGAAGCTTTTCTGTTCAATTAAAATCAGGGAAATACTGATCCTGATACAAGATGGTAGAGCATATAAACACTGTGTTTGCCTCATGCTGTGAACACATCAAAATTACAACTAAATTATAAAACTATCAACCTGGAAAACAATCTGAAATCTAGCTGAACAAAAGTTTTATAACTAAGGATATAAAAAAGCCATGTCGAGACTGGAAGAAGGCGAGGAGACGTAAAACGAAATGGTCGCACACCCACATGTAACAGTTGAAAATCGGGAGAGATATCTCAGCCACAAAAGTTCCCCATGAAGAAATGAGGGACCCCAACCCCACAGCAGGTTCCCCAGCCTGGAGTCTGGTACAGGGAAGAAGAGCCCCCACAACATCTAGCTGTGAAAAACAGTGGGAATTTTGACTGTCTGGGTGGCACGGAAGACTGCGGGAAACCCAGATATAGTCTTAAAGCACAGGCACGCACTCTGGGATCCAGTGGAGGGATGGTGACTCGGGGGTGTCAGAGACATATGGGGTGAGACTGAGTTGTGTAACTTTGGGGCAAGAACTGGAGGACAGTTGCCATTTTCACTGTGAGGGGTCCTTCTCCCATGCAGCTAGCAGGCAGGCACCATCTTTTTTGTGTTGAGCCCCTCTCCCATGTTGCTGGTCCAATCTGAATCTGAATTGGTCTGGTGAGCTCCATCCCAGTGACTCACTGAGACATTGCCACACTTAACTTCTTACCACTAGAGGCTTTATCAGCTACTGAACTTTATGGAGTCAGTGACTGGCAGCAGGCCTTGGTGTGTCTTGGCTTTTTATGGCTCTACACCACTCCTGGTAGCAGTGGCAGCCATTCTCAGTTTTCAGCACAGTCTTTCCCACATGTCTCCAGGTATAGCACAGGCAACGGCCAACCATGGATCTCTTTGTAGCTCCTACCAGATACTCCCTGGCAAGTCACAGATAGTGGCTGACCTGGGCCTGCACTGGAGCCTCTCCCAAGAAGCCCTAGAACCAACGTACTTGAAGGTTGGCTTGAGACCACAGCAGAGCACCACACAATTCACCACACAAATGGCACACCCAAAAAAGTGATCTCACAGGAACCAGAGCCCACTCGGGCAAATCTTGCTCCATAGAGTAAGCCTCTGCACAGCATTCCATAAGCTGTGGATGTAGCCAAACCCCACAACCAGTCATCCTGAGGGCCAATCCCATCCACTAATGTGTCAATAGCAGTCAAGCCTCATCTACAAAAGAAAGGCATGCACAACCCACACAAGGAACTCTCCTGGAGCACATGGCTCAGGTGACCAGGAAGACTGTGCCACTGGACCCTACAAGACAACTACTACATAAAGCAACCTGGCAAGACTAGTACACATAGCATATCTATCTCAAACATAGAAACAAATACAGAGAGGCAAACAAAATGAGGAAACAAGGAAATGCATCTCAAATGAAATACCAAGAGAAAACTCCAAGAAAAGAACTAAACAAGATGGAGGCAAGCAAGCTACCAGTGACAGAGTTCAAAACAATGGTTATAAGGATGCTCAAGGAACTGAATGAGAACTTCAAAAAAGAGATAGAGGCATAAAAAAAGACGTAGAAACCATAAAAAAGAACCAGTCACAAGTGAAGAATACAATAACTGAAATGAAGAATGCACTAGAAGGAATCACCAGCAGACTAAATGGAGCAGAAGACTGAATCAGCAATTTGGAAGGCAAGGTAGAAGAAAACACCCAATCAGAACAGAAAAAAGAATTTAAAAAAAATGAGGATAGTTTAAGAGACCTCTGGTACAAAATAGAACATAACAATTGCATCATAGGGATACCAGAAGGACAAGAGAGAAAGCAAGGGATTGAGAACTATTTGAAAAAATAATGACTGAAAACTTTCCTAATCTGGTGAAGGAAATAGACATACAAGTCCAGGAAGCACAGAGTCCCAAACAGAATGAACCCAAACAGGCCCACACCAGGACACATTATTATTAAAATGCCAAAGGTCAAAGACAAAGAGAGAATCCTAAAAGCAGCAAGAGAAAAGCAGTTAGTTACTGACAAAAAAATAAAAAACTCCCATAAGACTGTCAGCTAATGTCTCAACAGGAACTTTGCAGACCAGAAGGGATTGGCATGAAATATTCAAAGTGATAAAAAGTAAGGACCTACAACCAAGATTACTCTACCCACCAAGGCTATCATTTAAAATCAAAGAATAGCTAAAGAGTTTCCCAAACAAGGAAAAGCTAAAGGAGCTCATCACCATCAAGCCAGTATTACAAGGAATGTTAGAGGGACTTCTTTAAGATGAAAAAAAAATCAAAATTATGAATAATAAAATGTTGATAACTACATATCTATCAAAAATTACTTTCTATGTTAATGGATTAAATGCTCCAATCAAAAACATAGGGTGGGGCCGGCCGAGTGGCGCGATGGTTAAGAACTCGCTTGGGACACCAGAGGGCCCCGGTTCGGATCCCACATATGAGGGCCAGTGACACTGCCCTCTACAGCTACGATGCTGAACAACAGCTCGACCTGGAGCTGGGCCGCCCTGAGTCGCCTGCGACGGCGTAGGCTGCAGCCCCTGTGGCAGTGGGTTGCCATGGGCTACTGTGTGTAGCCAGCAGCCAGCATGAGCGGCCAGCAGCCGCAGTGAGCAGCTGTCCAGAAGCAGGCAACTGATCTGCCTC
>NW_017731357.1:2228392-2255199 GCF_001890085.2 Hipposideros armiger | reverse complement strand
GACAGCAACTTGTCTGTTCCCCTTCCCCCAATTCCCCAGCACTGTTCCCATCCCCCCAATTCCCCAATAAAAATCTTTATAAAAACAAAACCAAACAAACAAACAAACAAAAAAAACATAGGGTGGATGAATGGATAAGAAAACAAAACCCTTACATACATTGCTTACAAGAAACTCACTTCAGATTGAAAGACACACACATACTAAAAGTAAAGGGAAGGAAAAACTTATTTCATGTAAATTGAAACAAACCAACAAAAAAGCTGGAATAGCAATATTTACACCAGACAAAATAGACTGTAAAACAAATGTTATAACAAGAGACAAAGAAGGACCCAGGAATCCCACTTCTGGTTATTTATCTGAAGAAATCCAAAACACTACTTCAAGGGGACTTGTGCATCCATATGTTCATTGCAGCACTATTTACAATAGCCAAGATGTGGAGGCAGCCTGGGTGTCCATTGATGGATGAATTAATAAAGAGTAGGTGGTACAGAGGCCGCCCAAGTGGCTCAGTATGTTAAAAGCTCGCTCAAGAGTGCAAGCTCTGAGCAAGAGGATTGTTGGTTTGATTCCCGGCCTGAGCTGATCTGCCAACAGGTGGCAGGATGGCTTCCCTAAAAAAAAAATTAAAAAAAATGAGTAGGCGGTACATATATACAATGGCAAGCTGTTGGGCAATTGATGGGAATGGGTTCTTACTTTCTGCTGTGGCATGGATGGACCTGGAGGGTATTGTGCTGAGTACAGTACTAGTATATCAGACAGAGACATACAGATTCAATGTAATTTCGCTTATATGTGGAACCTAAAGAACAAAATAAACAAACAAAACAGAAACAAACTCATAGATACAGAGAGCATTTTGATGGTTGCCAGATGGGATGGGGGTTAAGGGAAATGAAAAACAGGTAGGGATTAAGAAGTACAAATTGGTTGTTACAAAGTAGTTAAGGGGGTGTAGGGTATAACATAAAGAATACAGTCAATAATATTGTAATAATATGTGTGGTCTCAGATGGGTACTAGATTCAGGGTGATGGATGAAAAGGGAGTTGGGAGATAGAGTGAAAAAGGTGAAGGGATTAAGAAGTACAAATTGGTAGTTAAAAAATAGTCTTTGGGATGTAAAGTAAAGCTTAGGGAATAGTCAATAATATGGTAATAATTATGTATAGTGCCACGTGAGTATTAAACTAGACAGGGGGATCACTTCTTAAATTATACAAATGTCTAACTACTATGCAGTACACTTGAAATTAAATATAAAATAATATTGAATGTCAACTGCAATTGAAAAAGTAAAATGGGGGGAAAGGTGAGGGGCAATAAGAGGTCCAAATTTCCAGGTATAAAACAAGTAAGTCATGCGGATGTAATGTACAGACAGCATAGGGAATATAGTCAGTAATATTGTGATAGCATTGTATGGTGTCAGATGGTTGCTGGACTTTTCATGGTGATCACATCTTTATGTATAGTATAAATGTTGAATAACTATGGTGTACACCTGAAACTGATATAATGTTGTATGTTAGCTATATTTTTTAATAAAAGCCTTTTTTAAAAGTAGAGGAAATACTTAATTTTTTCTAATTACAACTCTTCAGATTATAAGTTGATGTAAAAATCTTCAGTGGTGGCAAATGAGTGTTTTTTCTTTATTTTCTTTTCCTATTTTATTATCAATGTAAACTTATAAATTTTATTCCTTTTATTTATTGATTTACAATCAATTACATTTGTTATTATTGTTATCATCATCATTATTACCATGATTTGTTGCTCAAATTGCTCAGTCAAATTGACCAGTTGGGAACACTCTCAATGTGATACCAATATCTTTTTTTTTAAGATTTTTATTGGGGAATTTGGGGGATGGGAACAGTGCTGGGGAATTGGGGGAAGGGGAAGAGACAAGGTGCTGTCCTTTTGTTCTTCAGTCTACTTGTGGAGGACGTCGCTTCACCGGCCCAAGTTGGCACCATCATTGCGTTCTTCCCAGGTGAGGCACATCAGTTGCCGGCTTCTGGACGGCCGCTCACTGCAGCTGCTGGCCACTCACGCTGGCTGCCTGCTACACACGGCAGCCCATGACAACCCACTGCCACAAGGGCTGCAGCCTACACCATCGCCGATGACTCAGGGTAGCCCAGCTCCAGGTTGAGCTGTTGTTCAGCATCTTAGCTGTAGAGGGCAGTGTCACTGGCCCTCATATGTGGGATCTGAACCGGGGCCCTCTGGCGTCCCAAGCCCGTTCTTAACCATCGCGCCACTCGGCTGGCCCCCAATATCTTTTTAAAAGGACTCCATTAATCTTGTAGGTTTTTTAGTTTTTGTTTTTGTTTTGCTTTCTGACTTAAGACAATCCAGACTAATCTTGAACTTTCCCTGCTGTAGATCTGGAATCAGCTATCTCTCCAAGTAGTCTTAATTCCTTTCAGTGGGGAATGGAATTCAAAAACAAAGATGTAGGTGCTAAATCTTCTCATCGCTGTTGGGGGCAAAAACATGAATTCTAAACCAGGGGTCACCAAACATAACAAACTGTAGCCCTTAAGCCAAATCAATTCCACTGCTTATTTGTGTAAATAAAATTTTATTGGAATACTGACAGGCTCCTTCGTTTACATATTGTCTATAGCTACTTTCATGCAACAACAGTATAGTTAAATAATTGCAACAGAGACAGTATGGCCTGCAAAGCCTAAGCTATTTACTATCCAGCCATTTACAGAAAAAAATTGCCAACCCTGATATAAGTACTTAGGAATTATATTTTGTAACAATAATATTCCATGTTTATGTTTTTAATTTAAATCAAACACAAGTGTTTCCCTTAATTTCTTTGATTTTTATATTTGTATCTCTATTCTTTAACTGAAAATCTTGATTTTTAATAAGCAGTTATAGTTATATGTTTTTGCTTTACCCTGTAATACACAAAATATAATTTAAAATTTCAATATCAACATTATTTCTAAAAATAAAATTACTGAAAAAATTTTAAGAGTTCTTTGTAGTTTTTTAATGCCTTTATAATACATTCCACTAAGAATGTACAGAGTACTGTGATCAAGTCACTTAGAATAATTCTTTTCTCTGTTGGTAATGTTACTGATTTGATACCGTGTTAGGCTAATTTCTTTCACTTTATTCTTTATTTTTGAGTTTGCTTTATATTCATTTTTGTATTGATATTATTTTGAAATATGTGAAACACAATCCTAATAGGGGTTATTAACAAGCCTATTAAAAACTAATAAATGAAGTCTGCAAAATACCTGTAAGAATATAAAAGAACTGGACAATACAATTAGTAAGCTTGAAAAAATTACCCAGCTCATTTTATGGAGTTTATAATTTTAATACCAATAACAAAAAAGAAGAGTACAGGAAAAGGAAAGTATAAGCCAATCACTGTTACAAAGACAGGTATACAAATGCCTAACTACAAAAAAAAATTAGCAAACCAAATCCAACAGTATGTGTGTATGTTAGATAGATAGATATTTGATAGATGGATAGATAGACAGATACACCTGAAGGCAAGACAACCTGGAAGTTGAAACAGTAGACTATGAAGCCAGAATACCTAAAATTGAATCTCAGCTTCACCAATTAATATCTGTATAAACTTGGGCAAGTCACTTAACTTCTATGTGCCTTAGTTTCTTTGTCTGCAAAGTGGGGATAATTATAGTAACTACCTCATAGGGTTGCTGTAAGACATCAGTCAGTGTATGTAAAATACTTCACATAGAGTGCTATATAAGTGTTAGCTGCTATTATTGTTGCTGTCTTTATTTATTGAAAAACATCTCGTCCATAGGGTGGTCATGGCCCATGGTTTCTAAACAGAGTTGGCCAAACTTGGGGTTAAGGGCACCAGTAATGTATGAGGGAGGGACATGAGAATATGTTAACAGGCCTGACATGAATAAAAAAAAATGATGGGAACTTCCCATAGAATGCAAAGTGGTCAACCCCACCTCCCCAAATCTGCCTCATCCACTTGTAGGGCCAGCATTGATGACACTAGAAGGCTTAGCAGGTGGAGCACCTCACCTGAATGCAACAGTAAGTGTCCTGTGTTCAGAAGGCAATATATAGTGGTTAGAAGGTTCTGGAGGGGCCGGCCGAGTGGCGCGATGGTTAAGAACTCGCTTGGGATGCCAGAGGGCCCCGGTTCGGATCCCACATATGAGGGCCAGTGACGCTGCCCTCCGCAGCTGAGATGCTGAACAACAGCTCGACCTGGAGCTGGGCTGCCGTGAGTCGCCGGCGACGGCGTGGGCTGCAGTCCCTGTGGCAGTGGATTGCCATGGGCTACCGTGTGTGGCCAGCAGCCAGCGTGTGTGGCCAGCAGCCAGCGTGAGCGGCCAGCAGCCAGCGTGAGCGGCCAGCAGCCGCAGTGAGCGGCCGTCCAGAGGCCGGCGACTGATCTGCCTCGCCAGAGAAGAGCGCAATGATGGTGCCAACTTGGGCCAGTGAAGCAACGTCCTCCACAACTAGATTGAAGAACAGAAACGACAGCAACTTGTCTGTTCCCCTTCCCCGATTCCCCAGCACTGTTCCCATCCCCCCAATTCCCCAATAAAAATCTTTAAAAAAAAAAAAAAAAAGGAAGGTTCTGGAGTCAGACAACCTGAGTTTAAATCCTGGCTCTGTTTTATACAAAGCATTATCTACTTCAGGCTTCTTACCTCTGTAAGCTTCAGTTTGCCCATCTCTAAAATGGAAATAATATTAGTACCTACCTCAGAATTGTGAGGATTAAATGAAATAATACATGTCAATCACTTAAAACAGGACATGGCACTCCGTATTAGCTTTAATTATTATTCTCTACACTTTTTATGAACTTGTCACCATAGAGGCAGGTCTTTAGCAATGAGGACCATCTTCCTCTCTCCTGGTCATGAGAAAAGGCCAGTGGTGGACAACAGGAGAGATTTTAAAAGCCTCACTGATTAAGGAAGTTAATACTAAAAGGGTCCTCAGAGAGCTGCCTTCCATCCTTTCCTCACTGAGTCGGGATGGTGCATGGTCAGGTCAGTGCACTTTTAGGGCCTGGGGGAGTGGGAGCAACAGCGGGCAAGTTAGGCTGAGCATTTGTCTTGAATAGCTCAGAAAAGGGAAACCAAATAATGCAGATTGCTCCAAGGACTCCTAATTCAGCCTTCGGGGTCTTTTCCTGCTTTCCTTAGGCAGCAGCATTTCCTTTCTACAGCTTGAGAGATACCAGCTCCTCATTAATTGCACAAATAGGGGCTGCTTCTTATTTTTCTTCTGTTGGAATCCCTGTCAGACCCTCAGTATTGCAGTGGCCAGCTCAAAGGGGCCTTCACACAGTTTCCAGAGTCCTCTGTACTTGGCAGGAGTCTTAGCTGCAGATGACAGAAAGCCAACTGCAATCACTTGTGCAAAAGAGGATTTGTTTAAAGGACACTGAGGGTAGCTCCTAGAATTAAGAGATTTTCTAAATAAACAAGAGCTACAGAGGCAAAATCGGGACAGCTCCAAGGACCTCATAGGTTGGAAAGCAGTTCTTCAAAACCAGTGTGCTCTCTGTGCTTCTGTGACATTCTCTCAGACCAGCTTTTGCCCAGAGTCTGAGACTAAGGCACTGGCAGCTTCAGGCCTCATATCCCCTCACTTTCAACATCCAACAGGAAAGTGGCCTCTTTCTTTTGTTCTAATTAAAATTATCCCAGAGGACTGCCTTAGGTCACAAGCTCATCCTTGAGTCCCATCACTGTGGCCAGGGATCAGGCCAATTTAGTCAGATGCCACCTCTCACCAATCACTGTGTCCAAGGAGGTGGGATCTGTAAGAAGGTGGCAATTCCCATTTGACCCTAGGGTTAAAAGAGCATCTCCCAGAAGAAAGCAGTTTTGCATCCAGAAGAAAGGAGGAGAGCTGGGCACAAAGAAAAAAATTGATAACCCTACAGTCTCATTAAAGACAAAAATCTAACCTTTGAGACCTCATACTAATCAACATGACTTCCACAGTCATTTCAGATGAATATTCATAATGCAGCAATCCCCCATTTAACCAATATATGAGAAAATGTTTCCACATTAGTGATTTTTCCAGGTACCTGAACTTTATCCCTTTAAGTGCTAAAACATGTTTCTTTAGATCATTTTCTATAGTCTCTCTAAAACATGGCAGAAACAATTTTTCTTGCTTTTATAAAAAGTGTCTTGAACAAAATTTAACCATTACTTGTCACCAAGTAATGACTATCAAGTATTGGATATCAATGTTGTTCTCCTGAATCATTGAGACATGTAGAGCTATTTGCCCCTATGCCAAGGGCACCAGACTATATGTTTTGATTTCTGATGTTATTTTTAAGTTTTTGGTCTCATGTTCTCAGATATTATTTCCCACTGGTGTCACTGTCCCTATTTCTAGTATCTTTTCCCCCTTAAGCACCTCCCTCTTAGCTTATTTGTTAATTCCAGTCTATCATTGACTAGAAAATCATATGCCTGAAAATGTTACAATAATGTGTAAAATATTTGCAAATTCAGAGGCTAGAATTTACTTCTCTGTGAAAAAATAGTCTGAGTGAAAGCTGGGGAACCAGTCTATGAATAAATTATGAGAGGTCTTTAACACTTATCCAGGTATTTTGAGGCACTTATTATTATTTTTGCTATGTTTACCTACCTTGGTTTACAAATGTATCCTAGATGGTTGAGTTACCAAAAGTTGTGGGGTTTTTTTGTTTTTTTTTAAGATTTTTATTGGGGAATTGGGGGTATGGGAACAGTGCTGGGGAATTGGGGGAAGGGGAACAGACAAGTTGCTGTCGTTTTGTTCTTCAGTCTAGTTGTGGAGGACGTTGCTTCACTGGCCCAAGTTGGCACCATCATTGTGCTCTTCCCGGGCGAGGCAGATCAGTCGCCGGCTTCTGGACGGCCGCTCACTGCGGCTGCTGGCCGCTCACGCTGGCTGCTGGCTACATACGGTAGCCCATGGCAACCCACTGCCACAGGGTCTTCAGCCTACGCCGTCGCCGGCGACTCACAGCAGCCCAGCTCCAGGTTGAGCTGTTGTTCAGCATCTTAGCTGTGGAGGGCAGTGTCACTGGCCCTCATATGTGGGATCCGAACCGGGGCCCTCTGGCATCCCAAGCCAGTTCTTAACCATCGCGCCACTCGGCCGGCCCCAAAAGTTTTATTTTATAAGCACTGAGGTATTTCTTTACTTCTTTTCTTCATATTATCTCTTTACTAGATTACATTCTCTTCTTTTCATTTTATTTCAATTCCCATTTATTTTTTGGCTCTCGGGGAAATGTCACGTTTTCCAATATGAAAAAAAGCAAGTTCAACACAAAATAGAAATTTGAAGTGTAGGGTAGGACAAAACCAGGGGTAGGGAAAAAAATGGCAATAGCAAAAGAGATGAGATGCTGCCAAAAGGCGGTGTCGTGTCCCCTCTCCTTTGGGGAATGACTCAAACATTTAAGTGGCGGTACATATGCGTACCTTTCCATACACATACAGCAAGACTGATATTTTGGGGGGTAAGAAAAAGTGGGGATGGGGAGGGCCTTTCTGCAGGCTTAGGGACCAAGGCTGGTCTCTTCCCCCTTAATCCCCTTTTCCAACCAGAGAAAGGAAGGGATCCAATGTGAGAGGGAGGTAAAGTGGAACAGGGAGGAATTCCACTTGACAGAGTGGAGCAGGCCCCTACAAAGGAAACAGCTCAGGATGGAGCTTGGAGGGAGACTGAAAATAAAGAGGTGTTAACACCTCCCCCAAAGCTGAGAGAGGAGCAGGGAAATACCTGGAAAGTAGGACTTTAATAGTCTGGATCCCACTCCTAAACTGCACTAGAATAGGAAGCCCCACCCCTTCCTTGTAGGTGCTTTTTCCTGCTAATTAGAGTGGTTTCCTTTCCCCTTAGCTACCACATGGGCTTAGGATGGCGGTCATCCATTTGGATTTTCAGCACATGTTTCTAAACGGGGTCTGGATGAGACCTAGCTATTTGTAGAATTATCTTGAAAACAGAGAGGGAAATATTAATTGGACATATGGGAGGAATGGACACCAGAAAGAAATACAAGGTTACCCAGAATGGCAGAAATCTAGATTTCCCAGAGTGGAAAGAGAAAGGAGACAGTCAACAAACAATGAATATTTATTGAGGGCCTATTATGTGCCAGGCAATGTTCCAGAACCCCTCACCCCAAAGGAAAAACGATAGAAGCAGAAAATGCAAATTCTGAGAGAGAATAAAGGGGCAGTTGAAGAAGGCTGAAGGAACTGAGAAGCCTGAGTGACTGGGCTTGGCCTTGGGCCTCCTTTTCAGCTTCCTCAAGGAAATCCTCCTCCTCTTCTGTGGTGGCATCCTGGTGCTGCTGGGAGTTGGAGACAAGGTCGTTCATGTTGCTCTCAGCCTCGGGGAACTCCATCTCCTCCATGTCCTCGCCCGTGTACCAGTGCAGGAAGGCCTTGTGCCTGAACATGGCCATGAACTACTCTGAGATGCTCTTGAACAGCTCCTGAATGGCCATGCTATTGCCGATGAAGGTGACGGTCATCTTCAGGCCACAGGGTGGGAGGTCGCAGACAAACGTCTTCACGTTGTTGGGGATCCATTCCACGAAGTAGCTGCTGTTTTTGTTCTGCACGTTGAGCATCTGCTCGTCTACTTCCTTCATGGACCTCTGCCCATGGAAGACAGCAGCCATGGTGAGGTGCCGGCCATGGAGGGGGTCACAGGTAGCCATCATGTTCTTGGCATCGAATACCTGCTGGGTGAGTTCAGGCACAGTGAGGTCCCGATACTGCTGGCTTCCACAGCTGGTGAGAGGGGCAAAGCCAGTCATGAAGAAGTAGAGGCGTGGGAAGGGCATCATGTTGACTGCAAGCTTGTGGAGGTCAGCACTGAGCTAGCCAGGGAAGCAGAGGCAGGTGGTGACACCGCTCATGGTGGCTGAGACAAGGTGGTTCAGGTCCCCATAGGTTGGTGTGGTCAACAGATGTCGTAGAGGGCCTCATTATCAATGTAGTAGGTTTCATCAGTAATCTCTAACAACTGATGGACAGAGAGGGTGGCATTGCAGGACTCAACCACAGTGTCGGATGCTTTGGGTGAGGGTACCAAACTGAAGGTGTTCATGATGTGGTCAGGATACTCTTCACAGATCGTGCTGATGAGCAAGGTGCCCATTCCAGAGTCTGTGCCCCCACCCAGTGAATGGGTCAGCTGGAAGCCCTGCAGGCAGCCACAGCTCTCAGTCTCCTTCCGCACCACGTCCAGGACCGAGTCAACCAGCTCGGCCCCCTGTGTATGGTGGCCCTTGGCCCAGTTGTTGCCTGCCTCAGACTGACCAAAAGCAAAGTTGTCTGGTCTGAAAATCTGGCCAAAAGGACGTGAGTAAACAGAGTCCATGGTCCCAGGTTCTAAATCCACCAAGATCACACGAGGAACATACTTTCTGCCTGTGTCTTCATTGTAATAAACGGAGATGTGATTCAGCTGCAGGTTGCTGTCACCATGACAGGTATTGTAGGTGCTGGTGGGATCGATGCCGTGTTCAGCATTGATCACCTCCCAGAATTTAGCACCAATCTGGTTGCCACACTGGTTGGCATGGATGTGCACGATTTCCCTCATGGTTCAAATTTGATTTTTTTGCTTGCTTCAAGGTGTGTACAGGGACAAGAAAATATGCAATTTTTTTTCCGCTGCTGGTCTCAGGCTGGAAGGATGGGACATGCCCTGGAGGCTGGAGTAGCAAGGTCCAAATGTGGCGGCCTCTTCTTTTCATTTGTAAACATCCATTTGTCTGTGAGTCCTCACTCAGCTAAGTATTTTTGGCCATTTCCAAGAAGTCATAAATGTGGACCCTCTCCCACCCTTAAATCAGTAAATGAATATGCAGGGGGGAAAATAGCATTAAAATTTATACTGGCTTAGCGACTTCCTGTCACAGAAAGAGAAAATTATATAGAAATGACTTTTTCTGTAGATAAATCATTATCAAACACTGTGTGAGTTCAAAATTAACAGTGGGCAGTGCTGAATTCTGGAAATTGATGAAAACCTTTCCTTGTAGGAAAGAAAGCTTGCAACAACAAAAACTGACATGGAATTGAGAAGATTTCTGAATTCAAACACACAGATCCTGCTTTTACCATAGATAATAAAAATAGAAAAAAAATCATCCCACTTTTCTGCTACTAAATGAGAGTAGATTGAAATGATTATGGCCTCCATGCCCCAGATATGAAGACCTACTCTGGAAACTTCATCTCCAAAAATAGCAAGTCTGGCTCCATTTACACACAGCTAAACAATAGTTTTATTGGAAATAAAACTGATGGTATGACAGAATTAAGTGGGTATTCCAGTTCTTTGGCTGGGTAATAAACCACTCAAAATCTCAGTAGCTTAAAACAGCAACATTTATTTTGCTCACAAATCTGTAATCTGAGCAGGGTTCAGCAGGGGCAGCCCATCACTGCTCCACTCCATTGTCAGCTGAGGTGACTCAAAGGCCGGTTCCATTTGGCATTAGCAAGGACAGTTCAAAGGGTGGAAGGCTGGAACCATCCAAGGCTCACCCAGTTACACATCTGGAGGTTGATGTTAGGAAGACTCAAACAGCTGTGGGCTGGGACCGCTGTTGTTCCTCAGGCATCTCTCTCTGTCTCTATGGGGTCTCTCCATGTGGCCTCTCTAGCCTAGTGGCCTCCAGGTAGCCTGATTTCTTACATGATAACTCTGGGATCCCAAGGCATTTGTCCCAAGACAGCAAGAGCCTGGCAGAAGCTGTATTACCTTCTATAACCTAGCATTAGCAGTCACCCAACATCACTTCCTCTGCATTTTATTCATTAGAAATGAGTCATCATTGGCTGGCTCACGTTAAAGAGGAGGGAATAGACTCCACCTTGCTGGCTGTAGTATCCAAGAATTTGTGGGAACGTTTTAAAACACCACAGTTGATGACTCCGTCTGTTTGATGTGCACAGGACAACAGATATTGCTAGATCAAACTTCTTAATATGGCACACCAGACCTAGTAATTCCATTCCCTTCTAATCTAACAAGTCTTCCGGCATCTCCCCAAATGCATCAAGTTTCATGAGTATGCTGACTAGGGGGTGAATCTGAAACAAAAGAAGAGAAGACAAAGAAGAGGTGACTGGGTAGTTTGAGTCCCATCAGTACAAGATCCCCAGAGCAAAGGCCTAGACGGAAGCTGCAGTGGTGATAACTTCAGAGAGCCCAGCCTGATCAAGAAAGTGAGAGATCAGGTACAAGTGCTCCAGAGTCAACAAGTGGTCCCCTTATAATCATTTACATTCATGATGTAGGGATTCTTAAAAATAAGAGCAATCATAACAAACGCTTTAAGGTTGTTAGTATATCCACATAAATTCTCTCATTCTCTGCTCTGTTATGGCAACACTTTTGATTACTTCTCTATCAAATGGCAACAAAAGCCACTATCAAGTTCATCTTTAAGGAGGAAATTGGATCAATCTTCCAAAGGATGGCTTTCTATGTGGAGGAGGCTTAGGTAGCTGCTTGCAGTGGTGGTTTCCATTGATTGGGGTGAATTACCAGTGTTTTCATGAAGTTCTCTGGTACTCAAGCTAGAAGTAACTGCTCCTTTTTCTTCGCTTTCATAGCACAATGATCACACCTTTATTTCACATTTGTTCTCTTCTGGGTGCCATTTTGGTTAGCTCTTTCCATATCCCTAGCCTACTCTTTATACTCACTACACAATTGTGAACTTTTGAGCATTAAGAATCATTTTGTGGGCCAGCTGAGTGGCTCAGTTGGTTAAGAGCTCGCTCAAGAGTTTGAGCTCTGAGCAACAGCGGTTCGATACCCAGCCCAAGCTGAGCTGCCACTGAGCTGCCAACAGGTAGCAGGATGGCTCAGCTAAAAAAATAAGAGAGAGAAGAATCATTTTGCTCCATTTTTATTCCCTAAAGCATTTACATTGTGCCTTGCACATACATGTTTGTTGAGGAGTCAATGTATAAGTCAGTAAGTGAATGGTCATGAAAATAAATGATATAGAAAGTTCAACACAAAAAAAGTGAAGATGTATGAACATCACACTCATAAACATGAAGGATGTCTCTTCTAACTAGAAAAGCCTAAGAAAAAATAAAATAAAAGCACATAATCTTGTTTGTATGTATGGTATGAAGAAATATTTCAACATCACCATCTATCCATTTTAAAAAGCATGTGCTTGGTGTAACTTAGTGGGCTTACATCAATATTTGCATCATTATCATCAACAGAGAATAGACTTTTAATATTTTATAGCAATTTTATGACCATCTCATTTGAAAATTGCATAGATATTATGAGAGACTCATTGTTTTAATAAGCTAGATTTATGGAAGACATTTGCAGCATCAAATGAAGAGGAGCCTCATCAGACTTTCATTGTAAATGACTTTTCATATTGCCAAGTCAATTATTGTGGTTCTGAGACACTGAACCCAGAAAATCATTTTAGAGTCAAGAGTTCTTGATTTGTAAGATGTGAAGTAAATGAGTGTCTTTACTTTGAATTATTATCAAAACCAAGGCTAGACAACCTATTAACTTTTGGAAGGAAGAGGACTCAAAGGCCAATGAAATGAGACTAATTCTTCACCTAATGAGCAAGGAGTTGATTGTCCATGTAAGAAAACAAATCATGAGTTCCATGACAGGAACAATGCCACTTACTCAGAGCAGAATATGGGATGGTTTGACTTTCTCGAGGTGATGGGGCACTGAGTGCAGGCTGGTACATCCTGGAACAGGGAGGCGGGTGGGCTTCTGTACACTTGGATCAGAGTGATGGCCATTCTAGCTCAGTGCAGGTAGGAACACACTCCTCCTATCCCCCTTTGCTGGAATTAGTTTGCTTTCTGATTTTCAGTGCACAAAAATAATCTCACTCAACTACCATGCAAATAGAAGACTCCTATCTGCTACAAGGGACGAATGCTTTTGCTCAAAGCTAAGCAGCTTTTAGAGAAAGTAAGAGGACAAAGCAGATTGCATTCCTCTCCGTCCTTGTGAGATGGGCCCTGAATAAATAGAAAGAGAAAACTGGGACAGTCATCCTTGATTTGAGTGTTTGTTCCACATGTAATTTGCCCATGCCTATGCCCCATGAAGGATGAAACAAGGTTCATTATGTTAATGAATACAGCTCACACTCTAGACTTTCAAAATTTACTGGAATCCCAGAATCACTTATTTCCCTCCTTGATGGTTTGAAGGTCCTTGGAGACCTCACCAGCATCCCATGAGCTTCCTTCTCCTTGCAACCTCATGCTATCTGTCCTCTCATGGCTTGCACGCCAATGCTTGCCAAGACAAGCCTCACTTGCTCCTCCTGGTCCCCAGGTTCTTGCTTTCCTAACTGTGTATATGCTTTATCTTGTCTTGAAATGTGGAGAAAGGGCCGATCCCTCCCCAGGGTGTCTTTGTTCAGGGACACAAAGCAAAGCCCAGCATGCCTACCCCCAGGGTCTTCTAGAAGCTCCAGAGGGAGAGGTCCACCACCTCAATCAGTCTCTCCATTTTTCCTTAAAAACCTGGATCAAGTCCTCTGGGCAGTTCCACCATGAGACAGTGCAAGGGACACCACTTAGTGCTGACAATGAATGTCCTCGCCCCGTGATGTCCCTTGCCTCCAGCCATATGCTGGCTGTCTCCCCTCAATGTGAACTCCTAATGCATCTATTTCTGTCCAACACATTAAGAGGTGCTTGGTAAACTCCAGATTTTGGGCCCTCGGCCTGAGGGATGGCAGGGTGGTGGGGGAGCAGATTTCAAGAGCCATTAGTATACTGCAGTATACCAAGAAGTATACTGCACCTACTCAGAACAGACCATTGCAAGTGGTCTGCTGACATGAGCTGGGTGGGACTGCACCAGCATGCAGGAGAATAGGGAACCCAAGAAAGAGGACCTCAAGGACTGAGAAAGCCAGAAAGAACCCTATTCAAAATAGTCCATTCAGACATGTGGTTCCAGGGTAGAGCAGCAAAGGCAGTTGTGAGAGAAGCCATTGGCGTGCCTAGGAACATTAGGAAACACCTGGAGAAGAAGGATGGGAGCCTGGGGACAAATAGCACAAGCAGTGGTCAAGTGCAGGTATGACATGATAGGAAAGGCAGTCCCAAATTTAAGACTTCGTTTGCAAAGCCTCTCTCCTTAGGGCTAGGGCAGTGTTGTGGAAAGGGATATGGTGCCTATCTTTGTTCAAGCTCCCCCAGGAGCAGAGCTTGAGACAAGGACTTGGTTGCAGGTAGTTTATTTGGAAGGTGACCCCAGGAACAAAATAAGAGAATGAGGAGAAGGAGACAGGGAAGGAGAAAAAGCTAAAGAAAGGGTGCCTTGGTTAGCTGGTTACTACTGAGGACCCATTCTCACTGGGAACCACAGAGGAAACATATAGACCAAGCCTCAGAATTGTCCCTTTGGGGGACAATAGGTGAAATCATTTATCCTTGTACTCCAATTTCCCACTGGTTAGTGGGGGCCCTGGCCTTTACCTCCTCTTACTTTCTGGATGCCTTGTTAAAGGCTTTGGTAGAGGGGCCAGCCAGGTGGCGCAGTTCGATTCCCACATGGGCCAGTGAGCTGCACCCAAGCTGAGCTGCTGCTGAGCTACCAACAGGCAGCCGGATGGCTCAGTTGGTTAGAGCACATGCTCTTAACAACAAAGTTGCCGGTTGGACTCCCGCATAGGTTGGTGGGCTGTACCCCGCCCCACCCCCTCCCCCCACAACTAGATTGAAAGTGGTGACTGGACTTGGAGCTGAGCTTGCGCCCTCCACAACTAAGATTGAAGGACAACAACTTGACCTGGAACTGACGGGTCTTGGAAAAAGCACAAAGTTCCCCTTCCCCAATTCCCCAACACTTTTCCCTTCCCTAATTCCCCAATAAAATCTTTTTTAAAAAGAAGCTTTGGTAGAAGCCCTTAGTTAGAAAAACTAAAAGGCCCTGGAGCTTGAGGCCCATTCATGCCAACTGCAGTTGAAGTCAGATAGGGCCAAGGGGATGTGATACAAGATACAGAAGCATCTACCACAATTCCCTAGCACAGCATTAGCAGGCCAAGCATGCCTAACCCAGAAGTGGTTTGACCTGCTGAGCTCACAATGGTGCACAGTTGACATGTTCACCCTGGCTCTGTTATTCCTTACAGAGGTCATTTGCCAACAGAGGTGTTTCCCACCTTCTCCCCAAGGAGACTGTGTCTCATATATTCTTTTTTTTTAAAGATTTTTATTGGGGAATTAGGGGGATGGGAACAGCGCTGGGTTATTGGGGGAAGGGGAACAGACAAGTTGCTGTCCTTCTGTTCTTCAGTCTAGTTGTGGAGGATGTTGCTTCACTGGCCCAAGTTGGCACCATCATTGCGCTCTTCCCGGGTGAGGCAGATCAGTTGCCGGCTTCCAGACGGCTGCTCACCGCGGCTGCTAGCCGCTCACGCTGGCTGCTGGTTACACGCGGTAGCCCATGGCAACCCACTGCCACAGGGGCTGCAGCCTACGCTGTCGCTGGCGACTCATGGCAGCCCAGCTCCAGGTCGAGCTGTTGTTCAGCATCTTAGCTGTAGAGGGCAGTGTCACTGGTCCTCATATGTGGGACCCGAACCGGGGCCCTTTGGCATCCCAAGCCAGCTTTTAACCAACGCGCCACTTGGCCGGCCCATCATATATTCTTTTTGGCCACTGTGTCAGTGAGAACTGCCTGGATCAGCAGGGGTCAATCTTGTCCCAACTTATTTATTTATTATTTTCTTTTGCCTGTCTGCAAAGTTTTGGATAAATGTGCTTTACCTCTGGAATTTGTAAAACCTTGATATTCCCTCTATTGTTTAGCCTGTCTAGTCTGTGAATGCCTTACCAACAGGGATAGAATAACATCTATCTTACTCAGCACTGTATCTTTAGTACCCAGCTCAGTACCTGCCTGCCACTTATTGATTTTTAGTAAATATATGTTGAATAAATGAATGGATAAACAAATAAATGAATGGACAAATAATATTTTCATCTCATTCTGACTCCCCTACTCACTATTTCAAATGCCTTGAACATCCCTATGACTTCTATCCACTTATTGGAATTCTTTTCTTCCTTTGATATTTTCTTCCCAGTGTTTGGTCCAGTTTCTGCCACCTCACCCCAGGACCTGAGTTCATAGTCAATTGGTACTTAAGAACTAGGGTTGGGGACAATGTTGGGCAGAAGAATACAAAGACCCAGGGGATAATGGTATTGAAGACCTTGGGTGAGAGACTGGGGAAGCGGACCTCTGATGCCCACCTGAGGATGACTGACGATAGTTGACTTGATAGCAAAAGTAAAGGACTGTTTGGCTCCATCATCTGGACTCTGCCTATGGATGATGGTCTATAATGGGCATCCTCTTCTAAATCACACAACACAGAAAAATGGTTCAAATGATCACTTTCTCAATTATTCCAAAGATGGTACATAACTTGTTCTATTCTAAAGAGATTGGAGAGAAATTAATTTATTATATACAATGGATGCCTTAAGATTTAATTCTCTCATAGGACTCCAGCTGAGAAAGGTTGGTTAATACTAAGATTTTCTGACTGATAAAAGATAATACTGTCTCACCTTTCCAAATGTGACAGGCACCGCTAAATGTATGCATAAATCCAGGAGAACTTATTGAGATCACATAGGCCACACCACTTCTGTCGCTCAGTGCCTTATCATGACCATTCCCCAGGTCATGTAGAACTCCTCCAAGGCTCAGCCTTCAATGGCTACACAATCAATACTTCATTACATGGATGAACCAAAGTGCCTCCAACTATTTTCCTGCTGTTGGGCATCCTGGTTGTTTCCAAACTTCCAGAAAGCTTTTTTTTTTTATTTCCTAAATTAAAGCAACCCCAGCAGCAGTATGGAATCTGGACTGAATGAGGGACTCAAGACAATTTAGTAAACTATCGCAATGGCTCAGAATGAGATCTTGACTCCAGATGAAGGCAGAAAGAATAGAACAGAATAGAGTGAACCAGACTTGCAAGAAAAAAGACAATTTGGCTCTTTGAGATATTCAGATGTCTGTTTTACCCCACACCCATAGCTTTCAAATTTTGGTTTTATGTGATGGTCACCACACCAAGTTCTAATTCTTTAAAACCTGCCTTTTTGAAACTTAGCAGAGCACTCTGTTTCCTGGGTGATTGCTTCTTCTCCATTCTCCCCCAGAACAAACACTGACTTTGCTGCCAGTCTCTCTGCCAATTGTATAGCCCTGAGTGAAGAAAGCGCTGAAGGCAGCTGACTCCTTAAGGGTCCTCTGCCCTGGGGCACTGGCTCTAAGGAACAGTGGCAGGCTGCATACCTCTGCTGGATGCCAAAGGCTGCTGGAAGCAAAGCACTCTTATTTCCAGCAGAATTTTTCACATCACTAATTGGAGAAAAATATTTTTAATTATCTTAAATTTTTATGATTTTTCTCTACAGAAAGGCATCACTGATACCAAGAGAGAATCTAACAGCTAAGATGTCTAAATGTTTTCCTTAAGAGTCAAGATTCTGAATTTTGGATTTTTTTTTTTAGAAATTTTATTGGGGAACAGTGTGTTTTTCCAGGACCCATCAGCTCCAAGTCAAGTAGCTGTCTTCAATCTAGTTGTGGAGGGCACAGTTCCATGGCCCATGTGGGAATAAAACCAGCAACCTTGGTGTTATGAGCCTGTATTCTAACAACCTGAGCTAACTGGCCACCCCTATTACCAATGTTTTTAAATTCAAATTCAGAGATGCTGGTTCATGATAATTTGGAGATATATTTTTTCAAAGTTTTATATATATACATATATATCATGTATCTAATATACAAATATATATATATATGTCGTATATACAAACATGTATACATTTTATATATATAATGTATATACATTTTAAGAAAGGAAACTATTAAAAGTATAATACAATGAATGATGCTAACATTCATTTGATTAATGCCATCTTTTGAGTGAACGTCATACTACACATTACCACCATAATTCAATGCAACTTTAAAAAGTAATGCATAGATATAGATAACATCTTTTAAAATGTGTACACTTTTTTGCCCCCGGCACATAATATATATATATATATATATATAAATATTATATATATAAATATTATATATTAACATATAATATCAATATATATTAATATATTACATTAATATGTTAATATATACATTTTTTTTCCCAAAGTAAAGATACTTGCAAGAGCTCCACATGTGATATTCACTATATCCCTGAACTGGACACCTATGTAAGATTCTAAAATGCGTCTTAATACCTTGCCAAGCAAATAACATGAGCTTCATAGTGAATTCAGATATCTGCTTTGCTCTCTTTTGAGTGAATGCTTCAATTGAAATAGATTGCTTTTTTTGAGCATTCTAGAATTTGATTGCTATCAGATTCTTACTTAGCACTTCAGCCTTGAGACCCTCCCTCATAGTAACAGTCATATGCTGGAAAGGAAAAACAATTCTTCCAGACACTCAGTTGCTTATTTTTTCTTTGCTAATAGTATTGCCTTCCTTCCAGGAGTATTTGATAAAAACTGATTATCCCAACTTTCAGGCGTCTGAAACAACAGAGAATTTCTTCAATGGGTGGGATGAGTTCTAAAGACATTTTAACTCCAAGAGTCTATGGTTTTTTAAGTCTATGTTCAAGTTGTTTTGGAAACAGTTTTCTTAACAAATAACAAAAGTGAACCCTGAATTTTCCTTCTACAGCAGTCCTGTACTCCCTGAATTAGTCAAGGTGAAGTTCAGCTGTGAACTTCCCACCAAAGCCACACTTAATATCTTAAGTCTAGCATGGTCATAGCAAAGCAGAAACCAGGAAGATTGCTGAAACAATGTGGCGGAAACTTAGAACCAGAGAATGTGTAATAAGCCTCTCGATTAAGAAATAAGAAAGAAGATATAAAATCAGGGGGGCAAACTATGTAATGAAATCCAACCACTTAATTTTGGTCAGTGGAATAGACACACAACTAAATTCACCACCTGGGCCTACAGAGAACGACTGTTCAACTGTCAGCAAATACTGCTGTCTTATTTTTCCTGCATTGCTGTGACATGGGGTCCTCACAAATGGTGTCTCAACAGAGAGGCCCTTTAGCTCTGACTGTCACAAGCCTATTAGGCAAGCATTGCCCCTTGTTCCTGTTGTTCCCTTCACACTTGCCTCTTCAAATTCCTTGACTATCCCAATCACAATGCTGCAGTGATGTGGTGTGGTGGAAAGGGACAATGACATGCAAGCTAGGAAAATCGTTCCATTTCTCTGCCGGAACCAGCAGAGTAATCTCAATCATGTCTCATCAACTTTCTGAGCCTTGGTTTCTTCTTTAGTAAAGTAAGATACTTGGTCTAGATCACGGGTCGGCAAACTGCGGCTCGCAAGCCACATGCAGCTCTTTGGGTACGTTCTGTCTCAAAAGTTTGCTGACCCCTGGCGGCTCTTCCATCACAAAAGTTTGCGACCCCTGGTCTAGAAGATTCTATAATTCTTCTTCTCTCTCCCATGTAGACACTGCTCTGAATTTAAAACTCAGAGTCAACAAAGCAAATATGATTCTGAGCTATTCAGAACAGCTCTCTGTTGGGTAAGAGAGAAGGACAGATATCCTGGGCATCCAGCCCAAAGCACATGTGTTCACCTGGCAACGTGTTAAAGCCCATTATGGGAACGAGCCTGGTGAAGTCCTACTGTTCAGCCATGTGTCATCCATCTGTAGGGTGGTCATCCTATTGTGCCTTGGATAAGGATCCAAAGCTAACTAAGCCCTCTTTAATCTAAATATCCTAATGATCTTAAAAATTAGGGAAAAAAGCCTCCATGTGCTTTCAGTAGTAATAGCTGCTAGCAAGGCCTCTTGGAAGTAGGCAAGAGGCTCATGACCTATGGTCTTCCCTCCTGACCCTAATAATTCATGATTCCCCAACATCATCCTTGTCATAAGCATCAGAAAACATGGACTGGGCTATTTAATAATGGAAGCTATCATTCACCAACTACTCATTCTGAGCCAAGCACCCACTGAATACTTTAGTGTTTAATTCTCACAGCAGCCCACTCAAGTCAGTGCTATTATTATCTTCATAATACAAATGAGGAAACAGTGCAGCAGGGGCTAAGTCACTTGCATATGGTCAGATGACTGGTAAATGGCAAAGTAGGGATTCCAATCCAGGGAGCTGGATACCGGAGTCCATACTTCAGAAAATAGCAAAATCGAACAAACAACTTTTATTTTGACATGATTTCAGACTTCAAGTTGCAAGAATAGTGCAGAGAATTACCCCTAAATACTTCAGTGTGTGTTTCTTAAAAACATTATTTTAATATAAACATGGTATAATTGTCACTGTACTGTCATTTAACATTGAAATAATACTATTATCAGATCTTCGGATCTTATTTAGATTCTGCCAGTTCTTCCAATTATCTGTTATAGAAAAAAAATCTTGTGGTCTAGTATCAAATCCTTGATCACACATTGCATTCAATTGTTATATTACTTTAGTCTCTTTTAACCTGGAACATTTCCTCAGTCTTTCTCTGTCTTCATGATCTTCACATGGTTGAAGGGTATAAGACAATTATTTTATAGAACATCATTCAGTTTGGTTTGTCTGATATTTCCTCATGTTTAGATTCAGGTTATCCATTTTGGGCAAGAATACCACACAAAAAAATGATGCAGTGTCCTCTGTGCATTTCATCAGGAGGCACACAGTGTCAGTTGGCTCCATTAGTGGCGATGTTAACTTTGATCACTGGGTTAGGGTGGTATATGCCAGTTTATAACCCCCTTTGCAATGAATCTCATGCAGAGCCCACACTCTTAACCACTACATAATGTAACTACCTCTTTGCAGCTGGTATAGTGCTAGACATTGAGGATACAAAGACTTGAAGGAATTCTCCTCACAGAGAGCTTACAATATTAGTAGGAAGGTAAGTATACAAATATATTACTTCAGCATCCATCCACAAATTGTTCTGAGTCCCACAATCAGAGTCAGAGAACTTCAAAGGTAGAAGTGACTTTTGTGATCTAAGGGCTCGCCAAGGAGTAGGGGTTGGGAAGCTACTCCAGCAAGGAAATTAGAAGGGGGTTGGCCTCTGGCACGTCAGGGCTATACAGAGCCCTAATCAGGAGATGGGAAGGGCTAGAACAGTGTGGGCACTGCTTTAGGAGGGCCAGAACAGGGTGTCATTTTCTCATGAAAGAGGATCCTGGCAGCCATTCTGGGAGGCTGCTGGCAGGGAGAATCAGCTGGGCTTAAGGAAGTTGAAATTCAAGATCTCCTGGGAATCAAGGAGTATGGCCAGATGCAGGGGTTGTGTGGCCTACCCAGAGCAGCTCTGAAGAATCAAGGAAGATTGAGTAACTTCCTTGCTCCTGGGCTCTCATTTCACAAGTCTTGACATGCATGTTCTCAAAAAGTGTTCATGGTATTTCCAGTGCTGAGGCCAAGGATGTTTGGCCAGAGCAGAGATTCTGTGTGCAGGAGTAATGCGAGCTGAGGTAGAAGGGATACACAGGGGTTGACTGGAAGACACGGGTGATCCACTCAGGAATTACTTGCACAATCTTAGCATAAGTATTCCATCCTGTGTACACACAACAAAGTGATGGAATGAGAGGTTAAAATTCTATCTCTCATTTTACTGGCTACTCCTAAACTCATACCAGAATCTTTTCAGAACACCATTTTCACCTGCTTCTATAGTAAAAATGGGAACTGACACTTCTCTAAAGTACCCTTTGCCTACAATCTGGCTTAGAATTAAAGTGATCTAATTAAATGGAGACCTCATTATATTCTGCTCTAATCTGCAGCACAATCATAGCACAATGATTTCCTTGAATTATTATTGCACACACTTCCACCCATTTATTATTATATGACTCTGTACTTTAATTATGTTTCAATGACTATAATTCCATATTCTTCAATACTTAAATAATATTTACTTTAAATATAACTGTGTGCCTATAATTCTCTGTAACTGTAAGTGCTTGCATTGCAAATAATAAAAATTAGTATTGCTCTGGGGATTGAAACAAACTAAACCATGCCTGAAAGAAATCAGTTGGCATTTTAATAGAAATTTAAAATATTGAAATTTGTTACCAATATTCTTCAAAAACACATTTAAAGAGGATGATTTTTGTAGCTGTGACAAAAAAAAAATCTTTGGAAGGAAATAGCAGTTCTCTTTAGAAGTTTGCTTGCCTACTAATTACTTCATCAGGAACTTTGCTCCCAGTAGGGAATTGATTAAAAAAAACAACTTTGCACTGAGATTTACACACACCACACACACACACACACACACACACACACACACACACACAGTTGACCCTTGAACAACATGGGTTTGAACAGCACATGCCCACTTATATGTGGAGTTTTTTCAATAAATACCTTTTCTGTTTCAATCTGTGGTTGGGTGTCCACAGATGTAGACAGCCAACTGTATTCATTAATCTATGATATTTTATATAGGGGACTTGAGCATCTATAGGTTTGGGTGTCTGGGGCGGGGGACGGGGGTCCTGGAACCAATCTTCTGTGGATACTGAGGAACAACTTAAGTTTTGGGGAGTCAAAAGTTATATGCAAATTTTTTACTACATAGGGTGGGTCAGTGTTCCAAACCCACGTGTTGTTCAAGGGTCAGATATATATATACTATACATATTATTTATATATGAAATATATATATATATAACATATATATATTTAAATAATTTAATAACGTAAACATATTTTTACCCCAAGCATTGGCTCTGAGGGGAATTCCCTAGAGAGTTTGATGGGTCAAAGGTGATATCTCAGAATTAACAACCAGGTAACTGGCATGAAGGCCTTTTACCTGCTTTATCCATCTGCACACGCATTCTTATTACCCAGGAAAAAGTGGCATTAATGGTTACATTGTTTCTGGTGTACAGTTTTAGAAAACCGTATACTCCCTTATTTCTGCCAGGATATGTCTCAGAGGAGACTTTGTCTTTGGATAAATTTTTGCATTCTGTTATACTTACATGTACAGCTACAACAACTGTATGTGCTTTGGTTGATATTTATTTCAAACATATGGTCTATAATAACTTGGACTAAAGAGCAATCATTTGTGATAAATTAATTCATGACCTCATGCCACAGGACAATACTCCCAAAGAACCAGAAAAATAGTAATCCTGTCCTTCCTTTCCAGTCTCTGATTTTAAAAATAGTGTATGAGCTAGAAACCACAGGCATAGGTTTGTTAAGAGAAGAGAGAACTAAAGCAGAATGCCATTTTGATCATCTTTGATAAGGAGTAAACACAGAGTAGGTTTTATAATCCTTCATGCCGGGTAAATGTTTCAAGTTCAATCTTGGTCCCCCATTGTGAACTATTCAAAACTCATTGTCCAGGAAGAGTGCCCTGCCATTATCACTGCTGGAAAGAATCAATGTTATTAAAATAATTCTTTCTGAAAAACATATCTGCAAAGTTGGCCACTCAACAAGTCCATGGAATAAGTCACGCCATTATATAAATTGGTTACTGAAATTTTATCTCAAAAGGAGGGAAGTAAAGGTTCAAAAAGGGTGCCAAACTGGGTGGTTATGCAGGAAGTAAAAAGATTGAAGTTTTTTTAATCTTTGTGATTAGCTAGTAACTCAGTCTGTTCCCTCATGGGTGCGTTTAGCGTGATAATGACTAAATGAACTCAATCAAATACTCTAACATTTAATTACATGTTATATTTAAAAAGAAAGAAGGTAAGCGTAGCCCATTGTGACACAGTGAGTCTATCACCCAGATACCATGTTCTGTATATGGTTCTTTTTCCATATTAACCCATTAGTTATTGTTCCTTTTTAATGGAAATTATTCAGACTGATCTAGTTTATCAAGATAATTGAGCTTATGGTATTTCACACTGGATACAGTTAATTACTTTTTTTAAAAGATTTTTTTTTATTGAGGAATTGGGGGGATGGGAACAGTGCTTGGGAATTGGGGAAAGGGGAACAGACAAGTTGCTGTCGTTTTGTTCTTCAGTCTAGTTGTGGAGGACGTTGCTTCACTGGCCCAAGTTGGCACCATCATTGCGCTCTTCCCTGGCGAGGCAGATCAGTCGCCGGCTTCTGGACGGCCGCTCATTGCGGCTGCTGGCCGCTCACGCTGGCTGCTGGCTACACACGGTAGCCCATGGCAACCCACTGCCACAGGGACTGCAGCCTACGCCATCGCCAGCGACTCACGGCAGCCTAGCTCCAGGTTGAGCTGTTGTTCAGCATCTTAGCTGTGGAGGGCAGTGTCACTGGCCCTCATATGTGGGATCCAAACTGGGGCCCTCTGGCATCCCAAGCCAGTTCTTAACCATCGTGCCACTCGACCGGCCCCCAGTTAATTACTTTTTGCCTAAAGGCGGAAATACTTAAAACCAGTAATCATGGATCAATGTAAAATTCAAAAGCAAAAATTGCCACTTTCAGCATGATAGTGTGAAGAGCTCTACAGACCCTTCCCTAGAGAAATTGCTGAAACTTATTTTTTTTTGAACAATCATTCAAAGCCTTTAGAAATGGTCCTAAGGGCATACAGCAAATGAAGAAACTTTACTCAAGAAAATCTACTAAAACTTGATAAGGACAGATAGAGTCTATGATACTTGGGCCAATAATCTGCTCTCTCCTTCCACCTACCCAGTTTAGCAAGATGGAAACTCCACTCCAGACTGATGCAACCAAGAATACAGAACTCATCCCAGCTCTTAGAGGGCTAGTCTCCTGGAAGCGGAAGAATATAAGAATTTCTCACCCTGTCTCCATCTACCTGCTGCTGAGGCTAAGTTCCAGACAAGTGCAACCAATAGGTAGCATAATCGTGCAAAAACTTCACTTCTTTAAAATGGCGTTTTCTATTTTCTTTCTCCTTGATTCAAACTAGTCTAATAGCACCATGACTCACTTGCTTCTTTTTTTTTCTTTCCTTATCCTTCCACCTTTGCACATACTGCATGACCACTTCATTAATCATTAAACCCTTAAAACATTAGGTTCTGGTCAGCATCAAACAGTCTTAGGAACAAAGCCTCAGGCCTGTCGACCACAGAAAAAGAGTTTGGGTCAAACTAAAGATAACATCTTGATCTCAATTGTGTTTCAGCTCTAGACCCATGAAGTGGAACCACCCTACCGGCCATATCCTCTTGAAACCAAACAGGATGACGCCATGACTGATATCAGGACTTGATGCAATGATCAACTGCCTTCTACCCTAGCCCCAACCAATCAGTAGAGCCCGTGACTCCAACTCCCTTAGCTACCACAACTAATGATTTACCCCCCATATAACCTTTCCCCTAGAAGTCATCAGGGAGCCAGGTTTTTGAGCATTAGCTCACCTGTGTCTCCGGGCTTAGCTCCATTTCCTTACATAATAAACCTGTGCTTTGCTGCAAACCCCTGTTTGTGTCTCGTTTGGCTTTGATGCATGTAGGCAAATGAACCCCCTTTAGTTCAGTAAAACTAGGGACTTTCTTCCATCAGCTCCCACTTGTGGGATGAAGGTTCTATCTTGGACTTAGTGCTGCTGAGAATACTGGGACCCCCATCGCCATTGTCCCAGCTTATAAGGAATAGATTCCACGTGGGGCGAGATTAGCTGACAAGACCTGAGGTTCTGCCCTCTCACACATAACACTCAGCTCCTAAATGGGGGTGTCATTGAGGGACAAGTGCACCATTGTTCTACCCACAATTCCAGAGCCATGGTTCAGAAATTTTCCCTATGAGAAGAGACAGGCTATAAAACAGAGACCTCTGAACCTCTTCCCAAAGAAACTGACTTAATTTACAACAGAATGTGAAAATTTCAAGCTTAGAGCAGTCTTTAAAATAGTGGAGATTGTGGTGGAAGTCAATTGGAAGGAAACTGGTAGAATCACTGAAGATCTAGGTTAAACTGCAGGGTGGCTAGTTTCCTAGAGAGAACCCAAAGGAGGAGACAGGAGGGACGAGCCCTGCTAGAATCAGAACAAATCTCAAACACTGACCTCAAGAACTATACTTTCAATGGATGCTGAATTTGATTGGGCCCATCTGTGGAACAATTTATGCCCCAAGATATTGTTGAAAACAATAAAGCAATCAGCTGGCAATGAGTGAA
The DNA here is from genome assembly GCF_001890085.2 of Hipposideros armiger. Taxonomy (NCBI): domain Eukaryota; kingdom Metazoa; phylum Chordata; class Mammalia; order Chiroptera; family Hipposideridae; genus Hipposideros; species Hipposideros armiger. The sequence continues at coordinate 2,228,927 of NW_017731357.1, read as the reverse complement.
GCTTAACAGTTGGGTGTGGTGAGGAAAAGAAAAAGTCAGAGACCTACCAAGACTACCATCATCCCAAGGTGACTTTGGGCATACCCTAGGCTGCATCCTCTAAAGATCAACATAAGAGACCTCACGCAGGATGAGGAGGGAGCAGTGGGGAGGGAGGTGTGTGGCCTAAACTCTACTAAAATAATCCACCCAGTTACTAAGACAATAAACAAGCAAATAGCAAGCAACAAGCTTCAAGGTTTATAGCAGGGGATGGGGTAACCATATTTAAAGTGCTTAAAGAAAAAAACTATCAACCAAGAATTCTATATCCAGCAAAGCTTATTTTAAAAAATGAAGGTGAAATAAGGACATTCCCAAATAGAGAGCATTTGAGATCTTGCTCCATATGTTGTCAGTTTGGCTCAAATAAATTCTTTTTTTTTTTAAAGATTTTATTGGGGAATTGGGGAGGGGAACAGTGCTGGGGAATCAGGAAAGGGGAACAGACAAGTTGCTGTCCTTTTGTTCTTCAGTCTAGTTGTGGAGGACGTCG